>NW_004567105.1:1322024-1323689 GCF_000260355.1 Condylura cristata
GGTGAAGACGGCCGCCAGTAGCGTGGTGGCGATGCTGCGGTGGGGGCGCCGGGGTGTCTCCGGCATCTCTGCCCGGCTGCCACGTGCCCGGCGGCGTTCCAAGCCGTGTGGACGGACCGGCCCTCACTTCCCTGAGGGCCCCGGCAGGAAGCGCCCCTCCACTTGACGGACGCGAGACGGAGGCCGGTGGCGGCCTCACGGCAGGTGGGGTGTCGGGGCTCAGGCTCCCCAGCGCGCCCCGCTGCTGCCTCCGTGGGCTGGACCCTGACGGCTCTGCGGCACGGGACAGCTAGGGCCTGGCCGGGGGCCGCTAGCGCTGGCCAGTGGGAAGCGCTCTTGGGCAGATGGAGGCATCCGAGCCCCCGCGTTGACTCGCCCAGCTGGGGGCCCCTGGAGCGCCCCGCTCTGGGGCCTGCGTTGTCCATTCTCCACCGCGCTCCCAGGACCTGGGCGGCAGCACAAGGCTCCGTGGGCCACCCCGGAGGCTGCATCCAGAGGGCCCCGGAGCTGGGAGGGCGCCGGCCCCTCGCCTGGGGGCAGGGGGAGCCGAGGGGAGCCAGGGGCGCTCCCCTCCCGGGAAGGAGGCTGTGGGGGGCAGGGAGCAGGTGGGGGTGGAGCTCTGGTCTGTTGCCCAAAGCGAGGGGACGCTTCTCCAGACGGGCTGTCGGCTTAGCAGCTGACTGGGAAAGAAAGAACTGCTCCTCCACCATCTGTCGCCGGCGAGGCTGGTGTGGGCCCGGGCTTCCTGCAGCTCGGGCCGCCAGACCCAGTTTCAGAAGCAGAGACAGCTGCCCCTGGGTTATTTTGGGCTCAAGGCGAGGCGCCCGGCCTTCGAGGCATTTCCCGTCACCCCGGAGCTGTTTGCACACCAGCCCGAGACTGCCAGCTCCTCGGGCTTCCAGCCGGCCCACTCGGCCGCTCGGGCTTCTGCCGGGCTTCGGGGGCGCTCGGGTCCCTGGGCGCGGACCCTCCTCCGTGGGGGCCGCGTCCCCACCCACCTGCAGCTCGGGCGCCCCGTCCGCCCGGGCCCGCCCCGCCCCGGGACTCACCTCTGGGCCCCGGGGGGCCCCACCCGCCCGTGATAAGCCCCCGGGATGGGGGACGAGGGCATCTCGGGCAGGGCGACAGCGCCGGAAAGAGCTGGAAAGAGAGATGCAGAGCTCGGGGAGGCAGCCTGGGAAGGTGGGGTGCAGGGCAGAACACCCCAAGAGCGCGGGGGGCCAGGACGGTTTAGAGCGGACGTTGGGCCAGCTTCCCCGCACAGAAACCCCACGCTGCCGGGCTGCGGTCAGGGAGGACGGGCAGGGAGTCCTGCAGGGAGTGACCGCGCCCACCCTGACAGATGGCCAGGGCCCGGCTCCCGGCCGCACAGGGAGGCCGGCGTGCCGGGCGGGGCCGTCGGTGCCCGCCAGGGAGGCCCAGGGCACCTCCCGCCCGAGGGGCGACTTTGGGGTGGGCACCCCGAGGGGGCTGTGCCCAGAGCAGTTCGGAATGTGGCTGTCGGGAGAACAGCGGGTGCCGGGGCGTGTAAAGGGGCGGCGTGGAGCGCCCTGTGTCCCCGCCCCCGCCGGGCCTCGCCGCATGGGAACCTCAGTGGGGGGCCGCCTCGGCCTGGGGGGGCCGGAGGGGCTGCAGCTGGAGGGCTGAGGGGAGGCTGGCAGGCGG
>NW_004567105.1:1326886-1328146 GCF_000260355.1 Condylura cristata
TGCCAGGGGCAGCTGGGCGGACAGACCGTGGCCGCAGGCCTCGCCGCATCTCAGCGAGAAGGCGGCCCCGCGCTGGGCGCTCACCCTCTCGGCGGCGGAGCTGGGCACCAGGTGGAACTCCTTCAGGTGCAGGAAGAAGCCCTCCAGCTGCCCGATGAGCAGGAGCAGGATCACGCCGTCTGCAAACTGCGGGAGGGGCTGGGGCCGCGGCGGGCGCGAGCCGCGCCCTCTGAGCCCGGTGCCTTTCTGGGGTCTGGGGAGCACCCCGTGAGGCTGCGACCGCGGGAGCAGGCGGGGAGGCCACGCGCCGTGTCTGCGTGGGGAGCCCGAGCCGCCCGGGAAGCCAGCGGCCCTGGGTCCGAGCGGAGCACCTGGTCCGCCGGCAGCGCCGGACGCTGATGGACCCTAGCGGTCTCCTCAGAGACCCCAACGCAAGACTGGGTACGGGCGGAGGACCCCCGCGGAGCCCCACGGGTCCCCTCCCGTCCCCGGGACGGCCGCGGCTGGCGCGGGGGGCTCCGGGCATCGCCCCGCAGTGGCACCGCAGTGCCGGGACGGCGACACCCCCTCTGGCCCCACAGCCTCTAACGCCCCCACGCTCCGCCTCTGTTCACAGGGAGATAAAGATGAGAGGGGCCCGAGCCCCAAAACCATCCTGCTCACGGCCCCACGGAGTAGATTTAAAACCGCAGGCCTGTCGCTGAGTGCGGGTGACACGGCCCCCCGCCTGCGCGGGCCGCGTCCGCCGGCTGTTGTAAAAGGGGGGTCCCCCGGCCAGGGCCCCGCGAGCCCCCCGCTCCCACCCCGCTGGGGCCCCGCCGCCGAGCCCCACCTGGGTCTCTAGATCCTGCACGGACAGGCCCAGGCGGTCCAGCTTCCGGTTCACGAAGTCGATAATGGCCTGCCGAGGGGAACAGGACCGCTGTGGGTCGGGCCTTCTGCTGGGGTGACACAGAGGCCCCGCCCCCTTCCCACCAGCGCCCGGCCAAGAGCAGGTCCGGGGAAGGGCCCACTTTCTCCCTCTGTGTCCCCCAGGGCACGATGCCTGTGGGGGGTGCGGGTCCCGGGGGGCGGGGGGGCGGCGTGGATCGACCCCTACCGCTCTCAGGGCGCCCACGCTCTCCGGAGCCAGCCTGAGTAACCCGTCAAAGGCGTCCTCTGCAGACAGCGGTAAGCACCTCACTGCTGCCCTCGGGCCCCGCCGGCCGTGGGGTGACCAGCCCCGAGGGGGCTGCGATTTTCTCGCCGAGCTTCGGGGTG
>NW_004567105.1:1336143-1336634 GCF_000260355.1 Condylura cristata
CCCGCCCGGCTGCTCGGTCACGGCGCCCCTTAGTGCCACCGCCTCCCTAGGAGACCCCGCATGCCGTTTGAGTCGCTCTCTGCCCGCTGGACGCCGCCGCCACAGGCCACTGTGAGTGGCCGAGCGCAGGCCGGGCAGCTGGCTGCTTCCTGGGCCCCGGGCGCTGGCACCCACTGGCTGACCGTGGACGCGCCGCTCCCACCGGCAGCCGGTGGAGACCTAGGAAAGGGGGACGCGGGCCTCGCCGCGTCGGCCGGGGCACCCCCCCACCCCGGAAGGGCCAGCCGGGGCGCTGGGCCTGGGATCCCCTTCCTCTCCTGAGCCCCAGAGGCTCGTAAACCCGTGACCAGACTCCCCGTCACGGGGGCCCCAGCCGGGACACGCTGGCCCAGAGGGGAGAGGGGGCGCACGTCCCACCCGCCTGCTTCAGCTGGACTGTCCCCCTAATCCGGACGTGAGGCCTGGTGCTCAGCCCCTCACGACGTCACTGC
>NW_004567105.1:1359999-1360546 GCF_000260355.1 Condylura cristata
GAGCTGGCCTCCCCGGGGGCCCCCGAAGCGCTGGCCTCTGGCTCTCCCGGCGCCCCCGGCTGAGGGCCCAGCTCAGGCGCCTCCTGCCAGGCCCCTCGGGTCTGCAGGCCGGTGCCCAAGGGGAGCGGCTGGCTCTGAGGGCAGCCATGGCCCCCCACGAGGGTGCTGGTGCCTGGTGCTTCCTCGGCGGCCACACGGGGGAACAGCCTAGAGCCAGAGGGGAGGCTGGGGGGCCCCCGACGATCGGAATTAACCAAGCCAAGAAGCGAGCACACACGAAGCGGCCGGCCAGGCGCCGGGAGGGGCAGCTCCGGGCGGCCGCTGGCAGCAGGAGCCGCGGGCTTAGGGAAGAGAGGGCCTGGGCGAGGCGCCGGCCCGAGCTGCGGCCGCCAAACGCAGGTCCGGCTCGTGCCCCCTGGTCCAGGGCCGGCCGAGCGCCCGGCTGCAAAGCGGGAAGATTCACCGAGTCCCTTAGGCCGGGTCCGGCGGGAAACGCTGGGGGACGGCGCCCCCTCGTGGCCCCGCGCGGCCGTGCACCCCGCAAAGG
>NW_004567105.1:1361043-1361592 GCF_000260355.1 Condylura cristata
GGCTCAGCCGTGTCTCCCGCCCAGCGTCACGGGCCAGCCCGAGTCGCAGCTCAGGAGGCCTGTGACAGCGGCCACCAGATCCCAGGGCAGAGCCCGCAGCTGGCGAGGCCCGGCGTCCCCTCACCCGCCGAGTGGGCGCAGACGCCCAGAGGGGCGAGCGCAGGTCAGGCGGCGGCAGCGGTCCCTGCATCTGCTCAGTGACACGTCTCTGTACCCGTCAAACAACTGAGACCTTGAAGGGGGAGCGGCGACTGATGGACGCCACGCGGGCCCCGCCCGGCCCCGCGCCCCTGGAGGCTGCCCGGCCACGCACGGCCTCCCCGCAGGGCAGTTTGCCCGAGGGCGTCTGTGTGGGACAGCTGCTGCTGTCTGTGGCTGAGAAGCTGCAGAGCATCATAACGCAGATGTCGGCCAGACCAGTCACTGTGAGCCGCGGCCCACGCAGGCTGGAGCTGTTGCAAGCGAGGAGAGGAAAGCCAGCACCCCGCTCCCTCCCCAAGCCACAGAGCCAAGGCGCCAAGGACAAGGGGGGGCTCGGGCCCTGGGGGG
>NW_004567105.1:1388477-1389503 GCF_000260355.1 Condylura cristata
TTTGAAGAGGAAAGTGGGGAACCCACCTGGTTGACCTTCAGCAAAGCACCTCTTCTCGGTAAGATGGACGAGTTCCGGGAGTCGATAACCATCGCGTGCTGGGGGAGACGGGGGTGTCCCTGCTCCCATCGCCAAGACGCCGCAGCCCAGCCCCCCGCAGCCCAGCCTGCAGGCTCTCGCCCTCGTTCACCCGTGGAGGCCCGGGGGGAAGGGGGGGGCAGCCTGATTGGGCGGCTGGGGACGGCGGGCGGAAGGGGCCAGTCGCCCCGGGGGAGCTCGGGCGCTGGCTGATTGTCTGAGGAGCCGGACGCCCGTCGCCGTGAGGGACTTTGGGAGCTAAAAGCCCACATCTCCACTCCCCGCTGGTACCAACACCGAGGGCCATGTCCACAGAGCCGCCGTGGCCGGGGCCCGGCTGACACGGCCCTCTGCCCAGTGTGGGCACACGGGCCCCAGCCGACAGGCACCCTCCTTACCGAGAGAGAGGACTTGAGAGAGTGGCCGCTCTCCTTCCGGACGGCGAAGGACGCCGTCCGCGCCAGGCAGCCCAGCTCCCGCCACACGCCCTCCCACTTGACGGTGTGGCTGGTCCTCCAGACGGGGAACTGTGAGCGCAGGGAGAGGCCGCTCAGGGACCGGCCTGGCGTGGGAGCCAGCCGAGACCACCGGCGTCCGTGCCGGAGGGGCGGTGCCACGTGGGCTCGTCACTACCGCTTTCCTGCCTCCCCTTCATGCAGGGTGACGCCTGAGTGACCCGACACCCCCTCATCAGTCCTCTGACCCCTCATCTGAAGCCTTGCCAGGTGGCCCCAACTCCGCCTGCAGAGGGCAGAAGGCGGTGAGGGAGCGCCAGAGGCCTGGAGTGCGCGACCTCGGGGCCTGACCTCCCCCCAGGGCCGGGCAGCCCTCCGAGGTGCGGGCTCGAGCAGGGCCGAGGACATAAGCCTGACGGGAGGCCAGAGCGAGCCCCGACGGGCCTCAGACCTGCAGGAGAACTAAAGGTCACAGGATGGGGGGCAGCCCAGA
>NW_004567105.1:1394580-1396652 GCF_000260355.1 Condylura cristata
GGAGGCAGGCCCACGCCTTGGGGCCGCACCCTCAGGCTGGGGGACAAGCAGCTCACAGCAGACGACGAAGACGGGAGCGAGAGAGAAACCCGCTCCGGTGACCGGAGAGGGACCCCTCGGACAGCGACACCGACGAGGCCGCTCAGGCGCCTCCTGGACGCTACAGTCCCGCTCACACACCCTGCGCGGCCGGCACCGCTCACGGCCACAGCCGGTTACCTGAGCGGGGCCGACAGGACCGGGCCGTGCGGCACCTGCTGGCACGGCTCACGGCCGCGCCCGGCTGAGCCTGCCTGACACACGGCCAGGGCGCGCGTCCAACACGCTCCGAGCCTGCTCACCCGGGGCTCCGCGGGGACCCTGGGCCGGGCTCGGAGGGCGGGCTCGTGTGGCACCGGGTGACTGCGAGTTGGCAGGTCCAGGGAACCTGCTGACCAGCGACGGCCACTCCTCCTCGCCAGCTCTCTGCAGCTAAGCGCTTCACACACTCGCGGTCTGGCCCCTGCCTCATGGGGGGACGCGCACGGCCTGTCGCTCACGCCACGGCTGCCAGAGGTGCCGGAAAGGTGATGACCCTCACGGGCTCTGGCGGCGCCCGAAGCGCCTGCGCAGGGGTGGGGTGAGCCTGGAGCACCAGGGCCATCTCCCGCCAGCCGCCATCCCCGCTCTCCCACCTTCACACCGTCACGCCCTGCCGTCTGCCTGGAATGACACCCCAAGAAGCTCAAGTACGCTCTAAATGGCTTCGGGCAACCAGCCCCTCCAGACACCTCTCCATGAGAGAAGCGCCAGACCCTCATAGAGGGCCTGCCCGGGCTCCCACTGCCGAGGGAGGAATGCGTACGTGATTCCCTCTGTCCTTTCAGTTAGCAGGTGCTGCCGCCTCCCTCTGCAGCCGCGCCTGGGCAGCTGCCCGAGCCTCCTGTAACCTACTTGGAATAACTATGTGGGTACAAGAGGGACGACGGCGTGGGCCAAAGGACACGTGATGTGTGTTCGTTCTCTCTGGGGAGAGCAAGTCATTCATTTTATCTGGGGCATCGGGTAGGGTCAAAGGGCTAGAGAATTACCATTTGTTTCAGTTATCCTTTCTCTTTTATAGTACATTACTTAGTTTTTTTAGAAGATGTATTTATGCATACAAGAGCTGAGGTGCAGGGCAAGGGCGGGGAGGGGGTGGAGGAGGACCCCCAGAGACAGAGCGGGGAGCAGGACAGGCGGGCTGACTGAAGCACGCTGCTGAGGGGAGCTGCGGGGGACACGAGGTATCTGCCACCCTGTGAGGGTCAGCTCGGTGGCCGGGGATGGAACGCACGCTGCAGTGGCTGCTGATGGCTTCACAGTGCTGAGCCTGAACCTTCTGCACCCCCAGGGAGGCCCTACTGTATATTATTTTAAAAGCTGAGTCATTACTTTAGTCCTCAAAAATAGGAGCACGTTTCACGAACATGCTTTGTGTTCTCCCGTTTACAGTGTCCGGTTAAAGAGCTGGGAGCACTTCTGCCAATATTCTAACCAAAGCGCTCGATAACAGTAGGGGCGTTTTGCTTTCCCGCATTCTTAGCATCTAGAACAGTGCCAGGCACGCGGCCAGGGCGGAGGAACAGCAGCTGACCCGAGCAGTAAATCCTTGCTGCTCAAGTTGGAGATACTGGAGGCCGCGGGCCCAGGAAGAAGCGGCGGCTGCGACGGCCGAAGTGCGACCTGACGGCGAGAGCTGGGCCGAGCTGGGCAGCAGGGCGGGCGGCTGGCAGCACAAGTGCAGGGAGGGGAGCGAAGGTGCTGCTGGCCCCGCGGGGGCTGAGCCGGGCGCTATTTCGACAGTGAAGACTGGGTGTGGCCGCTGGGCCGGGAGCCGCAGGCGGCAACTCGAGGGACTCATCCGAAAGGCCGGCGGAGGCCACTCCAGGTGTCAGGCTGCCTGGCGCGCTAAATTCCCGGCCGAGCAGCGAGCAAAGCCGCCAGGCAGGGCGAGTCACAGCCCGCGCCCAGCGGGTGCTGAGGGCGGGCTGGGCGGGAAGTCCGACGCGGGGCCGGTCCGGCCTTGGCAGTGACCGGACAGATGCCATCTC
>NW_004567105.1:1397104-1402414 GCF_000260355.1 Condylura cristata
GCAGCGTCTCCCCGCGGCGCCCGCCCAGAGGTCACGCAGCCCGCGGGCGGGGGTGACTCACCCGGGCGTGCACCGTGCCCATGGCTCCCTCTCCGGCCGCCGCCTCCAAGAGCTGCCCGGCGCGACCGAGCCTCCTCCCCGCGGGCTGACGGCCGGTCAGTGGCGGCGCTGCCCGTCTGTGCGCCACCCACAAGCCCCCGGGCGCGGAGCGCTGGGGGCCGCCATGATGCCCCGCCCCGCCCCGCCCCCTGCCCCACAACGCCGCCGTTCATTGGTCGCAGGCAGCTGTGACCCGGATGTTCAGGGGGACGCCGGGAAGCCCGGTCCGGAGAGGGCGCAAGCGCAGAGCGTCGGAGGGAGCCGACAGGCTACGGCGGCTGGAGGGCGGCCTGGGAGGCTGCGGGCCCGGCGGGCGGGGGCAGCCCGGGCGTCCCGACGTCGACCCCTGGGTTCCCCTGGCAGGCGAGGGCTAGCCCGGCGCCCGCACCGCCGCCCTCCCGCCGGCCGGGCAGCTCCGCCGCGACTGCACCCCGCGCTGGCGGGCCCTCCCGCGTCTTGGCCCCCCTGGTTCCATCCATCCCGGGTGCCCGTCCGTGACCCCCCGAAGCGCTGACCCCATGCTGTGAGCATCGGACGGGGTCGCTGGCTTGGCGGAATCAGGGCTAGGCCGCCGCCGCGGGCCGAAGGAACCCAGCGGGGAACAGAAGCGCAGACGATGAGACGAGCTGAGGGAAGCAGGGGGATCTGCTGTCGGAGCAGCGAGGCCCCGGGCAGGGTGACCCCGGGTCAGCTCAAATGCAGGTTCCCCTGGCGCTTCCATCACTCCCTTTACCCATGCAAGACTCCAGACTTGCCCGCAGGGCGAGGGTTGGCGCTTGGGGTTTTAATTTGGCGATGACAGCAGCCATAACCTTGTCGGGCAGGCCAGTTGCCTGAGTGAGAAGTAAACCTCTCGGGACTTTTGTTAAAGCAGTGGAGCCCTCGCGTCCTGAGGTCACCTAGGGCACCAGCAGTCTGGAAAACCTGGTGTGGGCATACTGATCTGGCCCCTGGGGTGGAAACAGAATTTGCTGCCAATGTCCCAAGAGCCAGGCACAGGGAGTGACCGTCCCTCGATAGACTCGAAAGCAAGTCCCAGGTCACCTACAGGGGATGCTGGACCTTCACACCCTTGCACCAGCGGTCGGCACATTGTAGTTCTTGAGAGTCCATAGCTACAGCACTGCTCACCGATGGGGTGCCCCCCAACCCCCGGCACTAGCCGGGTGCTATTGGGGTGGGGCCGAGGGGTGGCCAAGAGGAGCAGCCGGGTAGGTGAACAGGTAGGCCTGCCTCTGAGCCAGAGTGGGGGCTGGGGCGGACGCCCTCACCAGAGCAACTCTGCAGACTCAGCAGGCCGGCGGGAGCAGGCCCCAGAGTGCAGCAGGAGTGCAGAAAGGTGGCAGAAAGGTGACAAGTCTGTGGGACCGGCTGGTCCGCACTGGCGTCACGCTGTGAATTACTCTGAAAGCCACACACGTTCGCCGTTGTAGGTCCAGGAGACCAGGAGCACAGCAGGGGCGGCCGGCTGGGCGACGGCCTGACCAAGCGGCTGTCGCTTGGCCAGAGCCTGTCGGGTTTACAAACACCTGTGCACGCTGTTTTCTGTCTCGGCGCGTGCCAGGGGCTCCTGGCACGAAGCAGACCGTGCGCTGCTCTGCTCGCACAGCTGCGTGCAAACACAAGGCGGCAGCTTCTCCCCGTGCGGGCCAGACGCCCGCAGCGCCCGGGCCGGGTCTGGGGCCGGCCTCAGGCCCCGGCGGCAAAGGGCTCAGCCATCTCTAGGTGTCTCAGCGCACGCTGTAGAGAACGTGTCGCACGCAGGCCCACTGGAGGCAAGCTGGATAATTTCCGCCCGTAAGCAAGCAGGGCTGCACCCCACCTGCGCTGACAGCTCTCCCAGCTGCGCACCCCGCCGGTCGCTGGGAACGCGGGGCTAGCGGAGGGCAGGGCTGGCCTTCCGCTGGGCTCCAGAGAAAGCGGCCAGGAACTTGAGGGCCCAGGGGAGCCAGGCTGGGTCGCAGGGGTGGGGGCGGGGTGCCGTCCAGTCCCCCCAGCTCTGTAGACACTGAGCCCTGCTGGGGTTGGCCCACTGTCGGGGCGCTCCCCGCGGGAGCCTGCTCACTCTGCGCTTGAGCCGGCCGGGGCGGCCCCCAGGTCACAGTTGAGGACGGCCGGAAAGGCCCTGACCCAAAAGCCACACCCCCTGAACTGCTCATCTGTGCCGCGCCTGACCTTGCTCCAACCCACACTCCTGGGCGAGGCGCGGCCTGCTGCTAGCGGCCTCCGACCGGGCTGGGGCGGCCAGAGGACAGAGACGCGGGGAGCAGTAAGGAAGGGGGCAGGCAGACTGCAACCAGCAAATGCGCCCCTTCAAGCAGAGGCACCCCGTAAGGAGCCAAGCTTTCTGCGGCCTGGGGCCGACCTCTTGCCTTTGGGGCGTGGGGCCTGTGGGGGGGCACTAGATGTTTGGCTGGGACTTTTCTCACAGATTCACATGACCTGTAATTCAACAGATATCAGACTCCGTCTGTGTTTTTAAAGGTGGATTGATTTTTGCGTGCAAGAACTGCAGTACAGGCCAGGGGTGCAGGGGTGAGAGGACTCCCCAGAGACAGAGCAGGGAGCAGAAGCGGCTCCACTGAGACACACTGCTGAGGGGGGCAGCGGGGAGACAGGAGGGGTCACCCCCTGGTCGGGGATTGAACTTGCCCCGCAGAGGCTGCGTTCAGTTCCACAGTGCTGTGTCTTAACCTGTTGCGCCGCCAGGGAGGGCCAGTCTCCCACGTACTTCACACAAACTACCCAGTGTTTTGGCTAGGTGGGTCAAAAGGGTCCCCCAACATGTAAACGGGGTGTCGTCTCCCCACGCCCCAGCCAAGCGGTGGTTGCAGTGTTCTCGGAGAAATCACCCCCCCCCCCAAACCTTGCTGCCTCCTGGGGGGAGAATCACACTTCTCCTGTGCACCGCTAGGGCCACATGGCCCTCCAGGGAACTTCGCCCGGGACCTCAGGGCAGCGAGCCCGAGTCAGGAGGCCCCTCCCACGGCAGGCCACCTGCCGCTCCCATCCAGGGGCCAGGGGCCCAGAGGCTTCAATGTCAGGGCCCCTGGACCTTGGGCCGAAAGTAGTTTCCCAGCTGCCAGAAAAGCTTGGTCCGGTCACCCTAGTCTCAGTACCGGTGAGCTCGGCGCAGGCCGGCGGTACGTCGCAGACACAGGCGACACAGGGCTGTGCGGACCTGGAAAGGCCCAGCCCCTGCGGGCAGGGCCCTCCGCTCCCGGGGCCCCGCCTCAGAGTATCTCTTCCACTGGAGAAGGGGTGGGCGGGGGGTCCCCCCCAGCCCCAGCCATAGGAGAAGCTTGGCTGCCCACCACGCCAGCTTGGAGGGAGGAAGCACAGGAAGACCTGGCTCCAGACACCACTGGACAGTCCTCAGGGTGGGCAGCGGGGTCTGCAGGGGGGCTGGGAGGCCAGAGGTGCCCGCTGTCTTCTGGGTCACACGGGGGAGGCTTTGTGCTGTGCTCTGGGGCTTCTTGCCACCTGAAATAAGCAGAACGTGGACTCAGCGGCCAGCCTACTACCCTTTCAGAGGGGACATGGGGGCGCATGGCCCACATGTGCCCCAGAACTCCCCCACCATAGTCAGCCGCCTCTGCCCCGGGTGCTGGGCCAGTCACCTCCTGGGCCTCCAAGCAGCAGACTTCCCAGTCACCTGGACACCTCCCACTGGGCCCACCAGCGCACTGACCCTCCACGCCCACCCCAGCCAGCATCCACCGCAGCCCGCTGCCCCAGTCTCCTCCGCCTACCTGGGCGCTCTGGGACTGGCGCCTGCGGACGCCACTTGGCCCGGTGCCGAGGCCAACCCCCCCCCCCAATCCTGGCCCGGACCAGGGCAGCCGCCTCTCTCTGAGCTGCTGCCCCAAGGCCAGCATGGTCACTTACTCAAACCGAGCGCCTGCGCCCCTCCTTCAGCTCTTCCACAACCACCACCAGCCATTGCAGGTGAGGCTGTCTGGAGGCCCACCACTCTTCTAATGCAGAACAGGGGCTCCCCAAAGCCTCAGCGAAACCAGGGAGCTGGTGAGGCCCACCCCTGGGAACAGCAGAGGCCGAGCCCCCGGCCTTGAGGGGGAGCTGGCCCTGAGGCTCCCTGCTCTGCTCTGGAGCCAGAGCTAAAAGGTAGCAGCGCCCCTGGGTCCTGCTAGGAGGCAGGGTGCTGGGTGGGGCACCCCATATCCGAAGTCAGGTGGGAATTTGCACCAACAGGCCCGGCGAAGCCTCCACACCCGCACCCTCCCCGGCCTCTGGAGAGAGGGTCCTGCCTCAGGGCCAGTGCCGCGCCCTCCAGGCTCAGCCAACATTCCAGACCGGCTGCCAGGCCTGCCGGGGTGAACGGGGTGCCCACCCCCCGCAGCGCGTCATCTACCTGGCGGCGGGGAACAGGTGCATCAGCAGCAGAACGCGAGCCCGGGAGGCCACCCACCGCAGCCACGGGAGGTCCTCGGGGATGTGGGGGACCCACAGCACCAGTCTGGGGAGCAACCGAGACGCTCAGTCCCCGGCCTGAGGGCAAGCCCGGGCAGGAAGGACACCGGGGCCCGCCCGCACCCCCCCACCCGATCCCCACCTGGCGAGCGCTTGGGGAGCCCGGCAAAGGCAAGCCGGCCCCAAGCCCGGCGCAGAGCGGTGGCTCTCGGCTCGGGAGAGTGCGGGACGGATGAGGAGGGAAAGGGGCCACCTCCCCGGACTCGCTGCCCAGGGGCCGCATCCCACAGGGGCGGGGCAGGCCAGCTGCCTCCCGCAGCCCGTGCTGATGCCAGAGCCCGGGTCCGGCCACACCTGAGCGGACCTCGCAGTCGGGCGGCCGGGAGGCCCCAGGGGCAGAGCAGCACTGGGCGGGGCTGGGCGGGGCTGGGCGGGGCTGGCCAGCGGATGGGCGGAGTGGGCGGGAGGAGAGTGGAGCCCTCTGCGGAGACGCCCGCCCCGCGCCCCTCTAGGCCTGCAGGTGCAGGGGGAGGTGCAGGCCTCCAGAGGCAGGAGACGGGGCCGCGGGGGTCGCCGCCAGGCTCCTAGGGGCTCCCTCAGACCCCGCGCCCCCGCCACCCCAGGCCGGCCCGAGCGCTCACCTCCGGAGGCTGTGGAAGGCCACCTCCACAGGCAGCGTGCAGGGCAGCAGGGCGTAGGTCAGCGCCCTCACGGGCAGGAGGGCGCAGATCTTGCTCAGGGGCCCGCCCGGGTCTCTTGCTGCTTCGCGCAGTGCTGCAA
>NW_004567105.1:1404164-1406188 GCF_000260355.1 Condylura cristata
GGGGCATGTGGCATTGTTCTGCTCCTTCCTCCCCAAAACTGACCCTGCAGGGCCCCCCCGCGCTCCCACAGGGATCATCAAAAGATGAGGTCTCTAGGCGCAGAGGGCTTCTCAGCCTGCCCCCGGGGTCATCGGGGACAGAAAGCAAGCCCTCCCCCCGGCTGCCCCGACAGCATCACCCGCACCTCCTGCTCCTGGAAACAGGCTCTGGGCTGGCGTGGCCCTGATGGCCCAAGACCAGCCTGCCTGTCTGCCTGTCTGCCTGCCCGCCTCCCCACCTGCCTCCCCACCTGCCTGCCCGCCTGCCCACCTCCCAGCCTGCCTGCCCACCTGCCTGCCCGCCTCCCCACCTGTCCGCCTGCCTGCCCACCTGTCCGCCTGCCTGCCCACCTGCCCACCTGCCGGCCTCCCCACCTGCCCGCCCGCCCACCTGCCCGTTAGAGAGGCCTAGGAGACGTCCTGGCAAGCGGGCAGCACGGGCTCTGCGGCCCCGGGCCGTGCCCCCCGCTCACCCCGAGGCTGGGGGGCATCAGCGACCGGATGACGAAGTAGACGTTCTCCGAGCAGACGCGCAGGTTGAGGCTGGTGAAGTCCACGGTGAGGAAGTTCGTGGAGACGGTCTTGGGGCCGATGTCGCTCTCCCCGTAGAAGGGGGACACGGTGATGGTGGTTCTGTCGTCCACGCGGGGCACGTTGTTGGACAGCCCTCCGTCCACATACCGCTTTGAAGGGGAAAGACCGGACGGGCCGTCAGCGCTTCAGGTTTCTTCCAGACTGCGGGCGGCGGCTTCTCCGCGCCACGGCCGGGCGCCGGGGTCAGGCCGCCAAGTCCCCACTGAGCCGGCCACGCTGGGCGCCGCCCCCCGCCCTGCTGCTGTGCGGTCCGTGCCCTGGGCGAGAGCGGCGGGCGCGGAGGGGGCCGTCTGGGCAGCGCGTGGCGCCGAGGACTTTGCACGGACACGTGCAGTGGGCTGGACTCCGCTCCAGAGGAGACAGAGGGTCCCGGGCTCAGTCCCAGCCCCTGCCCTGCTGGGGGGAATCCTGGCTCTCTCGCTGCACCCCAGAAAGAAACCCAACACCAGGGAGGCCTGGGGACAGACGCCAGTCAGCGAAGCTGGCCCAGGACGCCCTCAGAAAACGGCATTTGCCTCGGGGGCGTTCGCACCTTATAGCTAGAGGCTGCGCTGGGCGCCAGTGAGGCCCCGGCCTCCCCTGCGGGTGACGGCTCGGCCGTGAAAGCCGACGCTCACCGCCTCGGCCCTGAGTCGGGGTCGTCGCTGTCCTCTCCCCAGCAGCGTTTCCCACGCTGGCATGGCTGGCACCAGGTTGTCCTGCACATGGGGGTGCTGAGCAGCACCCCAGGCCCTACGCTGTAAGCGCCGGGGCACCCCCAACCATGGCCCGCTGAAGCGTCTCTAGGCCGCGGGGCTGCGCGGGCCCAGTGTCCAGTCCAGACTCTGCAGAACACACACCTCAATGCCTGCTCCCCACCAGGCAGGGCCAGGAGTCGCCCCAAGCGCACGGGCACAGGATGAGCCCAGGCGGCAGGCTGGCCGCGCTGCCCACAGCCAGAGCCAGGCCAGGCGGACGAGGGCCAAGACCCTCCGCTCAAAGGAGCAAGCTCCCTGCAAGGTGGCAGCCGGCCTTGAGCCTCTGGAGCCCTGGCTGGGCCCTGCGTGCCGCCCGGCCAGGAGGCTGAGGAGCGGCCGACCCTCGAGAGCCGGGCTGCGTCCTGCGCCCAGGGGCCTGGCGGCCCCGACCCAGGCCTCCTGGGGAAAGGCTCCGGTCCAGGGCGCCCGCCGAGCCCGGCCCTGCGGCAGACAGCAGACTCACCACGCCTCTGAAGGACGGCGGGATCAAGCCGCAGTAGAACGGGATGAAGCAGGAACAGAGCAGGGCCTGAGGGGAGGACAGGAGGTGGAACCCGCGGCCGCTGCGAGCGGCTCCGGGGCGGGACAGGAGTCCGAAAGGGTGCTCGCGCAGCCGGCGCTCTCGTGAACAAGCTGACGGGCGCCGGCCTCACC
>NW_004567105.1:1407063-1409747 GCF_000260355.1 Condylura cristata
CTCAGCCCTGGGTTTCAGTGTATCCGCCTGTTCTGCTCCCCACTGTCTCTGGGGCGTCCTTTCGACCCCCAGCACCTCGGGCCGGCACCCCAGCTCGTGTGCACAAAGAAACAAGTCTTTCTAAAAAATTAAGTTAAAAGAAGAAGCAGCAGGAAGGCGCCGCAGACTGCTCACGTCTACCACTTCCTCCTTGGACTGGAAGTCGGACACCAGCACGTTCTCCCAGTCGGCCACGCGGGTGAGGGAGAGGTGGACCCTCCCGGAGAAGCGCCGGTGGATGTCGGCGGGCAGGTGCCGGTGCAGGCCCTCCCGCAGGTAGTCCGTCAGGTTGGTGGAGGGGTGCAGGATGTTGAGGGTCCGGCGTCTGGCCCAGCGGACAAGGTCCAAGATGATCTGCAGAACCTGGTCTGGGGGCGGGCGACAGACAGGGGCTGTGCCAGAGGCACGGGCAGCCTCGTGCCAAGACCAACGCCAGCTGGCGAGGACACGCGCGTGTCTTGGCCCGTCCGGGGACCAGCAGCCACAGGTGGCCCTCGAGAAGGCGGTTGGGGGGGTGCGGAAAAGGCGCGGGGTCACCGAGACTCAGAAGCCCAAGGAGCAAGTGGACTAAAGCTCATTTGCCATCTTCACATGGAGTCGCTGTGCAGACGGCGACGTCCAGCGCCCGGGGCGGGAAGGCCGCCCGCCCGCCCTCTGCCTGCTGTGTGCGGTCACTAGGAAAGGGAGGTGACAGCTGTGGCTGCCGCGGGGCTCGGCCTCCCCGAGGCCAGAGGTCAGGACTCACAGCTTTGCGCCCCGGCCCGACACTGCAGGCGGGCAGAGTGGCTGGGACCCCAGGGGGCTTCCCGGGGCTTCCCGGCCCCTGGCCAGCCAGGGCTGCCCACAGGACCCACTGCCGCTCCGCTGCAGACTGTGCTGGCTGGAGGCGGGGGAGATCAGATGTCGCAATCTGGAAGGTACCTGAGCCAGAGCAGGCGCCTGGCCTGATCGTTTAGCTTAGGCTGTGAGGCAGGGCCTGAGGCTGCGGTCAGCGGGCACCTCCCCACCCACCTCCCTCACTCCCGCCGCCCCTGTGGCTGAGCTGGGTCACCCCGCAGGGAAGGGCGCCAGTCCCAGTCGAGCTGAGGGGCGAGCACCAGCCTCTTGCCCGGGCCACTTGTGACCTGCCCACTGAGCCCAGGCAGGAGGGTAAAAATCGCACCCAGCCGGCGGCTCTGCCAGTCCCCCCGCCCAGTCAACAGCCCTTGCCAGCTCTGCCCACGTCAAGTAACTGGGTCACGCTTCTCTCTGGCTCCCAGTGAGACAAAAGATTATAAAGTGGGATTTTGGGGCTCCCAGAACCCAGGGAGCAGCGCCTGCCAAAGCTGGGTTCACCGACACAAGCTGTGCAAACTCCGTCGTCAGACACGGTGCGGAGGGAGGGGAAGGCTCTGAAAAATCAGACTTTCCACGCTGACCTATGTCATGACCTCCCTTCTTGGTATCATCGTAATATCAAAATATTCTGAGCAACCTTCACCTTCCAGTTGGATGGCCTCAGCCTCAGGAGGCCTGCCTGCCCTGACAAGCAAGTGCTGCACCAGGGTGAGAAATTCCTCTGAAGTCAAAAGTCATTAAACAACTGGCTGATTAATAAAAACAAGTGGCTGTTACAGCAAAGTCTCTCTCACTGCCAGAGGGAGGAAAACCCAGAACTTATCACTCACCTCACAGAGCCTCCTATTCAGTTTCTAAAGAACCACTCAAGCGCCCTACCATCTAGTCTTAGATATGGAAATTCACCCAAGTCACCTATTCAGAGCTAATCAGGTTTTCCACCTTCTAGACTTCAAGAAAACTCACTTAAAACCTTTAAACAAGTTTTTCAAAGAACCTTACCTTAATTTGATTTACAAGACATTTCCTCTTCCTGCCTCACTTTACCCCCTAGGACGCCTCTCTGAGAATGAAAGCCCTTAAGTAACAGATAAGGTTTCAGGGACTTTATTTTGGTTAAATCTCCACTGTGGTAAATACAGTAATATTAGTCTTAAATTTTATGAATCTATGTGCCTCTTTTAACCTTGATAGATGGATTTTAAAACTGTTATAATCTCTACTAAAAGTCAACCGACTCCAGATTTTTCTTAGAAAAAAGGTGACTCATAATGTCCAGTCCATATGCTGAAGTCACCCCTCTGCCTGCCGGAATGTATGAAATAAACCTGCTGAAGGCGCAGCAGGGAGACTCGCACCCAACTCCCATTCCCTGGTCTTCCTCGCGCCGCTCCCCTTTTTTCCCCTTTTTCTAGGAATCTCCCTCACCGACGCCGCTCCCACTTTGAGACCTGCCTGTTCTGCCCCCCAATAATCCGTGATCGGGGACAGAGTCTCTGACAGTTCACCTTCCAAGGATTTGGTGCCCCCCCCCCGCGGGGGAGGGCTTCAAGGCCCCCAGACCCCAGGGCCCTGTTTGCCAAGGTCCTGGAGCCTGTAGGCTGGAAGCAGGTCAAGTGGAACTAAGCCTCGGATATGAATATCTGCAGGTCACCTGCAGAGCCCGAGGGCACAGACCAGGCGTCGGCCACATCTCCAGCCCTTTGTTCCTCTCCCCTGGATGGAGAAAGCAGTGGGAGTCCCCCCTGCATCAGCCCAGGGTGAGCTCACTGGCCCTGGCCAATGGCAGGGCTCTGCCTGCGGCAGGG
>NW_004567105.1:1411677-1412921 GCF_000260355.1 Condylura cristata
AGCCTCAGTTTCCCTACTGCACTGGGAGGCACGCAGGCAGGGCAGCCGTCCGCACTGACCCCGTTAGGCGGCCTGCAAGAGCACTTTCCCAAGTCCACTCTCTGGGCGACCTGTCTCCCTCGCTCACCACTCCAATGCCACCGCCCTCAGCGCTCACCTGGCCTGGCCACCTCCCGGAGGGCCTGCCCCCGGACACTGCCACGTGGGCATCGCAGCGTCAACTTATGGATTCAATTCAGTCCCCAAAACCTGGGCCACCCCCCACACCCCACGAGCCCTTCCTGCTGCTGGGACCCTCAGTTGGGTGTGTACCCACCCCTGTCTGCATCCAGCTGTTGGGGCGTCGAGAAACATCTCCTGGCTCAACAGACAAGGAGCTGCCCTCCCGGCCAGCGCTCTGGCCGGCTCGCCCGGCCCAGACGCTGCTGTGGGGAGTGGGGAGCGCAGAGGGCCCTGCTGGTCAACGCAAGGAGGCCGCCGCCGGGCGTGGGCGTGGCGCGGCGTGTCCAGAAAGCTCAGGCGTCCACTCCTCGCTGCTCCGTGAGCGCCCTCGGGCGTGGGGCCCGCTGGCGATGGCCCAGGACCGGTCGGCAACACGTGGCGATTCCTGCCGCTGCTGGCGGGTCTGACCTGGGGCTGCCGTGTGGCGTGTGGCGTGGTGGCACTCACTACCTGGGCACCAGGTGGGCAGGGAGAAAGGGCGCGTGGACGCGCAGCGCCTTGCCCAGTAGACACCTTTGACAGGAGCTCAACGCTCAGCGCTGCTGACTCACTCGGACGCAGACCCAGTTGTCACCGCTCCCAGTTTCGGGACTGACTTGTCCCAGGTGGCCCGGGACGCCCTGGGTGCCGGTCGGCACAGTCTCCCGGCTGGGCCTCACCAGAACCTGGTGGGTCTACCTGACCCAGGTCGAGGCCCCAGCCCGAACAGCCCGCCGCCGGACAGCCGGACAGCCGGACAGCGTCACGGCGACACGCCCGCCCCGAACCTGTCAGCCTCCCGTCCTCCGGAGCCCCGTATGTGCAGGCCGCCGGCGGGAGAAGGGCGGCCAGGCCGGAGGCCCAGGTGGAAGAGCTGCCCAGGGCAGGGGAGGAGGAAGGGCCGTGTGGGAAGCACCGCTTTGGGGCCTGGGGGAGCCCTGGGCAGCGGGAGGGCCAGCGGCTTCCCCGCCTGACACAGGCCAGTTGGGCCAGCGGCCTGCCTGGGGCCCCCAGGGGCTGCTCTCCTGGAGGGCTGGTGCCAG
>NW_004567105.1:1413606-1415824 GCF_000260355.1 Condylura cristata
GGCCGTCCCGATGGCGCAAGCCCCAGTGGGGCGGCACCGCCCAGGTCAGGACGCTGGAGGCCCTTTGCTGGCAGACAGCCGCCCTCCTCGGCCTGGACTCTCCGCCTCCTGGTGCGGCCACCCCGCCCCCCTCCCCCCGATGGCCACCAGTAACCCTCACTGATGTGCCCGAGATGTCCCTGGACCCCCGTCCCCACCTCCTGCCTCTCGCTGTGGCTGCTGAGCCCCGCCCTGGCTATCAGCGGGCAGGCGGGGAGCCCCTGTGTTGGGGAGCACAGGCACATGGCTGGGGAGAGCATCCCGGCGCCTCGAAGCCCCACCGCCTGACGCCCAGCTGAAAAAGACCTGGAACCGTCTCGGGGTGCTGGGAGACTGAATTTGTGTCTCAGCAGTGTGAGTCCATGAAGACACCCCATTTACGCAGAGTCCCTACGTGTCCACAGCCAGGGCGGCTCCAGCGGAGACGAGGCCGCAGAAGGAAGAGGAGGCGAGTGGGGTGTAAGACTGCACCCCTCAGCGTGCTGGCCAGAGGGGTGCAACCCCAGAGGAGAGCTGCTTGGGCCCCCACCCTGGCCCCTCGGAGGGAGGAGGGAGGAGGCTCCTGGCCTCAGAACCAGCTTTGGAACCAGATGTGACCCTCATTCTGGCAGAGGGTGGAGACAGCACCCCAGGCCTGGCCCCAGGGCGGCGCAGGTGGAGTGGGGAGAGGCTCAGGCCTGTCCCCAAGGAGCAGCAGGTAGCAGCTGCCGGCCAGCACCTGGCTGAACTCTGCTTCCAGAAATAGCCTGGGCAGAGGCGTGGGCGGGGACAGCCAGGCGCCAGGTGTGCGTGCCCAGGAGAGCGGGCGGGCTGGGGGGGAGCCCCGGGCTGGGGTGGCCCGGCCCTGTGTGGCCGCAGGATGAGTCCCCAGGGCTGCTGGGTGCTGGGGTAGGGGCCAGAGGTGCCGTGGCAGCCCGGCGGGCTGTGAAGAGCGGGCGTGGCGGGCAGGAGATGGGCTGCCCGCGGGGAGGGGTCCCCTGAGTCGCTCACCGGGAAATGGGGACCCGGGGCAGCCGGCCGGGCGGGGCCCAGAGAGGGCCAGAGACCACTGAGGGTCACGCAGCCCGCACGTCTGAACCCCAGTCTTCCCGCAGGCTCTGCCCGTCCCGCTCCCCCAGGCTGCCCCAGAAAGCAGCGGCCGGTCTCCCTCGGCCAGCAGTGTCCTGGGTGCCCGGCACAACGCTGGTGCCACCAGGCGTCCCCAGCACCCGCCGTCCTGCTGATGACCCCCACCCCGTGTTTTCCTCCCTGGTGGGGGGTTGTGGGGTCACCGAGCACCACGTTGCCGCAGTCTCCGGGGAAACCTCGACCTGCCGCCCTCCGTTGGCAAACTCCCATCCACAAGCACAAAATATGCAAACACGTCGCGTCTCCCCTTTCTCTCTGCCCCCTCCCCGCCTCCTGCCAAACACGGCTGCTGTTCCCGTGGCTCGCATTTGGCCTCTCACTTTGCTTTGGCAGGGTTACATTTTATTTCAGTGGTTGAAAATTCAGCCTCTGGGCCCTCCCTGGTGGCGGAAGTCTCAGCACTAAGAAGCTGCCCGCCGCCCCTGCAGCACCAGCTGATCCAGCCAGGGGGTGACCCAGGGCGCAGCAGACCTCCCGAGTCTCCTGGCTGCCCCTCAGCAGTGGGTTTCGTCAGTCAGCCTGTTCTGCTCCCACTCTGTCTCTGGAGAGCCCCATACCTCTGAACCTCTGGCCTGCACCCCAGTTCTTGTATACATAAATAAATAAAGTCAATCTTTTTTTTTCAAAAGGAAATTTAGCATCTGCACTGAGACCGGTGTTAAGACTAAGGATGTTTGCAGTCCGGGCCCTGGCGTGGGGACGTCTTTGGAGGGTGAGGGTTCTCGTTCAGGGCATGGTCTCCCTCCCAGGGGCACCTCACGGTCGCTGGGCGTCTCTCCTGCTGAGGCGCCTGGGTGCTGGAGGCCGGCCTCCGCCGTATTCTCACGGTGTAAAAGCTCACAGCCGGGGAGCTGTTCATGTGCAGCACCTGCCACCCGGTGCCCCTCTGGGGGGGGGCTGCGAGCGGGGAGGGGTGCCCGCTAAGCCAGCATGACTGAGGCTCTTGGAAGCCGCGATCGCTCCCTGGGTCCCTCTGGCAAGTGCCTGGGTAGACGGAGACATTTCTGCCCCCTGCGTCTCATTCCTCATTGGTTTCATTCACGGGCTCAGC
>NW_004567105.1:1418284-1419281 GCF_000260355.1 Condylura cristata
TGCAAGAACGTCATCGTCACCGACTTCGCCACCCGGGAGGAGCTCATCCAGGTGAGCGGGGTGCCCTGGGGGCTTCTGGGCAGCATGTGGGCCCTGCCCAAGGCCTGGGCTGGTCCTGGGAGAGGGGGTCGAGGGAGAGAGAGGGGCCAGCGGTGAGTGTGGGGACAGCTGCTGGCTGGGGCCGGGGCTGGACCCACATAGAAGGGCCTGTGGGGGGGCAGTCAGGGATCCCACAGGGCTGCGCTTTCCCGAGGGGCCTGCCCAGCCCCCAGGAGAGGGAGCTGCAGGCCAGTCTCCACGCGGGACTGTGAGTAGGCTGTGAGTGGGCCCAGGACGGCCCCGAGGGGTCCTGGCCCGGGGCTCCAGTCCCGTTCTCTGGGCCCTGCCTCCTGTAACAGTCCAGGTTGAACTAAAGCTGGGGGACAGGACAGAGGCCACGGGGCCGGGAGGAGGGCAGGCTGGGGCTGGCCCGGCCACCCAACAACAGCGGCGCCCCACGGCTGGGAGCAGCACCCGCTTCATTCCGATGCCCCCGCTCCCAGCTCAGGCCAGTGTGGGCGGGGGGCTGTGACTGTCCATCTGCGGTCCAGGCACAGGACCACAGGCACAGCAGCCTGGGGGCGGTTCCTGCCGAAGGGGAAGGGGAGGAGCGGGGAAGGGGAGGAGCGTGCTGGTGTCCTCTGGGGAAGCCCCGGAGGGCCAACGCCCCCCCCAGCCCCCCAGCCAGGGAAGCCGAGGGGTGGAGACGCTCTGGGTTCCCGCCCTTCTCATCTGTGCAAGCGCTGGGCCGGTGGCTCCCGGGCTACTCTGGGGTTCAGCAGTGTGACATGGTCGTCCGTCATTCCAGGCCTTGGTCTGCACCTTGTTCTTTCCTTTCTACTGCGGGATGATCCCCCCTGAGTTCAGAGGGCAGGTGAGTGCGTGCTCCGGTCCCGGGCCTGACGCCTGCTCGGGCAGCCGGGCCTGTGCTGAGGGGCCTGGGGGGCCGACCTGGGCC
>NW_004567105.1:1420151-1421566 GCF_000260355.1 Condylura cristata
CCTTGTGCTTGGCCTCAGCTGGATGCTGAGACCCAGAGAAACTGCATCTGTGGGGACTTCGCTCCAGGGAGACGGAGGGGGTCAGGGCTGTGGGAGCCCAGGGGGGCAGTGACCCCACAGGCAGGGGGCATGCAGGGAGGACTTCCCGGAGGTGGTGACTGATAGCCTGGATTTTGACTAGTTGTGCAGACTATACTATGCACATTGAAGAGAGGAAAGATTTTTAGCTGGGGAAGAAGAGAGAGAGAGAGAGAGAGAGAGAGAGAGAGAGTGTGTGTGTGTGTGTGTGTGTTCATGGCACAGCAGGAGGGCTAGAAAGTTCTAGCTGGAGATGAAACCCCACCAGGTGATGCTCTCCCACCTAGCACTGCTGAGTTTTGAATTCAGGTTGCTGGGTGGCGAGGAGCCTCTGCCGAGCACGTCACAGGCCGGGCCGGGCCTTTGTGTGCTGTCTCGTGCAGTTCTCAGGGCGAACGTGCTCGGGCTCATTCCCCCACCCACAGAGGGAACCAGGCAGGGAGCTGTTAGTCACCTACCGAGCACTAGCGACACCAGGATTTGAACCCTGGGCCAGGTCGCAGGCTCTGGGCTCTGACCAACCACCGGAGAGGGGGCGGGAGCAGACAAGGCTGGGGAGGGCAGGAAGCGTCCTGGTGGTCCACCGGGCGGCCAGCACGTTCCTAGGGCTGGACGTGGGAGGGACAGAGCCGGGAGACCCCAGGGGCGCTGACCGGCCACGTCCCCCGCCCCCTGACCCAGGACTGACCAAGGAGCCAGTGCTGCGGATGCTGGTGCCTGAGCAGTGCCCAGCCCCTGCCCCCGCCCTGGACGCTGGCGGCGACGGAGGCCAGCAGGCGCGGCCATCGCTCGACTGGACCGTGCCCAGTGTACTCATCAGGGATGTGCCCAACTTCGAGCAGCTCTCGCCAAAGCTGGAGGCTGGTACTGCCCCTGCAGCCGGGTCACCGCTGGCGTCCTGCCCGGAGGGGCCTGGGCCCGGCCACCCCGCCGGTGCGCGTGGCCTGGGGGGGCAGGACTCGTTTGCTGAGCCCCTTGGCTGGCTGCCGCGCAGGGTGCCAAGTGGGGTGCCGGGTGGGGCCTGGGGTCTTCTACATGCCCGGTGTCTTCCACTGCTCAGCTCGCACGTGGCCCCGAGCACGTCTCCTTACCCCGGTTCACTGATGAGGAAACTGGGACCAGTAGCGGGAGGGAGAAGCCGAGGTCCCGCGCGCTGGCGGACTCGGGCCACCCCAAGCCTGGGGAGGCCTGGCCTTTGCCCGCTGGCCGGGAAGGGGCAGGAGGCACAGGGCGACTCCAGAGAGGCCCGCGGAGATGCTGGACTCCTGCCCTGCTCCCGCTACCCTGAGGATGTTCCGTGGGGATGAGGCAGCACAGGCAGAGAGGTCCGGGGACTC
>NW_004567105.1:1422306-1423164 GCF_000260355.1 Condylura cristata
GTCGCTTAGACTTGGGGAGGGAGGAAACTCCTCAGACGTGGCAGGTAAAGGGGGCGTTGGGGTCCCGGGGCGCCGGCCAGAGCCAGGCAGACAGGGCAGGGGAGTGGGGTCCCCAGGGCTGGGCTCCAGCTCCGCCCCAGCACCCAGAATGCCTGCTCCTTCCACTCTGGCCGCTTCAGGGGGTTGGGAACGGCCACTGGGGGTCAGTGGCTGCCGCCGCCCGTTTATAGCACTGACGTATCGAGGGAGGTAAGATGTAGGGGGTCACACTAGACTTTCCGGGGGGCGTGTAGAAAGAGCTTGGGGAGCCTGACGCCCTTGGGTCCCGCCTGGCCTTCCGGGCGATGGCCACTGGGCATCTCACGTCTCCTCGCGGTGAAAGAGGCCCAGCCTGCCCACTCGGGGGCAGCGGTGAGAGCGGAGGGGGGGCCTAGGCCCTGGGGGCTGGGGGTGCTCTGTGGGTGGTGAGGCGGACGGGCCCAGGCGGTCCCCAGGGGCCGGCTGGAGGGCAGCGGCCATGCCCGGCTTCTCTCGTAGCTCTGCGCAAGTCGTGCACGAGGGACCCCAGCCCCTGGGCCCGCTTCTGCCGGTCCGGCCCCGGCCGGGCGCTGACCTACCTGCTGCTGCCCTGCACGCTGCCTCTCCAGTACGTCTACTTCCGGGGCAGAAGGTGAGGCCTGCCAGGGCCCTGGGACGCAAGGCTGGGCCGCCGGCGGCGTGGGTGGCGTGACCGACCGGAGGAGCCTTGGCGCGCTCGCCTCCGCCACGGGTGGGAGGGAGACTGTGGCCATCCGGTCGTCACGTGGGCGGGGGGCAGTGGGGCTTCCTGGCCAGGCCCCCCAACCTCTCTAGGAGCTT
>NW_004567105.1:1423711-1425529 GCF_000260355.1 Condylura cristata
CCACCAGGGGCTATCTGGCTGGACACAGCCGAGAGGAGGTGGCGTGGGCGGGATCCACTAGGCAAGAGGGGAGAGGACGGCACTCCGGGGGCTGGAACAGCACGTGCGCGGGGCCTGGGCAGCTGGGAGGGGTAAGGTTCATCGAGGAGCGGAGGGGGAGCCAGCGTGGCTAGCGTCCAAGGGGCAGGGCTGCGCAGAGGGCCGGGGATGCCGGCCGAGCTGGACACGCAAGGCTCTGTGCCCTGGCAGAGGCGGGGAGGGAGGGTCTCAGCAGGGCGAGTCACGCGAGGGCTGTGCTTTTAAATTCTCCATTCCCTGGAAGGCCTGACTGAGCCACAGGCCTCCGTCTGTCTCCACGCTGAGTTGGCGCCTGGGCAGCTCCGGCAGCTGGTTAAGTGGCCAGTGGCCCGGCGGGCAGCAAGCTGCTGACACGGCTCCTTACTCAGCTCAGTCGGGGTTTAGGCTGAAGCCAGGAAGTCAAAAAGGGTAATGCTGAGTCTAACCTGCCCCGTCCCGAGCAGACTCACACGTGAGCACCAGCGGGGGGCTGGCGCAGGCCGCAGGGGAGCCCGTACTGTGTCTCCTGAAAACTACGGGCTCAGCTGCAGGTTGCAATAATAGAGGCAAAAGGCCTAGAACGAAGGAGGTGACAGAGCAGCTGATGCTTTGCTTATCCCATTGCACCGTGTGCGCGGTCTGTCCTGTTTGAGGCCCCTCTGAGGGCAACACGTTGGGGCGAAGCCCTGCCATGCCCAGGGACTCCGGGTGCACGCCCAGGCGGAGCTGGACAACCCAGCCCTTGGCTGGCCCAGCCGAGAGGAGCGTGGCGAAGGGTATGGAGCAGGTGGGCAGGGCTGGCCTGGGCCAGAGGGAGAGGGGCTGGCTGAGGAGTAGCCCGGGACCTGTGGGCCAGCTGAAGGTCCTCGAGGGCAGGGAGGACACTGGGCCCCAGAAGCCCCCGGCCAGCCCAGACCGCACGCAGACGAGCAGGCGAGAAGGGCCGCCCCTCGCACGCTCGAGCCGGCCGAGCCCCAAAGGCGGCCTTGGAGCCCGGCTCCCCGCTGCTGCCAGCAGGGCCCGGCGACCCCGCCGAGCTCGGTCCGTGGCCTCCGCAGGCCCAGCAGGCGGCGGGCCGGGCCTGCACCACGGGCTCCGTGGGCAAAGCTGTTGCTGCCCTTCCCCAGGCTGGTGCTGTGGCTGCCGGACGCGCCCAGTGACCTGTGGTGGGTGCAGAGCTCCCTGCGGCGCTCGGCCCTCTGGCTCTACTCCAGGACCAAGGCCCAGGTCTGCGGGGCTGGCCAGGTGAGCTGGCCGGTGCACCGGATCAGGGGGCCGTGTGCTGGGTGGGGGGCCCCGTCTCCTTGATCAGGGCGGGAGAGGTCACGGGGTCAGCCTGTGGGTCCTGCTCGGGCAGGCGCTGTCCCTCACGGACACGGCTGAGAGTCGACTGGGAGCAGAAGCCCGCGGGTCCTCCGGTCAGGCGCCCCTGCTGGCTGGAGGCTGCAGCCTCCCTCCCACCGCGTGTCCAGTCCACAGCGGGGGCCCCAGCCCAGCACGCCCAGAGCGTGGTCACCGAGCTCCCGGCTCAGCCAGAACCAGGGCCTGGGCTGCCTCCGCACCGGAGGGTGGGCTGGGGACGAGAGGAGCCGGCTGCCCGCCCGTCACCCCGCCAGGCCCTGAGAACCCGCACCCACCAGCACCCCGCTCCCCACAGCTCGCCAGACCCTGCCAGCCCGGGGCAGCCCGTCCCGGGGACCTGGCCAAGGAGCTCAGACCCGCCCCTCGGGGCGGCCCAGTGACTGCCCGGCCCCGCCTCAG
>NW_004567105.1:1425764-1430867 GCF_000260355.1 Condylura cristata
AGGGGCCCCCAGGGGCAGGAAGGGACCTCCCCTTCCTCTCAGACACCCCCAGATCAGGGAGGCAGGGGCCCCCAGGGGCAGGAAGGGACCTCCCCGCGCCCCCTGCCTCTGCTCCAAGGAACCGCTCCCTCGGGCGGGGTGCCCGTCTCTGGGGAGGGCCTGTGGGGGGGCTCCAGGCCACTGCTCCCAGGTCGCCCTGCCCCTGGGGCAGGTTTCTCAGATGATCATTTGCAGCTGTATCAGCATCTGCTGACAGCCCGGAGCTGCTCTGTGGCAGCGCTGTGGGCTGCACCCGGCCGTGGCACGCTCGCTCGCAGGCACCTCCAGCAGCCGGAGGATGCGCATCAGATGGCAGCGCATCAGATGGCAGCCGGGTGTGGGCGCCTCCTGGAGATCCTTTCCCTGAGCTGCTCAGACAGGACACCCACCCCTTCACCCCGCACCTCAATCTCTGACTTCCTGTTGGGCCCATCCTGCGGGGAAGGGGCAGAGGGAATAAAGTCAGAAAGCCAGGTGTCTGTGCTCTGTTGGGGTGCCTAGAGGTCCCTGCCCCCCACCCCTTGTTTCTTTGGAAGCTTGAGGACCCTCCCTTGGGGGTCCAGAGCCTCAGGTCCTCTGGCCCCGCCCCCCGGGGCACCCCCTCCTGTCTTACAGCAGAAGCTCTAGGAGATGCGGATTGGGGGGAGGGGAGGGGTGTGTGTGAGAGAAAGGGGGAAGGGAGTAAAGGGACAGACCTGGGGGGAGCAGAGGCTGAGCGTCAGCAGGGAGGTGCCGTCACCCCGAGATGTCAGCGCTGTGACGTGAGAGACCTCTGTGAGGCGGGCTATCAGGTGGGATAAGGATGAAAGATGAGAGGAGTCTGCAAGACAGGAGAACGCGTGCGGGAAATCTGAGGTTTGGGCGAGGGGTGTGTTTCCCCTGAGCTGTGCGCCCTGCGGTGCGGGCGGCAGGCGGAGGGGCTCACGGAGGACGCGGTCAGATGATGACCAGCCTGGGCTGGGGCCGTCGTTGGAGGGCGGCGGGGAGGGCAGCAAAATGGTGAGGGCAGAGTGGGTGGGTGGGCGCGGAGAGGAGGGCGGAAGGAACACCCGGGGCTGAGCTTGCCTGACTCCTCGGCTGACCCTTGCTGGGGCAGGCACAGGTGCTGCCCCCCAGGTGGGAGGGGCCTGTCTACCTGAGGCAGGTCATCTCCAGGTTCCAGTGAGCACCTCGGCCCTGGCTGCCTAGGACCTGTCCAGCCGTGGCCTTGACCCCCCTGACTTGGCTTCCCACCCACCCACCCACCTGTCACATGTGCTCACCAGGTGTCTGGTGACGTTAATGCATAATCACTACTTTCAGTTGTGTTACGTGTCGAGAATATGCTTCCAAAGAGTTCATTTAGAACGTGGCTGGACGTCTGTGGCAAGTCAACCAACCCCAAGCCCTGACCAGCAAATGTTTTTTCTTAAATAACTGAGCAAAACCCCGAAGCCACGCCCCGCCCGAGGCTGACCAGAAGGGGCCCTTGGAGGGCAGGGGCCCGTGGGGGGCCCAAAGAGATGTTCTCTTCTAGAGCTCTGTAGTAGACGCAGTTACGAAATGCTGAAGCACGTGACCTGTGCTGAAACAGTCTGGGTGGGAAAGGGTGAGAGCGGAAGGGAGTGAGCTGACAAGCTACAGTGGGAGGTAGTGCGCAGAAGCTCCCTTAACTATTCTAATTTTGTACATGTGTGATATTTCCAAAACAAACAAGTAATTATCCTTAGATTTTGATCATGCATACAAGTAGAAAAATGTGCATCGAAACAGGGCAGGGAGCGGCTGCACAGTCCCAGACGCGGAGGGTTGTGGCGCCTGGGGAAGCAGTGAGGTTTCAGCACCGCGGACAGCGGCCCGCTGCTCGCGCAGGGAGAGTGGTCTTAGCAGAAGTCTTTTTGGGACAGGAAACTCATCTTTCACACCTCCAGAGAGGGGGCATTTCCTGCCCAGGGGGCAGGACCGGCTGTGGTGGACATTTTTGGCTCATAAGAAGGGTGTTTCCTGCTCTTTAAGGAAGTCTTTGTAAAAAATTAGTACATGTGTCTCAGGAATCTCTAGTCTGTGCTATTACCTATGTCTACCCTTATGTCAAGCCCATGCTGTCTTGATTATAGCTTCACGGTATGTAGTTTTATAGTAACTCTTAAAGTATGATTGCATGAGGGCCCTCCCTGGTGGTGCAAGGGGTTACGAGGCAGCACTGCAAGCTCGCTACAGTCGCTTCAGTGCAAGTTCCATCCCCAGCCAGGGAAGTGATCCACATGGCGTGGCAGACCTCTCCAGTCTCCCCGCTGCTCCCGTCAGCAGTGCACTTCACCAATCTGCCTGTTCTGCCCCCCGCTCTGTCTCTGGTGAATCCTCTCACTGCCCCTGCACATCTGGCCTGTACCCCAGTTCAGTGTGCATAAATAAATAAATCTTTAAACATATGTATGATAGCATGAGCCTTCCAACTTAGCTATTATTCAAAATTGTTTTGACCGTTCTAGGTTCCCTGCTTTTCCATGTAGATTTTAGAGCCAGCTTCTTAATTTCTACAAAAGGGCACACTGTGATGTTGCTTGGGATCGTGTAGACTCTCCTGGTGAATTTGGGAAGAATGAACAGCTCTAAAATGTTGACTTTTCGAGTCCACAAACAGGGAATCTGTCTGTCTCAATTTTAAAGATTTTCATTAATTTCTCACACTGGTGTTTTGTAGCTGGTCACACATCTTTAAGAAAGATTATTCTTCAACATTTGATTCTTGATGCAAATGGTACTTTACATTTTCAGCTTCCAGGGACCTGTTGCTAGTAGGGGGACACAGACGTGCCTCTGGTTCGGGCCTGCATCTGAGTGGCCTTGCCAAACTCATCGATTAGTTCTAGCAGCTGCTTTTGGTTTTGTGGGTGCCTCGGGACTTTCTATAACAGGTTTTTCTGCTGAAAAAAACTACAGTGAAGTTAGAAGAAGTGGTGCAGCTGGAGAGCAGAATAGCCCTGCGCTCCCCCAGGCCCCTCACTCCACTCCCAGGACCCGCGAATATGTTTTGTGTCGCAGCGAAATAAGGTTGCAGATCACGTAACCGTGGATAGAGCCTACCGGACTACGGGTGGGCTTAATGTGATTGCGAGGATCCCTGAACGTGGGGAGAGGCGGGACAAGAGTCGGAGGTGGCCTAGCATAATGGACCGGACTGGCCTTTGCTGGCTCTGAGGGGGAAGAAGGGACCAGGAGTCCAGGGATGCAGGCACCTCAAGAGCGCTGCAGCCGCCACACCGAGACACGGGTGCGTGAGCTGGCGGAGGGAGGGAAGCTCTTTCTGCTGATTTACCCACGAAACGTGCTGGGTGATGCCAGGCTAGGACAGAGACTGCGGAGTGAGGTGCGGGGGGGGGGGGCAGGGTGGTTAGATCTGACTTGCTTTGCACCTGTGCCCAGGTCCCTTAGCCATGGTGGGGGGCAAGGAGCGTGGCTGGGCAAGGCAGGACCACGAAAGGATGAGCGTTTACAGTCCAGAACTTGTCCGGGAAGGTGGAAGCGGGGGACAGCTGGCGAACCGAGGCGCTCAGCGCTCGGCATGTGTTCCATCGTGCCGTCCAGCTTCCTTTACAGAGCTCAGGCTCAAAGATCCAGTTATTGAGAATTTCGAGATGCTGACCACAGAGCACTGAGCCCCGAGTGCTGGGCCCATACCAGTATCCACAACCACACCTATACGTCCATGGCCAATGTTCTGTCTTTACCCTCATCTACATCTAGACCTAGACTGGGCTACAGCACCACGCAAGCACTACAGAGCACGAGGTCGAGCTCCCCAGCTCCTCAGATCTATTCCGTCGCCCCTGCCTCTGCCCCAAATGAAGCACTCATAGCTCTGCTCGCCCTTGAACCTGGCTCTCGCGTGCAGTCACACAACGCAGGCCCTTTGTGTTGGGTCTGCGCTGCAGCCCGTGCTACTGAGTACCAGCAACTCTGTTTATCTCGGTGCGGTCAGTAACCCGCTGTGTGACTGCATCATGACTTACCCAGTGTAGTGCTGATGGCCAGTTGGGTTGTTTGCAAATCTTATCTATTATGCACAGATTGTTCCTGCCTTGCCTTGGGAGCTGACTCCTGTACCCTTCACAGCTGCCCCCAGCCCCTATGTCCCTTGCCAGACTGCAAGATTCCCAGTCTGGAGCCAGGAGAGACAGCCCCGGGATCCTGTCCTCCCGCCCTGCTTCCGTGTGGCAGGCAGCCTGCCCTCCAGTGGTGGCTGGGTCTTGACGTCATCATGCCCTTTTTAGAGCAGAGAATCCCGGGGGGCTCACTGCGTTGATCTTTACCTCTGCCAAGCCCCAGGAGGGAACGGTGCTTGGTGTGTGCTTGCTGAGTGAATGGTTGGGTGAAGGTTTACTAGAACCTCTTTAGAGTTTGGTTGTTCCCTTGGGCCCTCCCTGGTGGTGCAAGGCGAGCACGGGGAGGCACAGCCGGTGCGGCACGAGTTCGATCCCCGGCCAGGGAGAGACCCACAGGGCGCGGCAGACCCCTCCTGTCTCCCCGCTGTGCCCCTCAGCAGTGTGTTTCAGTCCGTCTGCCTGTTCTGCTCCCCACTCTGTCTCTGGGGAATCCTCTCACCCTCCCCCTTCTTCTGGCCTGTACCCCAGTTCTTGTGTGCATAAATAAATGAATCATTAAGAAAAAGACTTGGGTGCTCCCCAGTTGCAGCATGCATGAGAATACCGTAACAGCCGCAGATGTGCTGGAAGTCCCTGTCCTCGGTCCGGTTCGGACCGGCTCTGGAGTCTGCAGTTGAGGCTCACCCCCTTTCGCTCCCAGGACTCCTCTACCTCAGGTCTGAGCCACTGACAGTCAGGAGCTCCGCAAGCAGCAGACGCGCGTGCTGCACCTCTGAGCCTGGCCCGGAACATTCGCGATGAACCCGCGCACCTTTAGGGTCCCTTCCGGCTGGAAGTCCCTCGCGTGGCCCGCTGGCCTAGCAATCCAGGGATTGGGAGGGACGCGCGGGACGTGGGGAGCCGCGTGGGGCGGGCGGGTCCCCCCTCCCCCCGCTGTGGGGGTCTGGGGGCCCGGGGCGGGGTCCACCGGGGTCCCGTG
>NW_004567105.1:1431423-1434558 GCF_000260355.1 Condylura cristata
CCGCCGGCGGCGCGGGCTGTGTGACCTTGGGCGGCCGCGTAACCTCTCTGTTCCTGGCCCGCTCGGCCGCGGGCCGAGCCCCGATGGTCCTGCCAGGCCGGGCTCTGGGCGGCGGGCTGCGCCTGGCATCTTCTGCGTGGGCACGGGGTGGGGGATGGAGCAGCCCTGCCGGGGAGCGAGCGAGGGAGCCGCCTGGCTCAGGCCGCCTCTGCAGCCCGCACCCTGGCGTCCGCTGTTTGCAGCAGCTGACGTCATACGCCCATCTCCACAGTCGTCCCCGCTTTGCAGCCTAGACCCTGGGGTGCGGAGGGGCAAGGGGCCGGGCCCGGGTGGCGCAGCTGGTGAGCAGCAGAGCTCAGACCCCAGGCCGGAGGCTGAGCCGCTGGGGAGGCTGGGGGGAGGCGCTTTCCTGCTCCCTGACACTCCGGGCTCCCTTGTTGGGCTGCGGGCAGGGGCTGCTGGCCCTGAGGCAGGCTGGGCCCGGTGGGTGCTGGAAGCCGCACCCTGCCTGTCAGGGGGTGTGGGGGGCCAGCTCTCCCCTGGCCTGAGCTTCTGAGGAAGTTGGGGAAGGGGAGCCTGGGAGGGGTGGGGCACCTTGGTGGGCGGAGCTTGGAGAAATCTGTGGTCTCCTTGGGGAGGTGGGAGGTAGGAGAAGCCGCTGGCTGCTGCCTGTGACCAGGACTTGTCACCCCACTGCCCCAGCGCCTCCCCCGCCTGGCCCCCCACCCCCGCCCAGCCCATGGGCCTGAGTGGTTAGGTGTGGAGCCTTGTGCTGTGAGACCCCGGCTGCATTGCCGCTTTTAGGTTTAGGGAGGTTGTGGAATTTGTGAGCAGCCCAGCTGGGGAGCTGCCCTTTGGGGTTCGGGGTGGCAGTGGAGGCTGTGCTTCTGTGCTAGCACCTCCGTTTCAGCCCAGAGACAGAGGCTGAGTAGCTGAGTAGCCGGAGGGGCCGCCCAGCCCTGGGGTGCAGGCAGAAAGCTGTGCCTGGGCTGGCAGGGGCTCTTCAGAGGTTCCCTGTAGGGGGGCTCGTGGGCTTCCACCCTGGACTTTGTGGGCATCTTGAGGGGGACTGGGGTCTTGGAGGTTTCTAGCCCCAACGCAAGTCTTGTTGGTAAGGCGCTTCTGTCACAGATGGAGCCGAGGGTGCCTGGACTGATCCAGGCCAGGCGGCTCCTCCCCTCGGGGCCAGGAGACCCAGTGGGGGCCCGTCCCAGAGTCCCCGAGATACCGGGGCTGTTTCTTACAAGAAGTCCCACCGCAGGCTGGTCTTCCCAGCTCCCCCCCCCCCTCCGCTCCTGGGCCTCACAGCCGGTCTCCCCTGAGGCACCGCCCCGCCAGGGCCAGGTGGAAGCGTGTGTCAGCCAGGAGCGGATGGCACCCCAGACAGGGTGCCCCACCGGGACTGTCAGCGCAGCATCCCGGGCGTCCGTGTCTCCGACCGCGGCCCCTGGAGCTCTGGGAGGCAGGCGGGAGCCCCCTGCCCACGTGGCCAGTGCAGGCTGCGGACGGCCGAGTGTCTTGCTGAGCCCCTGGGTGGGTCCTGAGGCCAAGCCGAGCGTGGGTGTGGCCCCACACCTGTCCTGCCAGGCTCCCGGCCCCAGCCAGGCCTGGTGCTCCCGAGTGGGCAGCACGGACAGACGCCCGTGCCACCTGCCAGCTGTGCTTCTGAAGCCTGTCGTGTCACCCGCTGAGGAGTCCACTATGTGGGTGATGGGAGGACCCACGAACGGGCCGCCGAGTCCGCCCCACCACCCCCTGGCTGCGGCCAGGGCCGGCTGTGGGTGTCGGGTCCAGGGCTCCTGTGTGAAGAGGCCCAGAGGCTCAGAGAAGGCAGGGACTGGCCACACTGGGGCGGGGCCACGGGGACTGTCACCGAGAGGGAAGCCCGGCCCCGCCCCGGCTGGCCCTGCTTGGCCTCGGGCAGAGCGCGGCCTCGCTGGCGAAGCCTGTGACGCGCGCGCCTCTCCCACCCCGCCCACGGGAGCTGCCCACGGGTGGCCTGGCCCCGCCTGAGGACAGGCGTGAGGACAGGCAAGCAGGGAGGGCCCCGCGGGCTCAGGCGGCGAGGACAGGGCGCCAGGGCACCGCCCTGCTCACAACCGGGCTGGGCGCCAGGTACCGCGGGACGGCGGAGGCTGTGGGGCGGCAGAGGCGCGTCCCAGCAAGCAGGGCCAGAGGTGGGGTGTGCAGGGGTGGGGTGCAGAGGTGAAGGGGGCGCAGAGATGGGGTGTGCTGAGAGGGGTGCAGAGGGCTGGGCTGGGCACAGGGCGGGGGCGGGGCGCAGAGGTGTGCGGGGCACCGGCCCGTAGAGACGACCTCAGCAGGGGTGAGGCGCCCGGAGCAGGGGCCACCTCCCTGCCCTGTTGGAGGGTCTCGGCTGCTTTACTGGGAGCGGACGCAGGGGTGAGGGCGGTGGGGAAGGCCCAGCTCCGTGGGCGCGAAGGCAGCCCGGCAGGTTGTGGGGGTGCGGGGATGAGCCCTCTCTTGGTCTGCGCAGCGGGCAAGAGCGGTGTGGCTGTGGCTGGGTCCAGCTGCTGCTCGCTTGGGGTGGGCGCTGGACCCCCCAGGGTATAGGGGGCAGCCGGCGTTTCCGGGGTGGGCGCTGGACCCCCCAGGGTGTAGGGGGCGGCCGGCGTTTCCGGGGTGGGCGCCGGACCCCCCAGGGTGTAGGGGGCAGCCGGCGTTTCCGGGGTGGGCGCCGGACCCCCCAGGGTGTACAGGGGGCAGCCAGCATTTCCGGGGTGGGGTGTCAGGGTGAAACAGCTCAGAGCAGGGCTGTGGGGGCGGGTTATAGCCTCAGAAAGCCAGTGGCCAGTGGGGGAGGTCAGCAACTGCGGGTTCTCCCCTGTGTGCACCATTGACGCCCGCCCAGGCTTGGAATAACAGCGATGGGGTTCATTTAACCAACGGGGAACAGAGCCAAGGCCACAGGTAGCGGCTGTCTCACCCCAGGTGGCGGCCACGGTGTCCGGAAGTCCCCGGCAAAAGGCCACTCATCCAGATGGCACCGTCCCCTCAGGAGACAGGGCCTGCAGCGCCCGGAGTGGCCAGCCGCGGCCAGGCCCAGCTGGAGGTGCCTGGCCGCCGAGATGACCCCGCAGCAGCCCCAGCCGCTGCCCAGGGTCCAGTGGGCAG
>NW_004567105.1:1434718-1437117 GCF_000260355.1 Condylura cristata
CGCGCCCCGGCGCCATCAGGCAGGCCCGGTAGGTGCCGCCGGCTGTTGCTGGCAGAGCTCTGGCTCTTTCTTCTTGGTCCTTCTTTCTCCGGATGCCAGGAGGCCGGTCTCTTTCCCGGAGGCCAGGAGAGTGCCCTTCAGGGGCTGCTGGGCTCATGCCGGGTGGCTCCTGCCCCACCTCCTCCGTCGGGGTCCCCACCTAGGAGTCTGGGGGCGCCATTGAAGCCCGTGGCCGATTGGACCAGTAGCCACAGCCCGTCCCCTCGCAGCAGCCGGCCGGGGCCGTTCCTCCCTGCAGCCCTGACCCCGGGGCCGCCTGCCCTGGGGCATGTGCTGGGGGGCCCCTGCCGCCGCCATCACGGCGGCCTCTGCTGCCACCTGAGGCGCAGTGGACCCAGCGCCCGCCTGCGCTGCCTATAAGCGGTTCCAGGGGCCGAGCGCTGGCCAGTGGTGGGGCAGGGGAGGCCTCTGGTTTCAGACCACAGCAGAGACAGGCCCCTGAAATGCAGAGCCGGTATAGGCAGGAGGGGGCCTGGCTGTCCAGGTGCATTCCTTCCGGGTCAGATGGGGTGATGAGGGGGACAAGGGAGTGGCCCTGCGCTGAGCTGGAAGCCTGAGCCAATTGGCGTCTGCACAGGAGCCACTTGGGAGGGTCGGGCGCCCCTGGCGCTGGCTCTTGGCTGGGCGTCCTGCCTGGCCTGGGGTGACCCCTGGAGCGGCACTGGGTGGCCAGGTGGGCCGCTGTGTGTCCAGACCCCCGTCCTTCCTGCAGCCAGTGCTGTGCTGTCGGCATGCCAGTGGGTGCCAGGCGGGGGGCGGGAGTGCCAACGTGTGGGGAGAAAGTGGGTGATGGGGCTCTGGGGTGAGCAGGGAAAGCCAGAGCCAGCGCCTTGGTGGGGACGAGCAGAGCCGCCCGCGCACAGGCCGAGGTGGGGGCGCCTTGGGCCGTGAGGCGCAGGCCCCTCACCGGCACACGGAGAGCGCAAGGGCCCGCTCCCCCTGTCCCTGAGCCCGAGGCCACGAGCGAGCAGCTCGAGCCCCGTCCCACCCGCGGCCTCTGCTGGCTCCTGGCCCTGCTTTCCCGGCGGCCCCGGCCTGAGTATCAGTTTGTCCACCTGCTGTGGACGGTGTTGCTGCTGTGGCTGGCGCTGCGGGATTGTTCCGGAACGTGCCGCCGGGCCGGGGGGTGCACGGGGCCTGGGAGTGGCAGGACACAGTGTGTCTAGCTGGAGGGCTGTGGGCACACGGGTCGGCGCGCCTGTCCCGTGACGGCTTGGCGGGCCCGGGAGGAGGGCCCCCCGGGGGCCGCAGGGCAGCGCAGGCTTCGGGCCTCGCGCTCGCGCTCCGGCCGGGGGCTGCCGCCGCGTCCCCTGGTGGGGGGTACGGGACGGGGGGCGGAGTGGGGGGCCGTCCAGCGGACTCGGGCCACCTGCGCTCGCCCTCCCCGCAGGCACAAGCTTGCTGCAGGAGGTGGTCTACCTGGTGAGCCAGGGCGCCGACCCCGACGAGATCGGGCTGATGAACATCGACGAGCAGCTGCCGGTCTTGGAGTACCCGCAGCCCGGCCTGGACATCATCAAGGTGCCCGCGCCCCCGTTTCCACACAGCTCCCCGTGCCAGCTCTCCCTCCTGGCCCAGGGGCCCCGCGGGGGGGACACGCAGCGCTCTGCCGCCCCCGGAGGCCGCCCGCCAGCCTGAGCCAGACGGGGACCCTGGGTGCGCTGACCGCGAGCCCTGCGGTGTGGGCCGGGCCTCGGCCACGCCTGCCTCTCGCCCACGTGGCTCACCCTGCCAGAACCGGGGTCCGCACGGGGTCCTGCTCTCGGCGAAGGCGGCGTCCTCCCAGCGCCGCCCTCTGCCGCCTGGGGTTCCCCTCCCCCCTCAGCCTCCCCCACTCCTGGCCCGCGGTGCAGCCTGCGGCGTCCCCCACCTCCCTGGCTGTGGCCGGATGCACACAGGACCCACCCAGAGGGGCAGGACTGACCGGGGGTGAGACGTGCTCAGCGCGGCCCGGGGAAGGAAGCGCCTGGCCAGGCCTCGTGGGGTGCCTGAGTGACGCCCGGAAGAGTGGGGGAGAGCCGGCGGAGGGGACCCTGTGAGCCCTGCTCCCCCCGCCCTTGTGGCCACGGGCCTGCTCTGGCCGCCCCAGGCCCCGGCCGTGCTGGGCGGGCGGGCTGGGCTGCGGTCCACCCTGGAGTCTGGCGGTTCCCTGCCAGGCGTTTGTCCCTCGAGTGGGGTCCCGGCTCTGTCCAGCCCCCGCCCCTGGGCCCCGAGAAGGGCCCGGCAGCGCCTCTGACAGCCCGTCCCGGACCCCAGGAGCTGACGTCGCCGCGTCTCATCAAGAGCCACCTCCCCTACCGCTTCCTGCCCTCCGACCTCCACAACGGCGATTCCAAGGT
>NW_004567105.1:1437326-1440614 GCF_000260355.1 Condylura cristata
TGTCCGCGGGGCGCTACCCGAGCCCGTGCCCGCAGGTCATCTACATGGCGCGGAACCCCAAGGACCTGGTGGTGGCTTACTACCAGTTCCACCGCTCCCTGCGCACCATGAGCTACCGCGGCACCTTCCAGGAGTTCTGCCGGAGGTTCATGCACGACAAGCGTGAGTGCCGCCCGCTGCCCGCCGCCCGGGGAGCCCGGCCAGGGGGCTCTGGGTGGCAGAGCCGGGTGCAGGGCCGCCCGGGCCTTGCCCGCTGCGCTGTGCACCTGACCCTCCTGCCTGGCCCGCACAGAAGGGCGAAGTGGGGCTCTGTCCGTGCCAGGGTGGGGAGGGGCGCGCCCCGGGGCCTCCGCTGGCCTCAGGCAGCGGGTGAGGGGGCAGGCGGTGGGAGAGGGCGACTCCCGCAGGCCGCTCCGGGCCTGGTGCCCCCGCAGGCCGCGGGCAGCACCTCACAGCACTTCCAGTCCCCTCTGGCGTGGCTCCTTGTGGCTCCTCGGGCCCCAGAGCAGTTAGGGGCTTGAGCCCAAAGGCTTGGGAGTGCGCCTGCCCCCGACTGTGCCCGAGTCAGGAGCCGGGGAGGCGCTTTTCTGTTCTGTCTCCCAACTCGGCGCCGCAGCGGGCGGGGCGCGGCGTGGGCTGAGGGGAAAGTCCAGGCTCGGTGCCCCGAGAGGCCTGCCTGCCGCTGTCCCCAGGCCCGGGCCTGGGGCCCCTCCGCTTCCTGCCTTGCTGGTAGAAGGGGCTGGGGGGGAGGTCACGGAAGGAGGCCACAGTGCCTGTGCCCTCGGGCCCCGGGACAGCTGACGCCCCTGTCCAGCCTGCCCCAGCCCGCCCACCCTTTGGCCCCGCGTGGCCTGCGGGCCGTCAGCAGCCGCTCCCGGGGCTCCCAGGGCCTGCTCGTGACTCCCCACTACACACCACCGAAGCAGCCCCTGCAGGTGACACCCCCAGGCTCGCAGGTGTCTGCCCGCGACGTGGGCCAGAGCAGCAGCAGGCGAGCCCAGTGCAGGCCGATGCCCTGCTGATCTGCTGGGCCCGTCCCTGGGTCCTGGAGTTCTGTTCCCAGTGTCCAGGGCCGCCGGCCTCCGCTCTTAAAGGCGCAGCAGTGTCCTCTGTCCAAGGTGCTGATAATCCGGAGGGCGGCGGTGCAGTGGGAGCTGTGGAATGACCCCAGATCCGGGTGTGGTGACCCATGAGCTCAGGCCGGGTGGCTGGGGCTGTGGGCGCAGGGGACAGGAGCAGTGTCGGGGGGATGTGCCCTACAGGCAGGATGGCCCGAGAGGGCAGAGGGCGCTACTGTGTCCCCACTGTCCCCCTGGACAGGCAGTGGGCCTCCCGGGAGCAGAGGGGCCAGCAGACCTCCCAGGAGTAGGCAGGGGCCCTGGCGAACCCCCTGCCCAGGCCAGCGTGTCCCTTGGAACAGTCCTCCAGCAAGGTCCACACCCCAGCGCCCTGCCTCTGAGAGACCCAGACCCCTCTGTCCCCGTGGGCGGTGGCCCCTTGAGTGGCTGCCGCCCTCATCTGCCCGCCGTGTGGCCTGCGTGCCGCCTCCAGCAATGCCAGTTTCTGCTTCCTGTTGCCCTGTGCCCCTGGACTGGCTCTGCCCTGGGCCCCGGCCACCAGGGTGTGGGCCCTGTGGGTACTGGCTCGGGCCGCGCTCCGCTCCGCTCCTGCCCCGAGACTCCTTCTTCCTCTGGGGTGGCCTGGGCCGGTGACTGCCAGTGCCAGAAGGGGGTTTTTTGGGGGTCTGCATGGAGGAGGCCGAGCCCATCAGGGCCTGGGCAGCTGGCCCAAGACCAGCGGGCTGGGTCGCGTGGCTTGTCACCGCCGGGGCCTGTGCTGCATCTGCTCTCGGCTGGCTCATTTCGGCCCACTTGCCCCTCCCGGGCCCGCTTCACTTCTGAGATGAGGCCCCATGGCCCTGGGAGGACTTTCCACTGTGGCTGCCCTCACGGCCCAGCCCTGGCCGCACCCAGACCCTGGGGCGCCCTGGCCCACTCCCAGCCTGGGAGGTGGTCAGCAGCCGGCCAGGCCCCTTCTCTGCTCCGGGGCGACTCCCCTGGTGGGGCAGTGAAGCCCCTGCCCGCCCTGGGCTCTGGCACTGGACCGGCAGGGAGTTGCCGGCCCTGGCCTGGCTCCTGTCGCCAGCACCCGCGGGCTGAGAAACGCATGTGGGCTCGCGGCGCTGGGCTGCAGGCGCCGTCAGTCAGTGGGCGCAGAGAAGCCCTGCCGAGGCGCAGCTCACGTGGCCCCGCAAATGCCCGGGGGGCCGGCCTCCCTCCCTGGAGCCTCGGCGCTTGCCAGCCCCCTCCGGCCTCCCCCCAGCCAGGCCTGCTTCTCCTGCCCTGGGGTCCCCTGCGGCCTGCCCTGTGCCCCAGCTTCCCAGCTCCCCTTGTCCTGCTCCGCCCGCGGGGCCTGGCCTTGAGGCATTGGACAGCCTGGTCCTCAGTGCCGGTCACCCCAGGCCAAGCTCTGTCTGCGGCTCCTTCCCAGGCCGGTGCCTCGAGGCCTGCATTCTGGCGTCTAACCTATCTGGCCCGGGGGTCTCCCGGGCCCGGGCACTGGGGGCGAGGGGCAGGTGGCAGGTGCCCGTTTGTCCAGCCGGCCCTGGCTCGGGGCCACAGGGCCAACCTGGTCCCTCAGCGGAGGCCTTCCTCTGCTCTGAGGGGAGCCCCTCCCCGTGGGCCATGAGGTGGTCAGCTGCTGGGGTGGACCCGGAGTTAAGCTTTTACAGCATCACTTGCAGGGAGCCCCTGCCGCGGGGCCCCGACCCCAAACCAAAGCCCTAGGAGGTGTCGGGAGCCGGGGCTTCCACGTGGCATGTTGCCCTCGTGGCGGGGTGGCCCCTCTCTGTCCACCCTGCAGCTTCCTGGCCTCTGCTGGGCCTCTCCCCTCGGGCCAGCTCCGGGCCCCAGCATCTCCTGCACCCCTGACCTCCCTGCGCCCAGCCAGACCCACTTCCCGGGATGCAGCGATGCCCCTGGGCGCTGCCCAGCTCCCCTGCCAGGGTCGTCACCCAGTTAAGACTTCAGCGTGCCGGGAGTGGGGTGGGGCTGGGGCGTCGCCGGGAGACTGGCCCAGAGTGCGAGGCCTCATGGGCTTCTGAGGGGCCAGGGCAGCCCCGGGGCTGCGGGCCGGAGGGCGCGTCTGCTCCTCACGGCGGCCCGCCCCGCCGTCTCCGCAGTGGGCTACGGCTCCTGGTTCGAGCACGTGCAGGAGTTCTGGGAGCACCGCACGGACGCGAACGTGCTTTTCCTCAAGTACGAAGACATGCACCGGGTGAGTGTCCCG
>NW_004567105.1:1441844-1442429 GCF_000260355.1 Condylura cristata
CTCTGGCCCAGCCCCGGCCGGTCAGCGAGGACGGCCCAGGCAGCTGTGCCCCTGCCCCTTGTCTTCCAGGACCTGGTGACGATGGTGGAGCAGCTGGCCAGGTTCCTGGGGGTGACCTGTGACAAGGCGCAGCTGGAGTCCCTGATCGAGCACTGCCACCAGCTGGTGGACCAGTGCTGCAACGCAGAGGCCCTGCCGGTGGGCCGGGGTACGCGCCTCCCCGCCACCTTCCCAGCCCTGCCCCGGGGTCGGGGCCTGAGGGCTGCGGCCACTTCCTGGGCAGGAGGTTCTGGGCCCCTGCCAGGCTTCCTGCCGCGTCTTCACAGATACTCGTCGCTTGACATCTATTTGCTCTTTTTTAGTTTTGCTTTTGCCGTTCTGTTGTCCCTGGCTGTGACCTCCCACGGCCCCTTGTGGCCCTTTGCGCGGCAAGGAGCGTGAGACCTGCCGCCGCCCGCGCCCCGCTGTCCGCTTCGCCTTTGTGGACCTTGGTCTGGCTTCATCTCAGCTCTCTGGTTTTGTCCCACCCGCTCACTGCTCGCTGCTCCCAGGCCCGGCCCGGCCGCTCAGCCCCAAGCTTGGGCC
>NW_004567105.1:1443295-1449617 GCF_000260355.1 Condylura cristata
TCTGGGCCGGGCCCGCGCCGTGGGCAGCGCAGAGGCGCCTGGCGGCGGTGAGTCCAGCAGACGCCTCTGTTTGTGTTGCAGGCAGGGTGGGGCTGTGGAAGGACATCTTCACTGTGTCCATGAACGAGAAGTTCGACCTGGTGTACAAGCAGAAGATGGGGAAGTGCGACCTCGCCTTCGACTTCTGCTTGTAGTGGCCGGCGGCCCCGCATGCCCACGCCCCGCCGCCCACGCCCACGCCACGCCCACGCTCGCCGCTGCAAGTCCCTGCGCTCTGTCACTTGCGGGCCCTGGGGGGGCAGCCAGGAAGAGGGGCCGGCCGAGCGGCTCCCCGCGCCCCTGGGAAGCATGAGGCGCGGCCCGCCTGCCTTTTACAGCCCCTGTATTTACTGTATTTTATAGAGCTTTCACGGGAGTCTGAATAAATGTCCGTCGACCCAACACAAGTTCATTTCCAGGGCCTCAGGAGTGAGCCGCGCCCGGACGGAGGCAGATCTCAGGGTGGACACTTGCTTTTTGTCGTTTGCTTCCGCAAGGCACAGGCCCTCGGTTCTCCCCGGGTTCTGGGACGAGGGGTGAAGGGTGAGTTGGGGTACAGTGGGGAGACCTGTTTACGGATGGAGCTCGGCTCTTTGTAACCTTCCTGAAATAAAGCAGAAGCTGTTTACCAGGGTGTTTGCAGAAAGGGTCTCCCTTTGCAAGAGGCCTCCGGGGTGGCCACGGCAGCTGGGCACAGCATTGGGTGGACGTCCGCCCGGCCGGCCAGCAGTGGAGCCGTTTGTGGGGCCTCTGCTGTCTTCCCGGTTCCCTCACGTGGGGCTCGCGGGGGCTGCAGGTGCCCGGCATGTGTTTCTAGAACCCGGGTTTGTGGTCAGTTGGAGGCGCCCGCTTTGGGGAGCCCCTCCCCCAGGCACTCCGGCCCCCCGTCCTGTGCCTCCAAGAGGGTCCCCTGGCCACTCAGATGGCTGGGAAGCGCGGAGTGGGGTCTCTGAGCCCCGGGCCCGGGGCCTGTTTGTCTCCAGAGAGCTGCTGAGTGGGCGGTGGGCCCGGCCTCCCCTGCGGGCTCGGCGTGGGGGCTGCTCGGGGGGTCCTGGGGCTCCTGTTCTGTTTCAGCACTGGGTGAGTGGCCAGTGCCACGCAGTGCCCGTGCTGGCTCCATCATAACAAAGACGTGTCCAGGGTGAGCTGAGGGCAGGGTCGGGGCCGGTCCCCAGGTGTCGGTGCGCGGCGGGGCCCCTCCTGCGTCCCCGCGAGGACGGCCTGGACGCCCCGAGTGCTCAGTTCCTCTCACTCCTCGTCCCCCTTTGCTGACTGGGCCGAGACGTTAGAGCAGGAAGGGAGAAAAGCACGGGGAGCCTCGGGCCCTCAGCCCTCTCCCATGGGGGTGCCTCGGGGCGGTGGACTGACCCTGCCGTTTGCATCCGAGTCCACCTTCCCGTTTCCCCGTGGAAGGAAGGTCCAGGAGGTGGTCTGGGCCAGCCTGGCCACCGTGGCGGCAGGAAGGCTCCGGGTGGTCTGGGCAGAGGGCACAGGGGAGACCAGAGCCCTCGGGGGCTGCTTCGGGCTCCGATGGTCTTTCTGTGCCACCGGCGGCACAGGTGGGGAGGGGCCGGCAGCCCCCCGGGGTCTTCACCCCGGGCTCTGGAGCACGCGCGCTGGCCTCTGGGAAGCCGCACCCGCGTGCCCAGCCCCCAGGCTCGCACAGTGTCCAGCATGGCTCCCAAGCGCCTCCTGCGTGCAGAGCCGCCGGTGATGGCGCCGAGGCCAGGGCGCAAAGGCCTTGCCGCGCCGTTTACCCGTCGCCTTTCCACGTGGCTGGTTCCGCAGGTGAAGTCCTGGAATGGTTTGGGCATCTGGAGTTCCCCGGGTCCCAGAGCAGCTGGTGGACTGGCCGGTCTGCTCTTCCGGGGGCTGCCGCAGGTCACCCCTGAGCCGCCAGCACGAAGCTGGCCCAGCCCAAGACTGTGCCCGCTGCGGGGTGGGGAGATGGGGAGGCCCCCCCCGGCCCCGCCCCAGAGTTTGCACTTCCTCCCTTTCACGGACTCAGGTGCCCAGCCCACACGCTACACGAGCATGCGGGCGGCTGCCCAGGCGCGTGGACAGAGGGGCGCTGAGCGCCGTGGGGCGAGAAGGCGATGCGGCGAGTCCAGGGGCCGCTGTGCTCCCTGGGGAAGGGAGGGGCAGTGGGGCGGGGGAGGCTGGGGAGACGAACTCGGCGCTGGGGCCTGCGCAGGAGCCCTCACGGGCCTACAGCTCCTGGGCTCGGGTCCTATAGGAGACATGGGAAGCCACGAGCTCCCTGCAGGGAAGCCCACCTGGGCTGCAGCTCAGCTCGTGTGGACCAGTGGGCCCTGCCCTGTGGGACACGACGGGGTGAATGGGTGCCTTCAAGGTTCTGGCACCCGCAGCCCCTCCAGATGCCCTTGGGCAGTGTGCCGGACTCACCGAGGCCCCGCCGGGCACGCGGAGCGGGGAGGGGATCTGCAGGCCACAGGGAAGCCAGCGTGGGACTGGGGTGGCCGGGACTGCTTTTCGGTGGGGGGGGGGGGCTGCATCAGGACAAGGATGGGATTAACGTGGCGCTCGAGGGCTGGGGACGCAGTGGGAGATGTCGAAGTGCAACAGCAGTCCTCCGGGGGCGGTCAGCGTTAGCCTGGCCTTGGCTGCTCGGGCCGGTCAGATTCCACAAAGCCTTTTGGGGACCAGCTTCGGGTTTGCTCCCAAACAGGAGCGGTCAGCTACAGGCCGCCCTGCCTCTCTGTCTCTGTGCCTTGGGGACTGGGCCCCTTGTTTTCCCTCCACACGCTGGATCTTCATCCAAGAGGGCGCTGCGAAGGGCCCTCCCGCCTGGGCAGGTGGGTCACAGAGGAAGGGCGTCCACATCACTGGTGGCACAAGAGTGATGTGGCTTCAGTGCTCTGCACCCAGCACGTGGACACAGCGCCCCCTCGTGGCCAAGATGCACTGGACAGCGGGTCCGTCCACAGCAGGTCAGGCTGGGGAACCCTGGGCTCTGTGGCTCCCAAGTGCTGGACAGTGTGACCCCTTTCCTGGGAGGGGTGGCCGCGGTTGGTAATGGGGGTAGAATCCTGGGGGACTGTTCGCTCGAGCTCCACCCAGCCCTACCCTTGCGATCCCACTGTCCACTCTACTGGGAGGCGTGTCGGTCACGCGGGCCAGCCTGGCCGAGCCGCCTCCCTCTGCTGCACTGCTGGGCGGAAGGCTGACCGGGACCTCCAGTGTGGCAGTCCAGGAGGGGGCAGCCCTGCCCACACCCCCCAGGGGCAAGTGAGGTGGAAACGAGGAAACAAGTGTGCTTTTCACAGAAACATGAAAAATGTCTCAGGGGAAACACTGGAGCGAAGAGGCTTTTTAAAACACTGAACAGAATGAGCTGGCAAAGCCTCGGACGGAGAGCTAGATCACCCTGGAGTATGGGGAGCCACTCTCGTGTCTGAGCAAACAGGACCGGGCTCCCCACCCCGCTGCGTGGCCAGGACGTGCCCCTGCGCTCCGCGGTGAGCCCAGCTTGCTTTAAGACCCTCCCTAAGATGGGGGAGCCGCCACACGTGTGCACAGCCACCTGGGCCACAGCGTGCCTGGGGAGAGTGCTCACAAAGCCCGGGGCCTTGCAACTGTTTAGACACCTGGTGGGCTGAGTGGGCGAGCGAGAGCAGGTTTAGGCGAGAGCACATAGGGTTAGTAAATTCCTACTGCAACGTCGCAGTCCTTGATGCTGGATGTGTTAGGTATTTTTATAACAGGCCTTTTTTTATCTTTTAAAGATGTATTTATTTATGCCTACAAGAACTGGGGTACAGGCCAGAGGAGTGGGGGGGGAGAGGACTTACCAAGACAGAGTGGGGAGCAGAACAGGCGGATCTACTGAAGCACACTGCTGAGGGGGCCGTGGGGAGACAGGAGGGGTCTGCTGCGCCCCGGGGTCGCTGCAGGGGCTGGTGACAGCTTGACCCGTGCAGACTTTAACCCCTGCGCCACCGGGGAGGCCGGTCACAGGCCTTAATTACAGCGCTCTTTAAGAAGAGCACAGAGAGGCCGACCCCAGGGAACAGCTGACGCTGTGTGGCTCTCAGCCCCGGAGCCGCGAAAGCAGACACCGGAGCATACTGGAAGCGGCGCTGGCTGAGGGACTGCTGGACTGGTCAGACGCTAAACGGCATATTCAAAACTTCGTCATGCACCACCAGCAGGCCAAAGGCCATCCCGAGGCTCACCCTAAGAGCTTTCGGGGGAGAGAGCACACAGCTTCCAGAACAGCTGTCACACAGGCTGAGAACTCTGCAGCAGAGTGACGACAACCGGACCGTCACCGCAGCCCTCCGGGACCCGAACCCAAGCTCCGCGTCCAGCAGGACATGCTTTATGGAGGGACATGAGCGGACGTGTTCCGGCGAGTCAAAGCTGAGCCGGCTCGCGGGCAGCCGAGTGACGGCGTCACCCAGCTCGTGTGGGAGACGGGGAGAGCCGCAGCATCCAGACGCGCAGACAGGCCGTCTCAACCACACCGCGGGCGCGGTCTCGTCAGCCCCCGGTGACGCCCCAACGGCGGCGAAACGCGTCTCACCTCCGAGAGCATTTGCCAACCTTGGTGGTCAGAGTCCAAAAATCTCAACCAACTTACTGCGCGTTTGCTGTCTGCAGCGGAGTCACGGAGGACGAAGACTCCAGGCCGCTGGGCTCCGCCACCCACAGCCGGGCGCACAGTGGACATGAGCGGAGACGTGGCCTCGGTCCGGGAGCCCTGACCAAACTCGTGGGGGGGTTCTCGGGGACCTGAGCCCCGAGCGATGGGTGATCTGGGATGGAGGAGTCGGGGAGACCTTGGAAGCCAGCGAGAGCGTGTTGCGGTAGCAGGAAGGACCAGCTGGCTGCGGGGGCCATCCGGGCACAGGGCAGAGCGGTGCTCGCGGCGCCTGGCAGGTGCCGCGGGGAGACTGCTGGAAGCCGCGTACAGAGCAGGCACAGCAGCGCCTCCGGGAAGCGGGGCGTGAGGGGAGGCGCGGAGACGGCGCACGAGGGGCTGGTCACTGGCGACCACGGGCGGCCGCAGTGGCTGAGCCCCTCGGCACGTTGGGTCTCCGGGCCCACTTGCATGTGTGCGAGTGGTGAGGACCGACGAGCTTGTTCCCACGGTCACCCTCGGCCTGCTGCGGGTTGCACATCTCCAGCTTCTGGACAAAGCTTCTGCGCTCGAGAGAAATTCAGAGCGGGCGGCACGAGCGGACAGCACGATGATGAAATGGGCGTGCCCCACTTTGAGAACTGCTGGGCAGCGCAGCTCCGGCGCGGAGGCACCGGCCTGGGCAGAGACTGGCGCGGAGCAGGGCAAGTGTAAAGGGCGGAGGTGGACGGGCGCCCGTGGGTGCGGATTCTGGCTTCGGGACCGGCCAAGGCTGGCGCCACGAGGTACAGGGTGCAGGTCAGAGCAGGGGAAGCGTGCGGGCCACCTGGCGAGCTGCGCACACCGGCGCGGGCATGAGCAGGCTGCTCACAGGGCCGCAGGGCACCTGGTAGCCAGCAGGCTGGGAGCCTCGGCAAGTCTCGCCCCTGGCTGCTGCCCCTTCCCACAGGGAGTGGGCTGACGGCGGTCAAGGGCACGGAGCAGAGGCGGCGTCTTCCTGGGTGCCGAGTCGGTTCCCCTAGCGGTGCCCTGGACAAGATACTCTGAGATGGACTACCGTGAGGTGGACCGTGCAGGGCCAGTGTCCAGCAGAGCTAAGTGGCTCGAAGAGTGGCGGCTGCCCCACGTGCCGGCAAACAGAAACCGGCCTCCCTGCACCAAGGGTACAGGCACCCCCACGGGAGAGTGGACTCGGGCTGAAAGCCTGTGGGGAAACTGGCAGACCCTGTTCCTGGGGAGGCTCCTCCCTGGGGCGAGGCTCCTCCCTGGCGGCCCGGGGAGGCACCATCAGCACAGGTTTGCAGTAGCTGAAGCAGCCATGCACGACTGTGCCTGCAGGCAGAGCCGGTCCCTTCCTCCCCTGAAGCCCCAGTGCTCGGCGCTTGGTGAGCCCGGGCCTGGCCTTCCTCTGCGGCGGGCACCGCGGCTCCGCCAAGCACTGGGCAGAAGGCCCGGCCCGCGGCTGTTTGCGATGTGGATGAGGCCCTGGCCCTACTAGACGCGGCCAGCGCTGGCCGCTGGGTGTCGGCTGTGTCCTCGGGGGGAGCAGCGCTGTCACCCGCGCCCCGGGACTGTCACTGGGCACCCCACACCCTCTGCCCAGGCCCACGGCCGTTTCCCGAGCTCCCGTCCCCCGCCCCTGGCCCCCGCCGTTCCCGCCCCCGCGCCCACAACGCTGGC
>NW_004567105.1:1450346-1455595 GCF_000260355.1 Condylura cristata
CCCGCAGTCCCCAGACGGGCGCCCGGCCTCCCACTGCCGCCCCGGACCGCGGTGTCCCCTGTCACCCGGCACAAGGCGGGAGGCGCCTCCGCCCTCGTGACAGGAGCCTGTGGGGCGAGGGGACTGCCCAAACCCAGGCCGCCCGCACGCGCAGCGCCGGGAGACCGGCCCTCACCCTGGGCAGGCTCGCAAGTGCTGCCAGACGCTTCTGCCTCAGCCAGGCTCAGCCAGGCCTGACCTGCCGCGCGGGAGGCACAGAGCTGGCTTACACCGCTGCTGCGGCCCCCCAGTTCAGCGCCCGAACCCCCGCAAAGTGACCCTGGCCTCTGAGAAGGCGAATACTGTCTTACTGGGGGCACGTCCCCCTGCCCCCAAAGAGAGGACTTGCAGAAATGCGGTGGGAGAACGAGACAGCAGAGGGGCCTTTCACGTGCCACAGGCCCTGCGCCCGCTTGGAGCCCTGTGCTCAAGCCTGGCTAAGTTCCGAGACTCCAGGCCATCAGGCGTCGGCCCCTTGAGGCTCTGTGGCAGGACTTGCTGCCCCCTCCGCCTGACTGCGGAGCGCTCGCCCTCGTCCCCGCCCGTGTCCCCTCCGCGCTCGACCTGGCCAAGGTGCCTTGGGTGGGTGTCAGCGTGCTTGCCTGAGCCCTCGCCCTGGCCTCCGGCCTCACGGCCTCCTGTCCTTCGCAGCTGTCCACGTGTCCCTCATGCACGGCGACCTCCACAGCGCCTGCGCTGTGGCTCCTGCAGCCCGCCCGCCCGCGGAGACAGAGCCAGCGCCAGGAGCATGTCCTGCCTGGTGTCCGCCCGCTGCGGGGCTGGGCTGGGAGGCCGCGGGCCATTAGCCAGGCGGCTGCTTTGACCGCACTTTGTACAGGTGTGTATGGGGCTGCTGTTCACCACGGTAGTTGCGGAGAGCCCCGGAAGGCCTTCTGGGGGCTCCTCCCCGCACCGGGATTGGAGGGTGGCGCGGGCGGGGGTGGGCCAGACAAGCCAGCGGCCGCCTCTCCCGCTGCGTACACGAGGGAGCTGACGTTGTCATCAAGGATGTGCCCAAAGGTAGCCCAAGTGGAGGCTGACACGATTGGGTGGACGGTGCTGGACACGCTTGATACGATTTCACATTGAGCCGTGCGTCCAGGCTGCGCACCCTGTGGGAGGCCGGCAGGGAGGTTTCTGGAGAACAGAGCAGAGACCCGGCAGGCGGGGAGGTGTCGCGCAGAGGCGCTGGGTGCGCCCCCTCTTCCTGGCTCCCGCCTCACCGCTCTCCGTTTCCGGTTTCAGGCCCGTCACTTTCCCTCTCCATCTACTCGTCTGCGGCTCTGCTGCCTGCTGCTGCCACCCTCCTGCTGCTGGCTGAGCTGGGGGATCCCCCCGCGCTCTGGGCAGGTTCGGGCCTCACAGGTATTTGTGCTTGGCCCTCACGGCCTCCTTACGGAAAAGCACAGTGACCTTCCTGCGGCGGAGAGGGGCAGCGGGTTCGGCGGGCGGCGAAGTCGAGGCGTGGGGTCCGCGGCGCGGCTGCAGGCCGCGGAGCCCTAAGCGCCGAGGTGACGTGGGAAGCCCAGCGGGCCCTCAGCTAGCGTCCGTAGCTTCTGGGAAGCTGCAGCGAGAGCCAGGGAGGCGCGCTCCGCGCATGCCCGCGTGACGCCGTTTTGTCCGCCGTAGGCCAGAGCTTCTCCCCCTCTTTGACGTTGTAACTCAACGACGTTGAAGAAAATGACATGGTGCCAGAAGTGTTACCAGAGCCGTGGACGTGGCGGTGGGCAGGAGTGCAGGTCGGAGAGCCTGTCGGCAGCCGGGAGGGGTTCAGATGGCCACACGCGTTGATCAAGCCCGCTTGCAAATTGCACGGTCCACGTCTTGGCCACTCCAGGAGAAACAGCAGGTCTGGAAATCTGGTTGGCTTGGTCCAGACAAAAAAGCATTTTAATTCCCCTGGAACAACCAAGCTTTCTAACGCCGGGCCCGAAAGCCGTTTCTCTGGGGCTTCATCACAGCCTGGAGGCCCGCGTGACCGTCCAGGGCCAGAGGTGTCGGCCAGTGCCCGCCAGTGGAGGGCCAGAAGTGGACCGTGGCGTTGCATGGGATGGGACAGGCTCGTGGCCGGGAGTCTCCAGCGGCGCTCTGAAGCCCGCGGGTGCTTGGGAGCGGCGCAGTCCCGCCCGGCGCTGGCTCTGTCCGGTCTTTGCTTTTCCCTCACAGTTGTTCATGGGGGGCCTGCCGCGGCCGGGCCTGTGTGGCCGTGGGCCACCGCGGGGGCCTGCAGCTCTCCTGCCTGCGGCGTCTCCTGCCCATCACGTCCCCCGCTGGCTTGGCCTCTGTTGGCCTCTGTTGTCCTGGACACCTGAGCCGCCCGCCTATGCCTCTGCCCCGCCTCAACTTCCTGTAGATCCCTAGGACTGCAAATGACAACAGCCAGCGAGGAGTGGCACAGCCTGCTGTGGTGGGCGCTGGGACACTTCCCGGTCCCCTTCCACAGCCCAGGGCCTGGCCTTCGGCACTCGGGGGCCGCCTGCCCCGGGGGGGCCGTCGCGGAATCGCCAGACACGCGTGTGCGTTTACTCTTAGCAGCTTCGCAGCGGCAGACGCGCGTGGCCTTCCCGCTGGCCCAGGCGGGGTCCTTGTGGGGCCCGGGCTGCTTCCCTGCAGATGGGGGAGTGGGGTGGGCACACACGCGCTTGCCAGCTGGCACTGGGAGCTGAGCCACCGTGCCCCCGGGGCTTCCTGACCCCAAGGCCTTCGTCCGAACCCGAGTGCCCGAGTGGACCCAGGTCACCCAGGGCGCAATCTCTATCACGTGTGTCCCCAGATGGAATAAAACACCCGTTTGATCTCGGAATAGATGAGATTTTTCTCAAGAATTTGGCTAGAAGTGCCAACATCTTTCTAGCTGCGTGCAGGTTTCCCACTTTAGTCAAGTGCTGTTTCCTGCCTCGAGACCGGCTCCAACCGTTTTCGCTTTCTGCTGCCATTTCTGTTCGGCTGTGCACATTCCTTGCTCTTGTGTTATGTCTTCTGGGTGCCAAGGCAGATGGATGGCACTTTTGTTGTGATTCCGATATAAATAGCATCTGTTACCACTGGACATCCGTCCTTCTCTGGCAGACAAACAAACCTGTCCGTGAACAGCCCCCTCGTGGCTGGGGAGCGTGCGGGGGCCTGTGGCTGGGCGCTCGGCCGGGAGCCCGGGTTTTGTGGTCCTTGCTGATTTCAAGGGCCCAGGTGCCAAAGCCGTCGCGCTGACGCCTTAGAACTCCCTCTCCAGAAACCCTGAGCGAGGGTGCGAGACGGGCAAGGCTGACGCGGCCACGCCACGCTGCTTAGCTCCCCACTCCACCAGTAGACCTGGCCCGCACCCCTTGCCCACGCAGAACGCGATGCTGAGCGCCGAGGCCACCCAGGAGGAGCCTGGAGCCCTCGCTGGCTGGCGCCTGCGCCGCACCGCACGAGGGCTGCCACCCTGCCGTGGGGGCGCCCCGGCTCCAAGGGCAAAGGGCGTGGGCCGGAGGGGTGACCTGCACGTCGGCACACGACCCCCCGGGGTCGTGGCACTCCGGGTGCCTTTGACCTTCTGTCCTTTCTATTATTTGATTAAAAAATTAGCAAAACGAGGCCCTCCCTGGTGGCGCAGCGGGTTAAAGCACAGCACAGAAACTAAGGCCACTTCTGCATGAGTTCGATTCCCGCCTGCCCCGGAGGTGACCACATGGCGTGGCAGACCTCTCCTGACCCGCCCGCTGCTCCCCTCAGCAGTGTACTTCGTCGATCTGCCTGTTCTGCTCCCCGCTCTGTCTCTGATGAAGCCTCTCACAGCCCTTGAGTCTCTGGCCTGTACCCCAGTTCTGTATGCACAAATAAATAAAACTTTAAAAAAAAATTAAAAAAGAAATTAGCAAAACGAAACTTAAGGTCCCTTTGGATTTGTCAGGGATGAGAGGAACGAGGGGCGGCGGCCTGGGGCCTGGAAGAAGCGTGCAGGTGGGAAGGGGGCGGAGCGGCGAAGCGTGACCCAACGCAGGCGGGCCTGGGCGGTGCGGGGGGCCGAGTGCAGGCGCCGAGCTGCGGTTCCGGAAGCATCTGCCCCCGGGCCGCGTCCTCAGGCTGCGCCTGGGCGCTGGGTTTCGCCTGTACGCCTGGGAGAAGTATTGCATGTTTCGTTTTTTGACTTATTTTGAGAAAAGTTTGACTCACAAAAAACGGAGAGTCTGAGGGGCCTCACGTTTGGGCCCTGGGAGGAGGCGGTCATGGAGGGGGAGGACGCTGAGCGGTTTCGGGGGGGCAGCACTCCAGGGGAACAGAAGCTTCCGGAACGTGGGGAAGACACCGTCCACCGAGAGGGGCGGGGGCCGCTGGAGGGGCCGCGCGGGCCGGGCGGCCTGTGCCCGTGAGGGATGTGGGCAGGAAGCCACTCCGGCGCGCGTGACAGAGACCCGCGTTTGAAGTGAATGTTCCGGGGTCACGCCTGCTGTGTGGCCACGTGCGTGTGGCATGTGGGTGTGGCCTCGCGCGTGGCACGTGCGTGTGGCGCGTGCGTGCTTGTCGTGTGGTCACAGTTTGGCGTGTGTACATGTGGCGTGCGGCGGCCCGGGGCTGCGGGGGTGTGTGTGTTGTGTGTGTGGCTGATTGCGTGTGGGTGTGGCTGTGGCCTGTGACATGCAGCGCGTGTGGTCGTGATGGGAGTGTGGTGCGGGGGATGGGCTTGGGTGTGAGTCCCGGGCACACGTGTGACTGAGGCCCGCATCCGGGCAGGGGCAGGGCTGACCTGTATCCCCCTCAGCTTCTTGCCGCAAAGGCGGGCCCTGGCCGCTCGCCATCCTCTGGGCCTGGCAAAGTGGCCAGATGGTCCTGCGGGCCGAGAGCCTCCCTTTTTGCGGCCTGGTCAGCCAGGGAAGCCGGACATCTGCCTGCCGCCCGCTCACCCCTTCCCTCTCACTTTGCAGAATTCACAAATCCTGAAACAGTTTTTCGTGAAGGAAATGAAACGAAATAGCATGAAGGCAAATTGTGGCGGCAGCAGAGTGAGCAGCACCAAGGCCAGGTGAGCTGCCCCTGCCCGCCTGCCCCTGCCCGCCTGCCCCTGCCCGCCTGCCCGTGCCCCTGTCCCTGTCCCTGAGCCTGGGCAGCGGCAGCAGCGGCCAGCTTGCTGGGCGTGGTCTGGCCCCTGCGGTCACTCACTTGGTGGTGGCAGCTCAGGCGTGCCCCAGCGCTGCTTCTGGTGGCGTCAGGCCTCTGCGGCCTGCCGAGGC
>NW_004567105.1:1457927-1466610 GCF_000260355.1 Condylura cristata
GCTTTTCTCTGCCTGCGGCTGTCTTCACGTCCGCTTCATTTAGCTGCTCCGGTTTCACTGTGCCCACGGTGGCTTGCGGGCGCTTTTCCTGGCTTCTCAGGAGGGAGCTTGGACCACTGCGCTCGCTGGGAGTTTCCTCTCTGTTGTGCCGGTGTTTAAACCGCGGTGCCGACGCTCTGCGTTCGCGTGGGCACTGCCCGGGTCGGTTTCCTTCCGAGCAGGGCATCAGCCGTCCCCTGCCCTGTGGTGTGTTGTGCTTTCGTTCTCATTTGTCTGAAAAGAACTTGCCAGTTTTTCTTGTGATTTTTTTTTGACTTACGGTTTATTTGGGGGTATGTTGGATGCTTTTCACACATTTGTGAATAGCCCGCTCTTCTCATGCGTTCTGATTTCGCTCCAGTATGGTTGGGGAATATGTTTTGATGGTTTCCATTTTTGTTGATTCACTGAGTCTGGTTTTGTGTCCTTGCAAGTGCTCGATGCAGGACAACGTCCCGGGGTGGAGGCCGTTCTGCCGCCAGGTGGGCTGTCCCCAGCCGCCCGTTAGGGCCAGTTCTTTGTAGATTTTACTTTTATTTATTTATGTATATACAAGAGCCGGGTCCAGGCCGGAGGTGCGGGGTGAGGGGGTTCCCCAGAGACAGCGGGGAGCAGAACAGGCGGATGGACGAAGCCCACTGCCGAGGGGGCAGCGGGGGGTCAGGGGGTCTGCCGCGCCCTGGGGGTCGCTCCCTGGCCGGGGTCAGACCGCGGTGGCTGGGACGCTTGACAGTGCTGAACACGTCTCCCCGCGCCACAGGGAGGCGCAGAGCCAGCCAGCGTCGTCCGAGTCTCCGTGTCCCTGTCACCCCTCCGTCTGTCCATCCGAAGTGTAGGCGGCGGTGCCTGCGCGTGCCGGCGCTGTGCCAGCTCCCGTCGTCCCCTGCTTCGTGCGTGTCGAGGCTGTTCTAGGTGCGTTTCTGTTTATTTTAGTCCTCGTCGGCGTAAACAAGCTTGCTCACCCCGAGACCCCACCCCTTCCCGTGAGCGCCCCCAGCCTGTGCGGGCCGTGGGCTGGGCCGACGCCGAGCTCCTGAGGAGGCTGGTGCTGGTGGCTGTGGGCACGTCCCGCCGGTGGCTCTGCCTCCCGCTGGCTGCAGGGAGGCGCTTCAGGAGCGGCCGGAGCCAGCGGCCGCCCTGCGTGCCAGAGGCGCGAGCCCGGTGCCCCGGATGCGGGCGGCTTGTCTTGCCCGGCGCACCCTCTCTCCCCACTCTGAGGATTTTGGGGTCTGCTAGTGAGAGTAGCGATTCGGTGCTCACTTTAGGGACAGCCTTGAAACACGGCAGGAAGGTCACCGTGGCGACATTTTCGTCCCTGGCAGTGTTGCCACAGGCCCGCTCAGCTCGAAGGTAACCGAATCCGTTTTCTTCCGCTCCGCAGGGACTTAATGTGCCGAGTGGCTGCCGCGCCCGACTGGCGGGCTCTGTGCCCCCACGCACAGAAGGCCGCAGGCGTGAGGCCCCACTCTTCGCCCTGTCAAGTGCACTCGAGGAATGGTTCGAGCGGCGTGTCCAGACCTTGTTCCTCGAGTGAGTAGTCGCCAGCCTCTGTGGGCGCGTCCCCGGGGAGAGTATGGGGCTGCGCCCGCTTTCCTGTGGGCGCCTGAGAGTGGGTTGACTCGACCCTTAGCCCGCGGTGGCACCGTTTTAAGTTGGCGGGGCCGGCGCCTGAGCAAGGCCGGTGCTCGGGCGTCGTGCTGAGCAGCCGCGTTACCTGGGCACCGCCTCAGCCAGGCCCCTTACCGAGAGCCGGCCCCGGGATGACGGGAGACGGCTCCCAGGCCCCTCCGCCGTCGCCTCGCTTTGCGTTTGCTGCAGCCGTGGGCCGGGGGTGGCCGCGGGGTCTCCGGCTCCTGGGGCTCTCCGGGCCGCGGTTCTCGGGGTTCTCAGGTGGGATGCGGGTCCTCCGTGCCGCCCCGGGACAGTCTCCTGTCCTGAACCCCCTGTGCCCACCTTGCTCTGCCCCGCCCGAGTGGCGTGCAGTGGGAACGGCCCGGTAGCGCCTCCTCAGGCCGCTGGCGGTACCCGCTGATGGCGCCCGATGTCTTCTCGCGGTGGGATCGTCCCTTTCTTCTTGTCTTCAGTAACGTCCGCTGCTGGAGCGCAGCGGGTTTGTCTTCTCACTGAGGGGCTTCTCTGTCGCGCCGACGCCTTGGTGACGGCAGCAGAGCCGTGGCAAACGTTGGCACTTGGTTTTGTGTGGACACGTTTTCCACTTGAGCCGCGCGGCTCCGAAGCAGCGACGTGTCTGGCGTTCTGACTTGCCCCGAGCGTGTCTTTCCCTCTGTCCCCCTCCGCCCCTCACGCCCTCCACACGCTCGCTCTCTAATTCGCGACCAGGGCTGACCCAGAAACCGGGCGCAGAGAGGTGGATGGAGAGAAGGGCCTGGCCGAGGGCCCCGCCGGCTGGGGGGCCGGAACTTCCTTGGGGAGAGGCAGCGCTGGCCAGAGCGCCTGAGGGCGCCACCCGCCACGCAGAGGGCCACGAGGGAGACCCTTGCGTGGGAGCGCTTCTGCCTGGTGCCCGGGCAGCTCGCAGCCCCGCTCGGGTGCCCCTGCACACCTGCTCTGTGCCCAGGGCTCGGGGGTTCCCCGCGTGGTGCACGCCCCCACCCCGGGCCAGCCCTGCTTTGCCTCCCCCTCCGGCCTGCGGGCGGGCTCTCCTCTGGGCCGGCTGGCTTGTCCTTTCCCCAAGTGAGTGTCTCCGCATCCTCAGCTCCCTGGTGGGCTGAGAAAACACCGTCTTCCTTAGCTTACCCTACTTGTTCTCATCACGAGGGCGAGAGTGACAGTCTGTTGTGACTTTCTGTATCCTGAACGGATGTGGGGAATTTTGTCAAATTGCCCTCCAGAAAGACGCACCCAATTTACCCTCCCACGAGCAGGTTACGGGCTGGCTCAGTGCTTTCCCTGAAATCCCGGATGTTGCCGGAGGCCCGTGAAGCGAGAAGTTGTCCTTCGGGTCACTTCATGCCGTCTCAAGTCAATATTTTCAGGTACTGTGAAGTTAGAGTGACGGAGGCGAGGATGGGGCTCGTGGAGAGCCGCTGAGGACACGCGGAAGTCTGAGGAAGAGTTCCAGATGCAGACACAAGCGAACAAGAAGCAGCTGCCCTCTCTCGCTGGGAGCAGGCGGGGGCTGCCCGCCGGTGGGGCGGGCGGACGTGGCCCCCACAGGCCGGCGCTGGGTCCGCAGCTCCTCTCTGGGAGTCAGCTGCCCCGAGCCTCGAGGGCTGGTCGGCAGTGGACAGGGAGCCGCGGGGCTTCCTCGGGACGAGCTTGGGGGACAGCGGTGAGATTGGGGATGCCGCCCGGGTCTCCGACCGCCTCGCAGGGCCCCCGCAGCAGTGGGGAAGCCCTACATGCCGCTGGGTAGGTACAGGTTGGCACTGGGAACCTGGCATCTGGCCCAGGTCAACCCAAGACTAAAGCCACCGTCCCTCAGCAGGGGAGGCTCAGCTTGGTAAGTCTCGTGTGAAGGGACGTAGCTAACCGCGCTTCCCAAGCTCCTGCTGGTGAATATTTTGATAAAAAACGAGACCGTGGTAAAGGCGTTTAACAGGATCCAGAACTGACCTACGGAGTAGGTGTGGCCAGCTCGCCCTTGCGGCCCCACAGATGAATGGAGGTGCAGATGCAGCCTCCCCAGTGTTTATGAACTGTAAAACCAACAGCCACCTCCAGGCCTGTGATACTGGTCGGAGTCGGTCTGCAGCTTTCGCGTTTACTGGGTCCTGCCGCTGTTTCACCTGAGACGGGGTGGGGGGGCCTGAGCGTGTCCGCTGCCCTCCGAAGGCGGGGGGACGCTACACAGGAAGCTTTGCAGCCGCCCTCCAACATGTTTGGGGTGCTTTACCAAGCCCCCCGCCACCTTCAGCGCCCAGAGGGTTCTCGCCTTCCTTGCTTTGAAAGTGAACTGATCGAGACTTGAGGGTGGCATAGCGTCCTCTGGCACACTGGCGCGGCGGGGGGCGAGGCAGCCTCGGGTTTACCGGAAGGCTCATTGCTCCTTCTGAATTTTCCTGGAGCCCAGCCGCTGACACGCGATGCTTCCGAGGTCCGCGCTGCGCGGCCCCTCCTCAGGGTTCTGTTACGGCTACTTGATGCTGGCCACGTCTCCGAGCTGAGGAATGGCTTGGCTCGACTCGCGGGGACGGGGCTCCTCAGAGAGGCCGTTTGCGATTGGCTTGAGTCGAGACCTCGGTGAAGGGGTCGCGGCGCCTCGGCCCTAAGCACCGTTAACGAATGGCCGTGTCTCTCTTGCAGCCACCGCGGTTCCAAATCCAGTACTGTCCTCCTTAGACGTTAAACGGATTTTATTTCAAAAAATCACCGACAAAGGGGATGAGCTGAGGAGAGCCTTTCAGCTGCTCGATGCCGATCACAGCATGACTGTGTCCAAGAGTGAGCTCCGGAGGCTGGTCGCCACCTTCCTGCTGCCGCTCACGAGGGAACAGTTCCAGGGTGTGCTGGCCCAGGTACAGCCCGTCGCGACGCTGGGGACAAGTGCGAGGACGCGGGGCAGCCCGGGCCCGCCCGGGCCCCTCAGCCGCGTCCCCGCTCTGGCAGCCGGGGCAGCGGGCGCGGCCTCGGGTCCTGCTCTGCGCCTGGCGCGCTCGCACGTGAGCAGGCCGGCACCGGCCTTTGCACCTTGGGTCCTGCTTCGTGTTCGGCCCAGACCCGGGGCTGGGGTCCAGCTGCCGCCCAGCCGCTCGGGCTCCGGTCCAGGGAGACTCGGGAGGTGGTGGCCAGGGCGGACGTGGGCTGGCGTCGGGGAGGGAGAGCTGGCTCCACAGGCGGGGTGCTACTCCCAGGCGGCTTTCGGGAGCTGGGGCGCTGAAGCTTTGACTCCCCGGGGCACTGGCGGGAAGGGGCTGCAGCAGAGAGACTGGACGTGCGAGAGCGCGACCCCCGGCTTGGCGTGACCTTTCCTCAGGGAAGCGAGGAGCCGAGTCCCAAAGAGATAAAAGAGTTCGACCCCGTCCAGCCGTTGGCAAAGCTGCGGGCGCTGACTCTGAGGGGAGGGTCACCCCGGCAGAAGTTGGCGTTTCGGGGCCTTGCAGAGGCTCACGGTCAGCGGGAAGGCACAGCCCCGAGCGAGCCCAGTCACCGGAGCGCCGAGCGCGAGGGGCGCAGGAGCCGTGCCTGCAGCCGCAGCCCCGGGTTCGCCTCCGCCGCGGGGACGAGTGCGAGTTGTCCCCTCGCTGCCCCGTGAGCCTGTGGCCGGTCTGACCGCCGCTGCTCTCCGCACGTAGAAGCCCCTTGTTCTAGAGCTGGCTGGAGGCCCCAGCCCAGCCCACTGGCTTCGGACACCGGGACCTGTGCGCCAGGCCGCCGGCCAGCGACGTGGGCGTCCGAGGTCCGAGGCCAGGCCGGCCGCCGCCGCTGACACCATGGTGCTGTTTGAGGTTTCCTCTCCTTTTTGCTTGTGTGGAGTTTGGGACTTGGCAGCCACTGTTCCTCCCAGCATTCCCACCCAGTCTCTCCTCTCGGAGACACTTTGGGGCTTCGCAGACCCTGGGGCGCTGTCCTCTGCAGACCTCTTCTCCCTGTTTCACGGCGAGTAGCAGCTCCTGATCCGCTTCGGGCTCCCTGGCTCGTTCTCGGCAGCCCCCTCTGTTGTTACGCCTGCTCAGCGAACTGGTAGTTTTAGCTGTTACATTCTTCAGTTTTTGAATTTCCATTTGGTTCTTTTTTTTTTTTTTTTAAGATTTGTTTGTTTATGCAGACAAGAATGGGGGCACAGGCCAGAGGTGTGGGTGCGGGAGGATTCCCCAGAGACAGAGTGGGGAGCAGCGGATGGACTGGAATCCACTGCCGAGGGGAGCTGAGGGAGCCCGCTGCGCCCTGGGTCGCTCCCTGGCCGGGAATTGAACTCGTGCTGCTGGGGCTGCGGACAGCTTCATAGTGCCGAGACTTAACCCCTTGTGCCACCAGGAGGGCCCGTTTGGTTCTTTTAAAATAATTCTTACCTGCTGACATTTCGCGCTTGCTTGTACCCTCAGGTTTGAGCGTGTTTCTTTGACTCAGCGAGCAGGCTTAGAGTGACTCCTGTATCGTCTTCGTCCGATAACTGACGTGGGTCGTCTCACGGCCGACCTGCCGCACTGATGCCCACTGAGGGAGGGCACATTCCCTGACTCTTCGTAGTGAGAATAGCTAGGTAACGTGCCTGTCCAGCTGTCCAATAATCCCCGTGCAGTGCTGCCCAGGAGAAGTGTGATGTGAGCCACGTGTGTCATTCAAAGATTTTAAAACTACAAAAAAATAGGTGGAATTAATTTTAAAATTAATTAATTAAAAACGAAGACATTTTATATCTTCTTCTATGTTCTGAGTCTCCAAAACCCGGCAGGCACTTTACACCTCAGCAGACTTCAGTAGGTAGAGCCATACAATTTACAGCTACTTTTATAATGCCAGAGTCAGACACACCTTGGTTTCCAGCACTCTCGAAACTTTTCCAGGACCTGATTTCTTTTAAAAACTTGCACTTGCTAAATTTAAAGCAGACCCCAAAGATCAGTTCATGAGTTACACTAGTTACCTCTGAAGTTCGCCGCGGCGAGGGCTTGCCAGGGCCCGTGCAAACAGCGCGGGCTGTGGAGACTGGGTCCTGCGTTGCCCCCTGCGCACTGTCGGGACTTTGCCTTGGCAGGCAGCTAACTGGCAAATGCCGCCTCGCCTGCGCTGGGCACCTGCCCTCACGCAGCTCAGCTCTTTTGTCCCTAGGGCTGGAGTCTGACGTGCCGCTGGGTGGTGTTGGCATGAGCTGGAGCTCACGGGCCTCACAGCTCCCACACGGGGCCTCCGTCACCCGGGAAGCGGCCGTCTCCAGTGGCTCTCTGCCGCAGTAGCCGGGCTGTTCTCCTGTGGGACAGGCTGGGTCAGTGCCACCTGTCTTCTGTGTCTGGCCTCTCCCATTCAGGCCATTCCAAGCCCACCCCCTCTCCCAGCTGAGCGCCATTGCGCGGTGTGGATCAGCTGCGCTTTGCTTGCAGTCAGTTGAGTGATCTTTGGGTGGTTCCTCTCGCTCGGTTTTGTGAACAGGGCCGCAGGTACACTCTGTGTGGACACCTGTGTTCCTTTCTCTTGTGCCTACGCAGGAGGGCACCGCACTGTCTTTTGGTGATGCTCTCTTGGTTTTGAAGAACATTTGTCCTTGCAAACATTGCATCCGCTTCCTCATAAACTCGACTTAATTGATACTTTATTTATACCAAATGGAAAGTTAAAAGATTATTTCCGGCCCTCCCTGGTGGCGCAGTGGGTTAATGCACAGCACTGAGAATCTAAAGCCGTTTCTGCATGAGCTCGATTCCCGCCTGCCCCGGAGGTGACCACATGGCGTGGCAGATCTCTCCTGACCCGCCCGCTGCTCCCCTCAGCAGTGTACTTCGTCGATCTGCCTGTTCTGTTCCCCACTCTGTCTCTGGTGAAGCCTCTCACCATCCCTGAGCCTCTGGCCTGTACCCCAGTTCTGTATGCACAAATAAATCTTTAAAAAAAAAAAAAAAGATTATTTCCTGCTAATATCTCTCGATATTCGTGATCTAATGTTAATTTAAAATTTTGACAACTTTCCCGAGCTAATCAGCTATGCAGGAAGGAGGAAAGTACAGAAAATGTGAAATGTGTATCTGTTTTTAAAAAGCTACATCTGTTTTTAAAAGAAGTCACAGAGACGTGGAACTTCAAAGACTTCAAAAAAATAACCAAACAGCTCCAGGCTGCTTCTCTTAAAAAACAAATGTGCTTTCGAGACCCCGGAGCCCCATCGCGCCGTCCCGCGGTGTAAATCAAGGCGGCCGCGCGCGTTACGGGAGGCCAGGGCGGGTGTGCAAAGCCGCTCTTCCCCGCAGCCCGGCGCTCACGCCCGTGGTTGCTCTAGGTCTTTCTGACGGCCGATCCGGGTGAGGTCACCACGTGTAACCCCAACGGAGACTTAGGAAGCCAGTAAAATGCCTGCAAATTACAGCTTTCCAGCTATCGTCCGGACTCACAGTTTACTTGCAACTTGATTTTATTTCAGCAGCCAGGTCAGGGGTGTTGGAATGTCAGGGTACCCGGGTGACCGATCGGGACGAGAGTCGGGAAGAGGCCCTGCCCGCCACCCTACCCGCGCCCGGGTCCACTGTCAGCGGAGCGAGTTAAAGAAGCGCCGTGCGGGTCTTGGCCGCGCGCCTCTCGTGTGTTCCCGCCCCGCTGCAGGCTTAGGGAGACGTTCGTGCCTTTACTCCAAGCCGTTGTCTGAGAGAGCCCGTCAGATGGAGGCGTCACGGCGTCCTCGCCAGGAGGCGGCCCGCGAGCCGCTGCCCCATTTCCCAGTCCCTCGTCTGAAACAGTGCAGAGACGTGTCTCGGGGAGCGCCGAGTAGCCGCCGCGCCTGCCGAGGCTTCAGGGCTGAGTAAACACCAGCCTGGCTGTGCGGGCTGGGAGCCACCGGCCTTGTGCTTTGTGCATTTGGCGAGGCGTCTGTTTATGTTGGTCAGCCAGTCGTTTTCGTTTTAGTGCCGGAGTGCTTCTCTGGGGGCAGTGCTTTTTTTTTTAATTTTTTTTTTAAAAAGATTTCTTAGTTATGCACACAGGACTGGGGTACAGGCCAGAGGCTCAGGGGCGGCGAGGGGCTTCACCAGAGACAGAG
>NW_004567105.1:1466954-1471517 GCF_000260355.1 Condylura cristata
CGCCCAGCCTCCCCTGCTGTCCCGCCGGCGTTCGGCCAGCTCTGCCCACGCGTGTCCACAGGCCCTGCCAGTTCCTCGCTTGTCCTGGAGCCCTGGAGGGGCTGGCTCTCGAGCGGCTCTGCCAGCTCCCGGGCGTGCACCGCCCAGCCGCGGCGTCTCCCGGCTCAGCTGGAACTTCGGACCGGAAGCCTCGTCGTGCTGCTCTAGCTGACGGGACGGGTCTTGGACCCACTGACCCTCTAATGTCCAACATAGAAACATAATTCCAAAATGACGTTTTCTGTCTCAAAGGCAGTGTGTGTACAGAAGCCCACTGACATCTCGGTGTCAGGCTGCGGGTGTCAGGCCCTGGAGCAGCTCGTCTGCGTCGTCTCTGGACAGTGCACGCTCGCTCTGTGCGTGTGGCCCCTGCGTGTCCCGGGTGCGCCCGGAGCAGCGCGAGTGCGTCTCCTGCTCCCTCGCCGTGGATCTGTACCATGCTGCAGAACATGCTTCTACCTCTTTTTTTAATTTATGCATAGGAGAGCTGGGGTACAGGCCAGGGGTGGGGGGTGAGAGGATGCGCCAGAGACAGTGGGGAGCAGAACAGGTGGATCCACTGAAACCCACGGCTGAGGGGAGCGGCGGGGACACAGGAGCGGTCTGCTGCGCCCTGGGGGTCCCCTGCCTGGCCCGGGGCGAACCCGCGCTGCAGGGGCCACGGACAGCCTCGTGGCGCCGAGGCTACCCCCTGCACTACCAGGGGGCCCAGGACATGTTTCTCTTTCCAGCAGGATTTTTTTTTCCTATGTGTGAGAACATGTTTCCCCTAATTGTATTTTACTTTTAAGATCTCTCAGTTAGATCATTCTGTAGCTAACGCGTTGGCCTTGAGCACTGGCTGGCACTCTGGCCTTCATGCTGTTTGCTCAGAGGAACGCTGAGCGCGTCCACTGAGACCCCGGGAGGACACAGCGTGAGGGCTTCACCGCACAACCCAGGACCCCCAGAGGTGCCTGCCTGCTGCCGGCTGCCGCCCTTTCTCTGACAGACTGTCCTTCTCCGAACGCAGATCCCCCTCACCAGCTCTGGCGCCGTCCCGTACCTGGAGTTCCTGTCCAGATTTGGTGGGCTTGACCTAAACACGAACGCTACAAAGAGGTGAGTGTTTTGCTCGCTCACAGGCAAGTGTGAAACCCGCGACGATGGCAGGTGAGACCTAAGTTCCCAGACCCGGTCGTGCAGCAGGCGTGCCGAGGAGGCCGCTGGGCTGGCCCATCGAGCGGACGGGTGGCGCGGCCGTCGGACGGTTCCTCAGGGAAGATTCTGGCAAGTATGTGCGTTTCAGAACGAGAGAGGTAATACCTGGCTTAACAGCAGGTTAAAGCCAGGCTAGTGCATTGGGCGTGCAATGTACTTCAGACTTGACAATGAATTTTGATTTTGAAATAGAAATATAAAGGTCTTGCATTTAATATCGCACATTTTTAGACATGTGATGTGTCTTTCATTGGAAAGTGTTTGGTGACTGGCAATGCAATGTTTAAGTAAAAGAGCTCTGTCCGAGTGACGTTAGTGTGTCAGCGCCTCAGTGTAGCGCGGGGCTTGTTTGCTATAGCTGCAAAACCAGCGAGAGTGTCGACTTGTGTGTCCACCAACGGAAAATATCTTTGGCGGTGGTGTATGATTTAGGAAATGCTGGTTTGGGAAATTTTTTTCATTCAGATTATCGGAATCTGAAAGAAGCCTTGTTTTCTCAGGCGTCACAAACAGCTAGAACTAGAACTTGCTTCTGAAGTATTAGCACGTTTTGGCATCAAGCAGTTCAGTCCTCGTGGACACGCCCGTGCGAGGTCTGTGCAGCAGGCAGACGGGAGTCGGGAGCTGTGGCTCGGCGGGTTGGGGAGTTTTGGCTTTGGAAGATGAAAACGTCTGAAGACCTGTAGTGTGACAACGTGAATATATCTCACACTCTGCGGCTTTACAAATGGGTTCACGTTATGCTATTTTTAGCCACAATTAACAAAGACTTAGTGCAGCTGCATGAACTGGCATTATACCCCGGTTCTGCCTGGCGCTCAGAGTTTGACGATGAGCGTCTCTGGGCTCCCTGGACGACGGCCTGGCTGGGTGCAGGCTGTACGCTCGGCCCTCTGACCTCTGACACTAAACCAGCCCGCTGCAGGCTGTGGCGGTTGAGGGAACAGTAAGGTAATGTGAATGTTCTTTGTTGAAAAGTTAAACAACTGGGAAAACACCCAACGCAGAAAGGTAGTTTTGTTTTTGTTTTTGTTGCTTTTAATCATTAAGCCTCCGTTTGAGGCAAAAAGGATTCTAAGTTTCTTCCTTAAATGTAAAAGGATATTTAAATTTGATAGATTTGACTTACGAAGTTGCAGTCTTTTTATTATTGGTGATACTTAAAGTGAAGAGAAGCTACACTTTCTAAGCACTAAAATGCTTTTCAGGCCCTCCCTGGGGGCGCAGTGGTTACAGCACAGCACTAAGAAGCTTAAGCCGCTTCAGCATGAGTTCGATCCCCACCTGCCCCGGAGGTGACCACAGGGCGCGGCAGACCTCTCCTGACCCGCCTGCTGCTCTCCTCAGCAGTGTGCTTCGTCGATCTGCCTGTTCTGCTCCCCGCTCTGTCTCTGGTGAATCCTCTCACCCTCCGCATCTCTGGCCTGTACCCCAGTTCTGTATGAATAAATAAATAAACCTTTAAAAAAATGCTTTTCAATAGATACCCCTGAAAAACTCTTTTCCACTGAAAACCACAAAATGCTGCGTGAAAGATCAAATAGACACATACAGCTTAACACCGCATCAGCTGGCAGGAGGGTGAATATCCTTAGAGCCAAACCTGAAGGGAAGCTGTACCCCGAGAGGTGTGGGTTCCATAAAGACAGCCTTTGTCCTGACGGAAGTGGCCGAATTCTGCTGTTTCAGTTTGGTTGGCTATCTGGAGTGAGGGAGAGGGGAGGCCTTTCTGAGAAATCTGTCTATTCCATTGCTAGTGGTGGATGAACAGAGAACCAATGGAGTTACAAGTTGATTTTATTGCAAGTGTGATGGGAAAAAATATGCCCTGTGTGGCCTGAAGGCTCTGCTATACTTAAAACTGGCCCTGGACTGGCTGTGCCCTTTTGTAGAGTAACATAGCTTCGCCTTAGCTCTTAGAGAATTCCCATAGATAAAGTGCTGGGTAATAGCAGACCACACACAAGAATCTTAAAAGCACACAAAAATAAAGAATGCAAACCAAGAAAAAGAATCAGATCTCCACACACTTGAAGTACTGACTGGCAGGTAGAGAATCCAAAACTAGTGTCTTAGCGTTTTTAAAGAAATGAAACAATGCCCTCAATATGTGAGAAATGCTAAACAAAAGGCAATATAATAACTAGTGGGAAAAACATAATTTCTGTACTTAGAGATAAGAGAACTATAGCTATAAAATTCTGTGGGGTGAGCACTGTGCATTAAACCCAGCTGAAAAGAGCATCAGTGGAGTGGAAAATAGACCTGAAGAAATTAGCCAGAATGTCACCTAGCAAAACAAAGAGATACAACACGTGGAGGACAGGTGTCAGAGTCAGGGGAGGTAGGAGAAGAAGGTCTATTATGTTTGTTGACCTCTGCATATATTAGAGAAAGAACAGGATGGAGACCTTAGTGGAAAGACAACGGCTGAGCATTGTAAGTCAGATTAAAAAAGAAAGAAAGGAGCGTCCACCTGGACACTTCCCAGAGAAAAAGATGCCTGTGAAGAGCAAAGAGGAAATAGCCACAGCACTGAAAGGAAAAAATGAACTGAATTCAGAGGAAGGACAATTGAATGGACAGTGAAGTCTGGACAGTGGCAGTGAAAAGTGTAAGGTGGAGAAAGAACGGCCTCAAGGTACGTAATGGGGTATTTGCCATGCTCGACCTCGGGGCTCTCACTGGGCAATCGTATAGCCCCCGGCGCCCTCTGCTCCTCCCGTCACGGTTTGAACTCAGCTGCTGTTATCGAAGGGAGGGGAAGACCGTGGCTCCTCCGCCTGAGGTGGCCAAGGTTTCCCTCCGCTGGGCCTCATCTACTTTCTTCCCAGGGACTGGTGTGAAGAGGTGGCCTTCGCCCGCACGGGTGACCGGCACGAGGAGTGCGGCTAACACGTGCCTCCCACAGAACGGCAGCCCACTGTCCTCCGTGGGCTGACCACTCTGGCCTCCGCAGCTCCCTTCTGGAAAGCCCAAACTCGGCGCCCCTGACAGTGCGGAAGAGCACAGCACGGCAGAAGCGTGCCCGCCCATGCCCACCGCTGAGGCCGCAGCAGACCTGTCTGGAAACCAGCAGGCGGGAATCCCGGAGTGTGTTCAGCAGCTGAGCAGGTGGAGGCTACGTGAAGACCGGAGAGGACATTCAGCTTCTGAAGACATTTCAGAGTCCGAACTGGGATGACAGCAAAGCCCCGTGGAGTCACACGACTCCAAAGCGCGGCCTCGGCGCACGCGAAGGCGGGAGAGGATGCGCGTGGAACACCACGCCAGCAGAGACACTTGCAGCATCTGTGGCACGGCAGCGGCGTCCACGCCAGCAGA
>NW_004567105.1:1471617-1473763 GCF_000260355.1 Condylura cristata
CCACGCCAGCAGAGACACTTGCAGCATCTGTGGCACGGCAGCGGCGTCCACGCCAGCAGACACTTGCACCATCTGTGGCACGGCAGCGGCGTCCACCCACTGGAAACAGCCGAGCGATCACACACGCTGAACAGAGCAAGCCCCCGAGGCCCGCTGCTGGCCGACACAGGCCGTCGGCACGGGCTCGAGTGCCGTCCCTGCGCTCGGACCTCCAGGCTCTTGCACGGTGCCCCTGACTCAAGGCTGCAGCCTCGGTGTGTAAAATGATCAGACAGGCCTTTGCAGAGGTTTGTAAAAGCCCTCTGAGCACCACAGAGGAGGCTGGCCTTGGGTCCGAAGACGCTGCCGGCCTCCAGCGGAGGTGGCAGTGCTTGGCCACCGCCGCGGCTGCGCCCCCTCCCGCCAGCTGCCCTGCGGCTCTCGCGCCCCGTGACCCGCCCACCTTCCCTCTTGTTGCTTTTGCTGCCATTACACAGGACCTGGCTCCTCAGCCCGCGGGTCTCTGTTGAGGTGACCCTTGCCGAGAGGGGCCCTCCCTTCCCTCACAGCCCGCCAGCGCGGCCACCAACCCACCCCCCCTGCCCCGTTACCCGCCCTGCCGCTGTCCAGCTCGTGTTGCTGACGCGCTCGCTCGCTTCCTGCCGTCCCTGTCGCTCGCATCACGCTGGCTCAGGCCTGAGAATAGTGTCGAGGTCACTGTGGCCCCGGCCCAGGCCGCTCTGTGATATGGAGGCCACCCCCACCCCGGTTCTGCCTTGCACTCCTTACCCCACCCCAACCCTGCCACTTTGCTCCAGGAGGGCTCTGGGGTGCTTTGTGAGAGATGCAGCTCGTGCGGAATGAAAACCCGTTGGTGAGCCAGCGGGGGCGAGGGTGGCAGGGCCCCGTGGCCCCAGGCGCACAGCTGCTCTGAGGATCAAACTGGGCGAGACGAGGCCGCAGCCGGCGCCCAGCCCGCTCGCAGGGCTCGGTCCCGCCGCCCTGGAAGGAGGCGGCGCTGTCGCATCCCTCACAGATGGGGAAACTGAGGCCGCGGCGCTAGGTACCTGCCCACGGTCGCGCCTCTGGCACATGCACAGAAATACCCGGCCTTTGAACCCGCGCGATTTGAAAACCCTTCCAGGTTTTTAAAGGTTGATTTATTTATGCATCGAGAAGTGGGGTGCAGGCCAGAAGTGCGGGGGCCGCGAGAGGCCTCACCAGAGACAGAGCGGGGAGCACAGCAGGCCGATCGACGAAGTGCACTGCCGAGGGGAGCAGCGGGCGGGCCAGGAGGGGTCTGCGCGCCCTGGGGTCACCTCGGGGCGGGCGGGGGCCGAACTCGTGGGCTCTAGCTTCTCAGTGCTGCGCTAACCCGCTGCGGCCCCGGCGGGCCCGACCCTTCCAATTTGGTCCCTGCATGTCCTACGTGAGCGTCTGTTAGGTTAAGACAGCTTAACAGTGTCTTCACTTTAATTAATTTTTTTTTTTTACCACAAGTAGTAATTTATCTATATTTTGGCAATAGTTTTTGAATCGATTCATTTTTTAAAATGTTAAGCTAGATTATTTTCCCTGCAGTTCAACATTTCGCTTTTACTTTTTCTAATTTTATTTACCGTTACAAACACTTTTTTAGTATGTTTGTTGTTACGTCGTCGTGTGCCCTTTCCCATCTCGGGCTCCCCGTCGCCCGACCACCACAGTCCCAGCGTTCCCCGCGCCCGCTTCTGACCCCACTCCCCACTCCACCCCCGCAAAGCGTCTGGTGTATGGCTGCTCACTATTATTTTTTTTTCCCCTCAATTCTATTTTTAAGGGGAAATGGGAATGAGAAGAACTGCTGTCGGACCTGGAGAGAACTCGAAACCCAAATAGGAGAGAAGGTAGGCGGCTCTCAGACTCTGCCCCGCCTTTCGTCGGCAGAGGCGGGCGGTGCCAGCAGGGCCGCCACGTGTCCTCTTGTCGGGGCGGCCCCGCCACGCCGGCCTGCAAGCTTGGGGCGTGTCCTTTGCTGGGGGACACCCTCCGCCGTCCCAGAAGGTTGGTTGTGCTGTCCCAGAAGGTCGGCTCGGCCCTTGCAGGCCCCTGTCTGGCGTGGGGCTGAGCAGGGCTCTCCTCGGGAAGAGAGCGCCGCCCTCTGCCAGCTCGTGCTGGCCCGCAGCCC
>NW_004567105.1:1473897-1481187 GCF_000260355.1 Condylura cristata
CGGGGAGCGGCACCCGGCCGGGGGCGGGGTGGGGGCGCTCGCCGTCCGGGCTGGGAACCAGCCCTGCTTCAGGATGCATCTGAGCTGTCAGCTCGCGAGCAGTCTGAGTAGATGGTCTCATTTACTTGCTTCAATATGTTGGTTTGAAATGTGACAAATTCTCTTTCCTTTTTGAACGCTTCTGAGATGTTCATACATTTCAAAATCAAAAATAGCCAGAAATCCACAAAATGTCTGTCCAGATTTTCCTGGCCGATGCCATCGAACCAGCAGATTTGCTCTCCCGCGGTGACTGAGCGTGAGCGGCCCCGAGCTTAGTTCGCGCTTGGGCTCCAGGGTGCTGGCGTGACCGCTGTGTCAGCGCGTGGCACTGTGCGAGGCGCGTGCCCTGACCGATGACCTTCAGGCCGCCTCCTGCGGCTCTTTGTCAGTGACGCCCACCCTCAGCGTGCACGTCGCGGCCGGTGCTGCCCGGCCTGCTGGTGTGGATGTGCGGGCAGGGCTCCCGCATGGCCAGCAGGGGCCTCGGCGGGGAAAGCTGACAGGTGCCCGCCCTTCGCTGGCACCAGGGGCACCTGCCTGCGAGAGTCTTTAAACCCTGTGGCTTTCCCGCAGCGTCTGCGAAGAGCGAGGGGAAGGGGAGCCTGGGGACAGGGGACGCCGGTGACGCTGCCCAGGGCGCCCGCTCCTCGCCACGCGCTCCCATGGCCCCCGCCCTGGCCCCCGGGGACACCTGACCTGCGACCCGTCAGACCTGAGCTCCGTCTGGGGTGCTCGTTTCCCGGGGGGGGGGGCCGTCGCCGCTGCTTCACTTGCATGAGGATCGCGGCACCCACCTGGCGGCCTGACGAGACCCAGCGTCATTCCTGGCCCCGGCTGTGGGGTGCAGACACAGCAGTCACCCCACATGCAGCACGGACCCGGCGCTCTCCTCGGCTGCTCCCCAGGGCAGCGGTGCGGTGCTCCCCAGGGGTGCTCCCTAGTCGCGGCCCGGGCTGGTGCGTGGCGGCGAACACCTGGTTGACCTGCACGGTTTGGGGGGAAGAAATGCTAAATAACTTGGTTTCAAGAACAAGGCCCAAGGCCGGGGGGAACCCAAAAAACCCAAAAAACCCCCCGGAAACCGGGAACCAAAACCGGAACGCCTCGGGGGGCCAAAACCCCCGGAACCAAAAAACAACCCAACCCGCCCAACCCCGGCCCCCCGGCCCCAGGCCTTGCTCCCCTTTCTCCGGCCGTGAACTTGGCCTGGCGGTGGGCTCCGCAGCCCGGCCCGTCGTCACACCCAGGCAGGCAGCCTCCCGCCGTCCCCTGCGCGCCAGCGAGGCAAGGCAGGCTGGCTGCCGTCCAGCCCCGGCCCCAGCCTGGGTGATTTGAGGGTGGGGGGCGCCCCGTCTCTCCAGACAGGAGGAGCGGGGCCTCCCGGGGAAGCACTCTCGGGGCGGCCGGGAGCCTGCACCCGCAGGGTTGCGGAGGAACTGCCGGCCTCACAGGCCCTGTGTTCACGCCTTTTCCTCTCAAGTTTGGTCTTGACCGGCCTGCCCAGCGCGGGCGGGCGCTCCCCTGCGCCACGAGGCCGCGGCTTCCCCCTGGCTTTCCTCCTACCCCACCCCCATCTTGGTCTCAGCCGTCTGGCCCGAATGTCCATAGTCTTGTCTCAAGGAAAGATGGCCAGGAGCAGAGCCGGGACACGCAGGCGAGGGCAGGCGGCCGCCACACCGAGACGCGCCGCACTTTGCGGTCCGCTCCTGCACCTTGGCCCCGTGTGCCGAGACCCTTGGGCCCGAGGGTCTGTCTCCACCGGGCTGGCGGGCGGGCGAATGGCCTGCCGCCTCTACTCCAGATGGCCGGTGCCCGGCTGGCGCCCGGCCGGCGCCTCCATGCTCGGTGCCCGCCGCTGAGCGTGGGCCAGCCTGGAGCTCGACCTCGGCAGCTGACAGAGATTTGGTCTTTTCCCTGTTTCCACCTCTGCCGCTTCCCACGCGAGGCTCGGCAGAGGCGAGAGCCGTCTGAGCCAGCCCCCGGTCACCGACAGGGGCAGCCGCTCTGACCGGGGGGCCCCGTGTGTGGCGGCACCGCGACCCCCTCGCCTCCCACAGGCAACCTGCGCTGCCAGACTGGAGTAGGGAGCGGGTCTCCGGCAAGGGCGTGACGGCAAGTAGGCCAGCTCACGAAGGCCGCGCCCTCGGCCTCAGCACTGCCCACATCGGGCCCTAGGGAGGTGGCCAGCCCTGCCGGCCGAGGCCGGCGTGCCTGTGGGACGCTGGGGGGTCCGGTACACCTTCCCCGGGCGCCTTGGAGTGTCCGCGGGCTGCCTGTTCTCTCCGAAGCAATTAGTGAGGATCGAGGGTTGCTCAGCGTGCGTGGTCCGTGACCCTGTGGGGAGGGACAGAGTGACCGGTCGTGCCCTTCCTTAAGGGGGGTCCCTAACAGGAAGCTGAACCGTGCTGGCTTGAGGGGATAAAGAGACAGCGGTTGGTGAGGGCGGCCGTCCTGGCGGTCCCACGCAGAACACCCCACGGGCGCTTGAGCGGCGGCCGGGCCCTGGCCGCGCCTGGCGAGAAGACCGGCCGGCCCCAGGGAGGCCACTTGCCCCAGCGCAGAGGCTTCCGGTTAATTCGGAGCAGCCTCTTACGCTGCTTTTATCAGCTCTACTTGGTGCGCTCCGTATTAATTGCTGCTGATAGCAGGTATTTGAACACATCTCCTCTTTCATCTCAAGAAAATATTAGCATATCGCAGAGCTGTTGGGACAGATTGTATCTGAGGCATTTTTTCCTCCCCACAGAAAAGCCCATCAATCATAGCTGAATATAGTGATGACTAATGTCACAGCTCTGCTCCACGTGTGTCTGCACAGCGGGATGAAGAGCCGAGCTTACACTTCGATCGGGAGCAATGCGCGTCACAAAATAATCAGTTGCCGTTTTATAAAAAATGCCGCTGGAAACACTCCTAGCCCAGCACCTATTTTTGGTTACTCTGTTGTTAATTCACTGAAGGCTTCACCGGAAACTCCAAAAAGGCTCCATTCTACCGTCGTTTGTCATGATTTCCGGCCAAGTTGGCATCTTCGTGATGCCACGGCCCTGACGCGCGGCGCGGGGCCCGGCCAGCCCCGTGAGGGCAGGCGGGGCGCGGCCTCAGCTGTGGCCTGGGCACCGTCCTGCCCAGTCTGTGGAGGCTCGAGAACAGAGAGAAGCAAACTCAGCTGGGCGTTGCTCAGCAAAGTGGACGGGGTGGGGGGCAGCCAGGCGGAGGGCGCAGGTCGCCGCACTTCGGGGAGCAACTCTGTGGTCACCATGTTCACAAGGACGTGAAGCAGTGGCGCTTCCCCAGCAAAGGTAATTAAAGAGGTGAAAACCACGCCGGGCATTTGCGTCCGGAGACGGCCCTGCGAGCGTTCGCCGGGGCAGTTCAGGGACGGGGAGCGTGTGGCCACCTGCGGGCAGCGCAAGAGGGCGGCCTGCTGAGGCCCAGAGCTCCGCTCCTCTGGGGCCCCCGGCTGCCCCGTCCACAAGCGGAGTGGCACCTCTGACTGTCTCGCCGCCGCCCAGGGAGCCCCCACCCCGACAGCCCGCTCTGGGAAGCAGCGCCTCCGTTCACCGCGAGTGTCCCGGCACAGGGGCCCTAGCGCACCCTGAACCCCGCCTCCACCTCTGCCCCCACTGCCTCCCTGTGTCTGCCTTTCCGGCCTGCAGCCCTGCCCCGCCTGCCCCCTGACGCCCAGCGTGGCCTGTTGAGGCGAGGGGCTCCCACCGGACCCCCGCGGCGAGGACGCCCCCACGCCCGCCCTCCGGCCCGAGACTGGCGGGGGCTCAGCGCACCACACTTCTCCAGGGAGAGGTGCGATGTGCATTTCTCCTTGACACTTCAGCGGCTGAGGTCGCTTCTGTGGCCGGAATATCCCTTCACGTTCTCTGCTGTGACTTCAGTGCCTTGAACGCATCCTGGTATGAACTCGGGCTGTTTCCTGGATGAACTAACTCGGTGCTGTCGGGGAAGTGGGGTGCGGTTGGAACAGCCCGGAGCAGCTCGTGAGGAAGACGAGGTTGGGCTGGGCCAGGGTGGCAGCGGCTGAGGTGTTGGGATGCACCGGGGGGCGGGCCGCGGGGCCGGGGCCGGGGCGCGCAGAGCCGCCTGCCGGAGAGCTGTGTTCCTCTAGTGGGCTGGGGTAGGTCCACCTTGACAGGGCTGGAGGACTTTGAAGGAGGGGGTTGCAAGGGGGGCCAGCCGTGACGCCCTCGGGTCTCTGGTGCGGCCTCACGAGGGCAGAGGCGGCCTCTGGGGGGTGGCCGCGGGCAGCGCCGTGGGCGCGAGTGCTGACTTCACTTTGTCGTCGGGTCGGGAGCACTTGTCTCTCGTCGCCGCCTGCGTTTGAGCGCCTCTCCTGGCCTGTCGCTCTGTCCTGTGAGCAAGCGGGGGTCGGGGACGGGGTGCAGCGGCGGCGTGGCGTTCCCGTGCTGTGAGCACCGCCTGGCGAGAGAGCCAGGAGAGACCGGGGGTGCAGAGCACCTTTAGAGCCCTGTTGGGACCTGGGGCCACTGTCTGAGTTCTGCCAAAAGCCCAGCGAGTAGCTGGTTCCTTACTGCAGATCTTTAAACCATTTGTTCTGGAAAGCATTGCAGAAACGAGAATCAGAGGCGGGGAGAGGTTTGCGTGGCCTGGGGCGCGTTTCCTTTCTCCTCTTGGCCACCAGGGAGCCCACAGCTGGATTTTTGGATTTCCGCTCCACCCCAGCCGCTCCGACGTCGAGGTGGCTTTAGTTCTGTCTCCTGGTTCCCTTCGCCCTGTTTTTGCAGACTTCATCTAGATTCCTTTGTACGTGAGCTTGTTCCGTTTACCGGGGTTCGCCTGCGATGCGCACGTCACACACAGCCCTTGCGGGCGGCCCGAGTCGGCGCGTGGAAGCCCGGGCGGCGCCGGGGGCCAGGCCTTTGTTAAAAGTGAGCAGTGCCGGCCTCTGCGCCTCCCACATGTCCCCGAACTGGAAGTTTGTGTTTATGAGTTTCTGAACGCAGTCTAATTTTTTCCTATCTGGTTTGGCTCATCTTTACCAGCTGGTAAATAGGAAATGTTCACGGTGGGATGCCAGTGCTCTGCAGCGCGTAGACAGATGGAATCGACATAAAGTGACAAGTTCGACTGTGCTATTGAGAATACGGAGCCAAAGCTAAGAACATAACTGCCGAGCTCCTCCCCCCGTTCCGGCCCATTTAGCCCTGAATAGCGCCTCATAGCTGCACAGCTGTGTTGCTCTCCCCCCTTTCTTCTGGGTTGATAATGACAATTTCAAAGAAAAACTTTAATTAAAGATTTTATACGAAATAGCCAAAAGTAGAATAATAAGGAAAATGAGCATTGATGTGTTTATTGTAAGAGACATCCTTGTTCATGGCTTCGCTCGGAGATTTTACTTCTCGGATTTGAAACGAATGTCGTGGTGGTGACAGGAAGGTGCCAGACGGACAGCCTGCGCGCCACCCGCGTCCTGCTGCAGAGCCAAGGCACGGGGCTGCTCGCAGCCCCTCCCCGGGGCTCGGCCTCGGGGGAGCCTGCCCCAGGCCCCCTTCTGCCAGAGGAGGCGAGAGAAGGCGGCCCCGGGTGAGGCACCCACAGAAGGCAGTAGCGGGGGGCCGGGCAGACGCAGCTGCCAGGCTCGCCGGGGCTTCCCCAGAGGGGAGTCGCCGCCTGGGCGGGGGGCGGGGGGCCTGGGCCTCCCTTAAAGCCTGGGTGGTCGAAGCTGTTTGGGCTCACAGTTTTCCTCCCTGGGGCCAAAGTGCCATAAAAAGCCTTGGAAACAAAGAGCCGGGTCCTAACCGCCCCCAGCCGGGCTGCAGGGCCGTGTGGGCGCAGTGGGGCGCCCCGATGAAGCAGTTGGGTCCCCCTTCTCGTCGTTCTCTGGCTGGCGCTCAGCAGCGCTGTCTGTCTCCCCTTCCGGGCAGGTCCCGTGGCTCTGGGTCCCTGAGGTGCCCGCGGAGCCTGGCCGGTGGGCACGCCGCCTCACCCTCCGCCCACGGGCGCTGCGCCTGCTGCCCCTGCCCGGGCCCGCGTGGGCGCGGCCGCGTGTGGCCGCTGCCTTTGCGCCCTGTGCCGCAGCATTCTCGAATGGGGTGTGTGCTGGGGACACCCCTCACTGTTCGAGGCGCACCAAGGGGAGTCCCTGGGATAGAGCTTTGTGCACCCCACGCTACTGTTCCCAGTAGGGGCCCAGCCCTGGGGCCGCCCCTCCGGCCCGCCCCTTCCGTCCCCACACCCCGGCCGCGGCCCCCGGACTCCCCGGGGTGCAGAGAAGCTGGCGTCAGCCCTGCTCGGTCTCCTCCTAACCCCGGAGCTCACACACGCCGCCCCGCCGAGCCCCTCCACCCTGCCGCCCGGTCCTGAGCCCCTCGCCCGCGAAGGTGCGGCCGGGGCCTGCCCCGCGGGGAGTCAGGAGCCTCCTGGTTTCCCAGAGCCAAGAGAAGTGGAGAACGTGACTGACGTCAGTGCTGACATCGCCCGCCTGTCCGCCCGTCCGTCCCCCCTTCGACCATCCCTCTCACGTCTGCCCATACCCCCCCGTCCGTCCGTTACCCATCCATCGGCCCACCCCCCGTCCGTCCATCCGTCCTCCTGTCCTCCACTCACCGGCTTGTCCATCTGCCCTCCGTCCGTCCACCTAGCCACACGTGCATCCATCTGCTCAACAAACGGTCACCCATCAGGCCCCGCCCTTGGCCACTGCCCTGAGGGCTCGTGCTAGGGCGGCTGGGGAGGGGGCTGTGAGGCCAGGAGGCCTCGGGGGAGGTGTGGCTGGGGGCAGCGCTGCCCTGCCTCTTAGCGCCCCGAAGCCATGTGCCCATTTACGCGCATTCAGGTAACTTTCACACCTCACAAAATGTCCTTTGGCTTCTCCCAGCCATTGTAACATGGAAACCCACTCTCGGCTCACAGGCGCAAACGCGGGGTGTGGCCTCGAGCCTCCTGCGCTCCGCGGGCCGTGGGGGACCTTGCAGGCGGGGGGCTGGGGTGGGGTGGGCCCGTCCTCAGGACCGCAGAGCCCCTTTGCCCCCAGGCGGCAGACAGCGTGTGCCAACTCACTGTGAGTGCCCGCTGTCCGCCCGCCCTCGCCGCCAGCTGGCCAGGTCCAGCAGCAGGAGAAACCCAGTGCCCCACAGGGCTGATGTCTCCGTGGAGGAGAAAGAGCAGCCGTGTGCGGAAGGGACCTGCAGCGGCCGGGTGTGGGTGGGCTTGGAGAAGGGGCGGGGAGCAGGTCAGAGGGGACCAGGGCGCTGCGCCCTCCAGGAGGCC
>NW_004567105.1:1481397-1494110 GCF_000260355.1 Condylura cristata
GCGCCGGGGCGCCGGCGGGGGGAGGCTGGAGGCCCGTTAGCTGCCAACGAAGTCTTGTCCCAGTGTGCCCACGCGGCCAGGGCCTAGCTGGTCCAGACAGGAGCGAGCGCGGCCCACGCCCCCCAGCTCCTCTGCGCTTCGCCCCAGCCTCCTCCGGGCCTGGGAGACGGGCGGGGGCAGGGCCGGCCTGAGTCGCTCCCCCTCTGGTGGCTGACGAGCCCCGCCGCCTCGGATGCGCCTGGCCATCTGCAGCTCGCTCCTGCTCTTGCCAAACCCGAGTCTGACAAACGATAAGAAACTTGGAGACATACCTCTGGTGGGTGCCGGGTCTGCTGCTCCCGGCTCTCTGTGCGGGGGACCCATCTGGGGCTGCTTTGGGTTTTAAAAAAGCGCATCGCCTCATGCCGTCCGTTTCACCAGAGGAGGGGAGCCGCGGGGCGCTGAGCTGCCTGGCCAGGGAACCTTGTGCTCCGCTTGTGCTCCGGGGCTGGGCTCCGTCCTCGCAGCACAGGGAGATGCCAGCTTGCCGTGGTCCCGCGCGGGTGTGGGCCGGGCCCGGCCAGCGCGCGGCTGTCAGACGAGGCGGGGAGTGTATGGACGTCGCCACCGGCCTTTGCTCCCAGAGCGGAGTCGGGTCTGTGCAGCTGTGTGGATGGCTGCCCCGGGGCCGCGATCACGCCCTGGCCCTGCAGGGTGCGTCCCCAGGGGGGCGCAGGCACGGCTTCCTGGCAGGCGCTCAGCCAGCAGGTGCCAAGAGGAGGGAGTCGTTCCTGGTGCGTCCACTCTGCCCACCGCCGCCCCAGCCCAGGAGCAGCCGGGAGCCAGCCCTGCTCTCGGGGAACCGGCCCTCGCGCGGCCAGGCGAGGGCAGACGGGGCCGTCGGTCTCTCACACCTTCCTCTCCCGCGGGCGGGCGCTCTTCTGCCTCCGAATCTGCCCAGGACGCGGCTCAGCGCAGTGGGGAGCCAGGCCCGGGCGGCCTCGTCTCCCTCCATCCACATCCCGCCTGGCCTTCCCGCCTCCCGTCCCCCCCGCCCGGAGTCCCTGCCCCCTCGGTCACCCTGGCTCAGCGGTGCTCAGTCTCTGCCGAGGCACAGCCTCCAGGGCCCGGCGCTGGCCCTGGCCTCTGTCGTCTTGGCGGATCATGGGAGAGGCCCGGAGCCGTGCCAGCAGCAGCGTCTGGAGGGACAGCTCCCTGCGCCCCTGTTTTCCAAAGCCGGGAGGTGGCACTTGTGTCGCCCCGGCGGGCGGGGTCAGCCCAGCCCTGCGAGCCTGGGCACCTCCCACCTGTGTGTGGGCGCCAGAGGCAGGTCCGTGCCTCTGCCGCCCGCCCCCCCACACCACCCGCCTCTGTCCCCACGGTGCCCCTCACGCAGGGTGCCCGATAACATGCATGTGCTGAATTGGGGGGTGATCTCTCTGAAAACGTGTCTGTAACATCTTCAAAAGATTTGGAGGGATTGAAATACACTGTCAGATCTTTCAGCTCCTAGAAAAAATAGTTTGCATATGGCTGTGAAAAATAGCCCCAAGTCCGCTGCGCCAGATCTGTGGATTTAAGTGTCAATTAACAAAAAGGTTTTTCTTCTGGTTCTAGAAGCGAATGAATTGTGTATGAGACTTACAGCTCTATCCCAGAAAGAGGTTTTTTTTTTTTTTTTTTCAACTTCCTAAGACCATTTACAGAGCAAATTGCCTTGGAAACACTCAGTAAGCACACAGGGCTCGTTAGCGCCCACGTGGCACCTTGCAGTAGCGACGACGGAGAGTCTCTGAAAACGTGCTGTTCTATAAGGACCATTCAGAAACTTCCTCAGGTTTTAGTCCCATCTTGGTTTTCCACACTGGAGCTGTTGACTTTTCCCAAATCACGTTTTATACCCAGATTTCCAAAAACATCAAAAGCGTCCTCAAAGCCTTCAAGCTCATCGACGTGAACAGGACTAACCTGGTTCAAGCCCACGAGCTGCGGACGGTCCTGGAGACCTTCTGCCTCAAGATGAGAGACGACGAGTTCAAGAAGTAAGTACCGGGCGCTGCCCAGCCCCTGCCCCGCCCTGGCACAGGCACCGCTGTGGCCCCGGGAGGTGCCCACCGTGGCCCGTTCCTGCCCTCTGGCGGGCTCCGGGAGGTGAGAGCTGGCCATGGTGCCGAGTCCTGAGTGCGGTCCCGGGCACCTGGATTGCCCCGTCACCATGTGGCGGCCCCCGGGCACGCGCCCTCTAGCTGCGAGCTGGCTGACAGCCCACGCCGCTCGGAGCCAGCCACGTCACACCTGCTCCAGTGCACACGCTCCCTCTGGGCCCTCGTCCTGCCCAGTAACGGGAGCCGCGCTTTCCTCCAGGACTGCGGCGGGTGGAGTTGGGGCGTGGGTGCAGGGGCTCGGGGGAGCGGAAGGGGCGGCTGCTGGGGCCTGGGACAGCCTGGGACAGCGCGGCGGCAGCCGCTGAGCCACTGGGCCTCGCTCTGCTCTGGCTCACGCCGAGATGGCCAGCGTGTGGCTTGTGGGGCCGTGTGGCTCTTGAGTGGACGGCACTAGGAGGGGGCTGCCTCATTTCGTTTGTGGCTCTCGGCCAGGAGGCCCCCCCCCCGCGTTTCTAAACCTCCCCCAGGCCACGCCCCGAAGCCCGCACCTCGGGGTCTCACCCGGCCTGCGAGTTTCACTTCTGCACAGTCACACACAGGCCGCTGTTCAAGCAGGTGCCGGGGAGAGCACTCGGCGCGCCCGCGGGCCTCTGTGAGGAGTCTGCTGCCGGTGTGGCAGCCTCGGGCCCGACGGAGCCACGGGCCCAGGGCGCTGGGAGCCAGGGGAAGGCAGGACTCGGAGGTGCTGGCCTTTTGAGTATTCTCTTCTTTCCTCCTCGTTCTAACCCACCTCAGAATATAAAAGACATAATAGATGTTTTAATTTTTACATCTTTCCGGCTGGGAAAGTGTCCAGAATAAGATCCAAACAAAACAAATTAAATAATTTTGTGCAATTACACAGCAGAAGCACCACTCTTCAAAAACAGGCAATCAAAAAGCAAAACAGTGCTTTATTTGACAATAACCCTTGTGTTTGGCACTGGCGTCTCCAACCTAGTAAAATCTATAAAAAATGATACTGTCTGTTCCCCATCTCATAAATGTTGAATAATAAAGAACTCCACAAATTTTTATTTGAGATTTTTTTTAACCCCCCAGACAATAGAGTGTTCTCTTGATACGGCTTGAGAAACTTCACAGAATTGCTTCCCTTCAGAGTGGAAACGCAGGAGACTAAAAGCAGACCGTTTCGTCAATTGCTTTAATGCTGTTTCACGGCAGCCCGAGAACACGCTCCTTGAGAAGCTGCCTCGGTGCTGGCGGCCTTCCTCTCTGGAGCAGGAAGCGCAGTGCGTGGGGGAGCCCTTGTCTAACTGCTTTCTGTCTCCTCAGCCTCCGTCTCAGCGGGGAGGGGGCCGTGGCCTGGCTTGAGTCGGGAGTGCCTGGGGTTGGGTCTGCCCTCTGCCGCGCCAGCGCCAGGGCTTGGGGGGCTCCTGGACCTCCCCGAGAGCCCGTTTTCTCCTACAGAACTGGAGTCTGAGCCTCCCGCCGAGTAGGGCTGGTGTGAAGATTCCAGAAAGAGTGCAGTGTGCCTGCAAAGCGCCTGGCACGTAGTAGGTGCTTGTTTCGCAGTGACGGTTGAGGGGCCTTAACGGTTCCACAGATGCCCTTATTTTGGGGCAGCGACTCTGTGGAATAGGCCACCTGCAAATATCAGGCAGCCTCTGTCACAGGAGTCTGGAGCTAAGCCACCAGCCAGCTTTATTCCCAGTCAGGCTGTCTCAGGGCCACACTGTGCCCCTCTCCGTTGCCCTGCAGTCTGAAGCACCTGGATGCGGGCGAGACGCTGGACGAGGGCCCTTGAGTCAGCTCCCGGAGTCAGCCTGCCGCCCAGGGAAACACAGCAGGCCCGGCTGCAGGCGGTGAGGTTGGAGAGGTCACTCGAGAGTGACAGCGTGCCAGGCGGATGGCGCAGGGTGCAGACCGTCCTGGCCGGAGGCTCCTGGGAGCAGCCTCGGCCGCGCCCTCTTAGCAGAGGTCGGTCTCGCTTGCCTTTGCTGTGGAAACAAAGGCAGAACCTGTGAGATTTGGCTGCCAGGTGGCACCAGGCTTCATGTTGAAGTTTCACCTGCGGGAGCATCGCTACGGGGTTCTGTCTGTCTGTCCTGGACAGGGGTGCAGCAGGGCCCCGGCCGTGGGGCTGGACCTGGGAAGGCCAGGGCTCCTGGCGTGCTGCACTTCCCAGGAAGCGGGGCGCCGGGCCCCCAGCTCTGCAGGCGGGGTGCCGGCACTTTCCGAAGGGCGGCGAGCAGCCAGGGCCCTGAAGTGCCCCCTTTGGGGTCCTCCTTTTGCGGTCTCACACACGAGGGGCTGTGGAAGATGGAGCCGTTGCGGGAATTTCAGTGTTAGCATCTGGCAGCGCTCTGATCTCGGGGTAATTTTTCTTATTGGAACAATAGGCAAGATTCATTGAGGTGGGGAAAAAAGGTACGCATCGCACTGAATGACATTAGTCTGTTAAATTTGGAAAACAAAAATAACAAATACTTGAAGCGATAATTACTAAATTTTTAGAGAGCAGCATGAAATTAGATAATTATGGAAACCAACACATATGGAGATAATATAACCAAACATTTAAAAACTGTCGATTTTTTATAGATGCAGTAATGCAGAAATTATCTAGAAAGCCATTTATCAAGTAGCAGACTTGAATAATAGGAAACTTAAAAAGGAAAATCCAAACCTCTTTTTGAACCTTCACTTAAAAAAAGAGAGCATCTTAACATGTTTCAAAGCCAGATAGTGGGATTTTCAGCTTATGCGTAGAGTCAGAGAAGAGCTTTGCCCCTTCACCACCAGCGGCTCTGAAGCCCGTGCCATCTGTGAACCTGTTTGCCTCTGACACGACACGCCGCTCCAGGAGGTGGGCGGGAGGGAAAGCAGAGCAGGTTCGCTGAACCCCTGAGCCCTACGCAGTTTTTGGTTTTTGTTTTAAGATTTATTCATGCACACAGAACTGGGGTGCAGGCCAGAGGCGCAGGGGTGGTGAGAGGCTTCCCCAGGGACAGAGCCGGAGCAGAGCAGGCCAGTGGACGAAGCCCACTGTGAGGGGGCAGCGGGGAGACAGGAGGGGTCTGCCGCACCCTGGGGGTCGCTCCAGGCCTGGTATCGAGCCCATGCTGAAGCGGCTGGAGCCGGCTTCCGAGTGCTTTTCTTTAACCCGCCGCGCCGCCAGGCAGGGCCCCGCGTGCTTTTAGCCTAATGAACCTTTTGCCCACAGAGGAGGCGGCACGGGAGGGCTGCACTGCGCGTCAGCTCTCAGCTGAGTTTCCTGCTAACTGTCCCCCGTTACTGTGCGGAGGCCTGCCTCTGCTGTCTGCACTGGTGGGGGGCTCTGACCCGGCCCCTCACCTGGCAGCGGAGAGAACCCCTCGAGCGGCAGCCAGGCACCTTCCTTTCTCGGCTCCAGCTGTGCCTGCCCACGCCCCGGGGCCGAGAGAGCCCTGCTCCTCCGAGTTCTCTGGCCTTCCGTCTGGCACAGCCGTTTCCCAGGGCGGCTGCTCTACCTGCAGCTGTAGCTCGGACCACGAGTTGTAGCTCCTCGCCGGCCCGCGTGGCGTCTGCCCGTCGGGACAGTCTCGCTTCGCTGGGAGCCTGTGTCGTCGTTTCGATGATCAAAGACTCTTTCTCCTTTAGGTTTGCAAAGCACTACAACATTGAAAAGGACACCGCCGTGGATTATAATGAGTTTTTGAAGACCCTCACTACAAACAAGGACCTGAACCTCAGGTACTACACAGGCAGCCAAGGTGAGGATCTGGGAAGTCGCAGGCAGACGGCCAGGCCCCTGGGCCCTCGTCCCGCTCCTCCGCGCCTGTCCGAGGCTGTGCTCGCAAATGTGGGCACGGGCCTGGCGCTGTTACGGGTCGGAGCACGTGAACGTCCAAACAGCAGGGAGGGAGTCGCCGTGTGTCCACAGTGACGTGCTCTGTACAGCTGCCTCAGAAGCCTCAGTTTTAGTTGATGTCTCTCTCAACAGCTTTGTGAGGTGGGCGTTATCCCATTTTTTAGTTGAGGCAACTTGGTTGCAGGTTGCAAAATAAATGTCCCAGAGGCACAGGGCTGGTTCATGGCCGAGTTGTGGTCTCAACTGGTCAGCGCCAAGTCAAACTAAACACCTGAGAGAGAAGGACAAAGTATCCTTGGTGTTCACAGAGGGAGAGGCACTGCTGTGAAGGGCAAGGAGGAAGTCCGTGGCACCCAGGTCACGTGGTGACAGACCCTGAGGGGGACAGGAGCATTCTGGCGCGGGGCCCTGGGCCCTCTGTGCCTGGCCAAGCCCTCTGCGCTCGAGCCCTGTGGGCGCTCTGACGGTGCTGTGCCGGCTCCAGAGGCGCTGCTTTGTGTTTTCAGCCCTAGCTTGGCACCGTATCCTTGGCCCCACTTTTAAGCTCTGTTCCATGCCTGATTCTAGACTAAGCATGTTCCTGTACTGTCTCTTCATACTAACTACAGCCATGAGGCGGACGCTGGCACAGACGAGCAGAAAGACTGAAGTAAACACCCCAGTCCTGCCACAGAAGCTCCCTTGACACTCCCCCAGGGCCTTTCCACATGCAGATGTGCCAGGGACAGACAGAAATGGGTTCAAGTGGATGCTACTCTATATAAATATTTACTATCATCTGAGTGTGTCGGTAGAGCGGACACTGAATTGAAACTGAGGGATGGTGACTGGATCTGGGCCGGTTTTCCTACCACAGGTCCCTTGCTCCCCTTTTCCGGGTGATGGATGGGCGCCATGGCTCCTGGAACTGAGCCCAGCTCTGGAGGAGCCCAAGGCTGGCCTGTATTTCCTCCTCTTTTGTGATTTGCTTCTTTTAGCTGGTTGCCCGAAGAACTACTTATTTCTGAATTTCCAAATTCGAATGCAAATTCAACTCTCCAAAGTTTTTTAGTGATATACCTTTGACTAAACTTTCTCTTCCATTTTCCAGATTTTTAAAAAGATTTATGTATTTATGCACACAGAACTGGAATACAGCCAGAGATGCAGGGGCAGTGAGAGGATTCACCAGGGACAGAGTGGGGAGCAGAATAGTCCACTGCTGAGGGGAGCAGCGGGCGGGTCAGGAGAGGTCTGCCACGCCGTGTGGTCACCTCCGGGGCAGGGATTGAACTCATGCTGAAGTGGCTTTATCTTCTCAGTGCTGTGCTTTAACCCGCTGCGCCCCCAGCGGGTTAAAGATTTTTCAGATCTTTAACCTCAGTGATGCGCATTATACTTATGTTGGGTTGTCTTGTCCTTTATATCTATTGATACTACATTCTTTGTGAGAGCTTTGTTCTCTTTGCCTTCTTCCTCTGTATTTGCAATGCTGTAATTTTTCTTTTTAGGTCTTTTAATTATCCCTGTAATTTGATTTTCATCAAGGTCTGTTTTATTCCCCGCTATTTCTACTTAAGTTACTGCTTCAGTAATGGCGTTTCCTTTGCTCCACTCTATTACTTTCCATCTCATTTGTTCTGTCATCGTCTTGTTTTGCTAATTTCATGTTCATAGTATGATGTTCTGAGGGCAGTTGTATACCTTGAACTACATTTTCTTCCAGGTGAGACCTTCATCTTTTTGTGTTTTGGTCTCTTTCCTTCTCTGTTCACCTAACCTCTGTCCCTGTTTTTTTTTTTTTTCTCTGTAAATTTTGCATCATTAAAAAATATGGATAAATTGATCACTTTTTAAATTCCATTATATATCTTTAATTAATCAACATTTGCATTCACATAGTAATGTACAGGACGTGAAATGACCTCACAATTCCATCCTGTCCTTCTTCCCGCCTTTTGTCACCTTGCCGCCATACATCTTACTTTTACATACATTAGAAGCACAAAATGAATTGCTACAGCTTCTGTTGGCCTCTGAGATTTCCCATCTGTTTATGCATTAGTAGTATATTTTCCTTTATACTCCCAATGTTGTAATTTTAAAATATTTTAAAATGATTTAAAATTTTTAATCTACTTTTTCTAGCAACTACATCTCTTCAAGATTAGTCTTCACTAATTACTTTTCTTCTTGAATGTGGATCATGGTGTCCTGCTTTCAGTTTTCATTTTTAAAAAAAGATTTATTTTTATGCATACAGGAATGGGGGTGCAGACCAGAGGTGCGGTGGGTGAGAGGATTCACTACAGACAGAATGGGGAGCAGTACAGTCAAATTGACTGAAGTACACTGCTGAGCGGAGCAGTGGGCAGTTAGGAGCGGTCTGCCACGCCCTGTGGGTCAGCTCCCTGGCCGGGCATCAAGCTCACGCTGCAGCGGCTTTGGACTGCTTCATTGTGCTGCGCTTTAACTTGCTGAGCCACCAGGGAGGGCCCCTCGTTTTCATTTTTAATACTTCTAACAAGTTTGGAGTCTATCCTGATGCAATAAATTATGCATTATAGAGGCTCTGAATGCTGTCAGATTCCTCTAAAGAATTTCAGTTTTTGTTTTAGCAGTCAGTTCACTTGGCTGCATACAAACGCTAATCTTTGTCTTCCCTGCCAGGGGTGTGAACATCTGAAATCTTTGCTCTGTTACTTTAGCTTTAGCCGGCCTTGCAGGCGCGACAATCCACAGGTCAGGAGCTAGCCAGCGATTTCGGCAAACCCATGGCGGTCCCTCTACGCCTTTCTTTATGCGCGTCCCCTCCTTGCAGTCCCATGGCAGCGCACTAGACCTTGGGTTTATGTCTAAATTCCAACCGCCTCGGTGTTTTCCTCCGAGGTCTGTCCTCAGGCGAAGGCCAAGAAATGATTGTTAGTCCACTTTGCCAAATCTTGACTCCCGTTTATGTCAGTCGCTTCGCAGTGCCTCATATTCTTTTGTTTCCGTATTTGTTTGGAGTTTATAATTGTTATCTGCTGGAGTGTTGGCTCAATATGAGTCAATCCAGCATGACTGGAAGCAAAACTTCTGTCTACCTACATTCATCCTCACCTTGATTCAGTTTATGCTGGTAATTTTTTTAGGTGTATATAAATCATTTTTATTAGAGTTTTCAGATAAATACCTAACTCTCGGTATCATACAGAATTTCTAAAAGTAATATAATAGTTTACTTTTACATCATTTTATGCCTTTTCCATCTCAGTTGTCATCCCCGTGGGCTTCCCATCACCAATTCACCTGTGTGTCATCACCACAGTCCCATGCACTAACTACCCCCCCACCATTTTGGACCCCATTCTCCCCTCCACCCCTGTAAAATGTCTCTGGTATATAGTTGGTCGTTATTATTATTTCCCCCCCTGGTCCTTTATACTCCTACTATAAGAGAAACCATCTGGTATTTTCCTTTTCTTTCTGGCTTATCTCACTAAGCATGATCCCTTCCAGCTCCATCCATGTTGCTGCAAAAGGCATGAGTTTATCTTTTTGATGGCTGAGTAATACTCCATTGTGTATATGGACCACATCTTTGTAATCTGGTCATCTACTTTTGGGCATTTGGGTTGATTCCATGTCTTTCCTATTGCAAATCAGGCATTATACTGGTAATTTTTTGCTGTTGTTAATTTTTTTCCTCTTGCTTATTTCATTAGGTGTTGCAAGAAGGTAGCTTCATTTGCCATGGGACTCTCCTCTCTCTCCATTTTGCTATCCTGCTTTACTGGGGATGCATAAAATCATGACATTTCACCATCAAAAGGCCTCTGAGTTGACTAAGCAGAAGACAGAGATCTAATTATTCTCTACAGGGTTATGTGAGTTCTCACAGCTACCCTAAGTGCTGGCTGAGTGTGCAGGGTGGGCCCATTCCAACCTTCTGTGCCCAGTCGTGGAGGGCGCCCATCTTCTCAATGAACACTTAGCCCCTTACTTTCATAACTGAAATTCAGATCCTTCTGTGAGAAGGCAGAGTCTTTGCGTGATGTTCCCAATTAAAGATACAGTCATCTGGGGCTGTGGGCCTCATCGTATCAAATTAGCTCTACACTGCAGCCATCCACACATCCCACTGGTCGTGTGCAGTGGGGGATGCTGCCCTGGCGCCCCCTCGGGCCCCTGCCCTCCTGTCAGCCCAGCCCCGGGAGTGAAGCGGCAGCGAGCCCGCTCAGCGCTGGGGGGAAGCGCTTTCATCTGGACCACGGGCTGGCCGACTTGCTTCCTGCCTTGCTTCGGGAACAGCTAGACACGTTGCTCGAACAACCAGCCCCAAGGGAGGCAGTCGTAGCCGACAGCGCAGTCCGGAGGCCGTCTTGGGGTTCCCCTTGCTTTTTCTGCAGAAGCTCTTGCAGCTCCCTGAGCGCACCCGGAGACTGCTCGGAAGTGGAGGGTGTCTCCCCACTGCCTGCGTCCCCGTCTCCTTTCCGGGTCCTTTGGTCATTTGAAGCTGGTTCTCAAGCAGGTCCCCAAGGAAGTGTTCATACAAACAGGGTGACTTCTGCAACATTCCCGCGTTTGTATGTGATCTTCAGAGTGGAAAACCTGGTTCATCCGAGCAAAGCAACCCTTGGCTCCACTTTCTTCAGCATGTTACCGACTGCCGGATGGCATGAAGTTTTGCTGAGGGCAAGTTTGAAGACAGCCCGGTTCTGTTTCCCTCGCTAGCAGCAGGACCCTTTTGCCAGGTGTCTAGAGAAAGTTTTCTTTTGCTTAAGCCTAATAATTTTCCGAGAATGCCTTGTAGCGAGTGTGCTGATCTCCGAGGTATTTGCGAATTACTTAATTTATGGAATTGGGTCTTTGTATTTCAGGAAACGGCTTGAATCACAGTTTTTAGTCTGTGCTCGATTTTCTCCTGTAGTTCGTTTCATAGGCCTCTCAGGGGCTTCCTTGGCCTGGGGCTTGCCCCCACGTCGCCCTCCCGCCCTCCCGTTCACCCTTCTTGGCATGCTTTTTCTTCTTCACCCTCTGTTGCTATGCTGTTGACTTGTTCTCGCATTCCTTTTACTTTGGCTGTCACTGTCAAGATTTCTTTCCTCCTTTGCTCCTGCGTGGCCGCTTTGGAGCACCGCCAGAGGCCCTGTCTCCGGCCCGTCGCTGCGCGGATTGGTGTCTCTGGGGCCGGGCGAGCACCTTCCGCAGCCCGCTGACCGCATGACCGCTGCTGAGCCACCGTTTTCCAGCTCCTTCGCCAACGGAGACACAGGCCCCATGGGCGCAGGAGACAGGCAGGAGGAGCTGGGGCTGCTTCCTCCTGCGGGCGGGCTCCTGCGGCCCGAGGCCCCAGGTGAGGGATCCCGAGGCAGCGGGCCTGGCCGGGCATTTCTGCCGCCAGAGTCGATTCTCACAGCTACCTGGAGCGGAAATTTGGACTTGATAATGTTCTGAAGCTTCTCTTCTCTGTGGTGTTTTCAGCATTTTGGGAAGGTACTCTCAAGAGAGCAATCATTAAAAAATATTTGTCACCTATTTGCATTCGTCCCCAAATTTCATTTTCATAATTAAGCGCTCGATTCCACGCGCTTCTTTATATTCGCTTCTGTTTCTGAGATGAGCTCCTGCTTTGCCGCTGTCTATGAATTATGAATGACGAGGATAACATTTGCTAATGTCTGTTCATTTTTGTGGAGAACGGTATGCGTGGACTAACCACCAGGAGCTGTTTCTAGGTGTGTCGCTGGTCTCCCCTCTGCAGGGGCGTCTCCGGTTCACGCCTGCAGCCGTGGTCCTTAACCTCTCTGTGACAGAGCGATACTCATTTCTGCGAATTCCGCATACGTCTGTCTGTGCTTTTCCTAAGCCAGCACCCCGTTGCGCATCAAAAGTGCCCCCTTTGGGCCCCGAAATACGCTCCCTTTACTGCAACAGACCCACGGAAGCGCCCTTAAACCTCGGATTGCCTCTCCACCCCTTTCGAGTCGGCAGGAACCCTTCAGAGGAGATCCTGGGAAAACCGGAAGGCGAGAATCGGACGCAGGGGCCAGGAGAGGGCCACCGAGTGCCCCCGAGTGTCATCGCGCTGTGGCCGGAGCCGCTCCTGTCCCTGAACAGCAGAAGAGTGGCAGAGCAGGCCAGGTCAGAAGTCAGGGGCGAGGCCCCTGCGCCCCCAGGCTGAACCCCTGCGCTGGGCCCTGCCCTCGCTGCTGTTCTCACCGAATGCTCCCCCAAGCCCGATGCCAGCCCCAGCCCCAGCCCCAGGAAGAGCTGGCTTTGTGTTTTACTCCGCAGCCTGCAGGGTCTGCTCGGAGACTCTTTCTGTTTCCTTTTGTTTGGGAGGTGGGAAACGGAACTCCCAAGGACTGGCAGTTTGTTAACCGCAGCTGAGTATTCAGAAGTGTGCTTAATTGGAGTGAAGCTTATTTGCAGACATTTTAGGAAATAAATCTGGGAAACCACTTGTGATTCTTTGCAGTGGGCTTTGAGAGCGAAAATGGCTATATTTTAGATTTGTTTTATTTTCTTTTATTATAAAAGCAATATAGCTTGTTGCATAAAAGCCAGAAGCACCGGGCCACGAAATCACAATTGTGGGTAATCCTGCTATATCACTCACTCTTTTGGTGTGTTATCCTCCTGGGTATTTTTTTTTTCTGATGCATAGGTGAGGGATGGGTGGGTGGACAGACAGATGGATGACTAGATAGCCAGACACGGAAGATACGGGCTAAAATAAAAACCAAGCTGTGTTGCCCCTTTGACTCGTGAAAAGTAGCGGGAGGAACGTGCTGGCCCTCAGGCCCTGTGTG
>NW_004567105.1:1494500-1497218 GCF_000260355.1 Condylura cristata
TTCCTTTCGTCCTGTCTCTCGGCCTTTGCTGAGTGAGGCACCTGCTCGGCCCCTGCCAACACTTGTGCCCAGCCTTTTGGGCAAAGGTGTGAGGCGATAGCTCACTGGGGTTGATTTGCGTTTCATCGGGGAAACGAATCCCAGTCATCTGCATCAATAGTGGTGACATGATGACGAGCACTTCCCCACGTGCTCAGCTGTATACTTCTGTGGGAGAAGCGTCTATCCTGACCTCCTGTCCAGTTTTTGACTGGTTTATTTATTTACTTTTTGCACTTGAGTTGTATAGGTTCTCTGTGCATCTTGGATGTTACCCCCTGTTCAGATGTAGGATGTGCAAATATTTTCTTCCTTTCAGTCTGCTTCTTCATACTGACGAGGATTTTTGACCACTCAGAAGCTTGTTAGTTTGATGTACCGCCGTTTCTTTACTCTTCTTTATTTTCCCTTGACTTCGAAGCTGAACATCCACGACAGCTCCCTGCCATGGCACGGCACGTGCCACTTCTGTTTTCTTCTGTGTTTTATGGCTTCAGATCTTAGGTCCTTGTATAAGATCTTAGATCCTTAATCTATTCTGAGTTAATGGGTTAGTGAATTTGTGTGCATGGCATCAGAAAGTGGTCTGACTGGGCCCTCCCTGGTGGCGCAGCGGGTTAAATCTCTGCACTGAGAAAGCGGTCTGACTTCCTCCTTGCTCATTTCCAGTTTCCCACCCTGTTACTGCTGAGGCCTCTCTCGGCCACTGCGCGCTTCGGCTCCTTCGCCATAACCGCGTTGTCCGTATAAGACAAATGTATTGCTGGGCTCTGAAGTCTGCGCCACTAAACTCTGTGTCTGTTTTATCCCAATACCTCGCTGTTTTGATTACCATCACTCTGTGCTATACTTTGAAGTCAAGGAGCCCGGAACCCCTTTTCTTCTTTATTCTCAAGATTGCTTTGGCTATTCAGGATCTTTTGTGGTTCCATGCTAGTTGTACAATTGTGTTCTAGCTCCTTGAAAAATTCCATTGGAATTTCGATGGGGGATCACATTGAACCTGTTTATGGCTTACGGTAAGAGTAATAACGTAGTTTTGAGCATCTGAACCATGTTCAATCTTCCAGTTCACACAGAGCATCTTACATTTCTCTCTGTAGTCTATTTCTTTTCACGGTGTTTTATAATCTTTAGTGTACAGGCATTTCACATTCCTAGGTGTTTAAATACCTTTTGCTTTTTTCTTCCAGTTTATTGTGTGTAGAAACACCATAGGCTTTTCCTTGAATTTTTTACACCACTTTGCTGCACAGACGGATGGTTTCTAATTGTTTTTTAGTGGAGTCTTTAGGGTTTTCTGGTACAGGATCATGTCATCCGCAAGCAGTTTGATAGTTTGACTTCAGGAAACAATTTTAAGTGTGTCTTCGGCAGTGCTAATAAACAAAAGTGATTTGTTTTGGCAGAGATCTCACAGGAGAGTCAACAAGTCAAAAGTTCCAAAATTGGGGAGTGCCTCCCCACTCACGTTTTATCTGAAGAAGTCTGGAAAGATTACTCCTTAGATGACATCGAGAGGACATTTTGCCAGCAGGTGAGCGTGTTTGTCATTTACTGTTATCAGAATTGTGGACAGAGCTAGTCAGTGAGCTGTGGGAAGCCAGTAGGTGTCTTGGCTTCTGTTCTGACCCTCCCTCCCTCCCCCCAGCCCTGAGGCCGCCCCCTCTCCTGGTGAGGAGGCTGCCCCAGGTGATGCGATGAGTCTCCTTCCTGCCATGCTCCTCTCTGCTGGCCTGAAAGAGCCACGTCACACCTCTGTTGAGTGACTTAAGGAAAACTTGGCTAAAGGAAGCAGTCTTTCCCGATTCTGGGACAGAAGATCAGCATTAATGCCTGTTCTGCCTTACATGGGGACTCCCTCCGGGAGCCTTCACACATCACCTCATCTTTCACCTAGGGACTCACAGGACGGCTTCCCATAGCGTATAGAAAATATGTTTTAAAGGTCTAGTAATGAAGACAGTGTCGCACAGGTACCGCCGTGGGCACTGAGACTGACTGAAATCCAGAGCTGGGCGCGGGCCACAGGTGGATTTCGCTGCAGCCTGGGGGGTCCGAGCAGGTGGTGGGCGGGCGTGGATCATCAGCGATTATTAAATTTTAATCGCTACTGGAAAAACCTGCAAGCCAGCCACTGGGGAGCCCGCGCTCCTGCAAACATAAGTTCTGTATGTATCCGCTATTAAATTATAAAAAAATACGTGGGGGAAGTTTTTCATCTTGAAACAGACGATGGCTTGAGCTTGAGACAAGCCTAAAGCCACCCGGAAGAGCTGCGTTCCAGTGGGAAGGCTCCGTGCGGGGACTTGACGTGGGCAGCCGGTAACACGCGCCGACGCCGACGCTGCCAGCACACGCCGAGCGTCCTGCCGGTCGTGACCGCGAAGCCCTCGGCAGTGCCGACGAGGGGAGAAGACCAAGTCGGACGCCGGCCTGAGCAGAAGGAGCAGCCGGCGGGCGGGCGTGGCCTCTGGGAGTGGCTCCATTATACTGGTGAAAACCGCCAGCAATTCCCAGCGGCACAAAGAAGAAAGTAACCAAGTAACCGTTCCGAATCCTCCGGCCGGGGTCATCAAGGCGACCTTTGGCGAAGGTGCAGGCCGGCTGCTGGTGTGGGAGAGAGCAGCGCCTGTGCAGGCTCAGTGGGGCCGGTGGGCAGCCTCGCCAGCCGGGGCC
>NW_004567105.1:1497448-1500519 GCF_000260355.1 Condylura cristata
AGCCTGGCCGCCTCGCCAGCCCGGCGCAGCTGCTCTGGGCCTCCACACGTCCCTCGGCCTCGGGCGCCCTCAGCCCGCCATCTGCAGTCGCTTTCATTGCAGCCTCGGCTCCTGCTCCTGCGGTTCTGATCTGTTTATCAGCTTTCAGAGGGTGCTGTCTGTGACTTCGCTCGGAAGTATCCCTTCTCAGCTCCTTCGTGGTGTCATTGTCTCGTCTTTCTGCTTTCCGTCAGCGTCGCGCTCCCGCTCAGCGCCTCTTTACGGCCGCCTCCTTGCAGGTGCGTGTTTATACGTATTTTATATTGTTTCCCAACAGGATTCTTGTCGCTTCCTTCATATTTCTTGGTTTGCATCTTTCTTTCCGGAACCTGTTTGCATCATTGCACAGCCGTTTCTTTCCTCCGTCGGCGCCGAGGCTGAGGCTCGCCCCTGCTGTGGCTGGGACCTGGCGCGGCCCAGGCCCTCCGTCGTCTGACCGCGCACAGCCGGTGCCTCCCGGGGGCACGTGCAGAGGCCCCTGCCGTGTGCTGGCGCCGGGGTTCCTCTGCTGGGCGGGGCCCCCCGCATGGAGCAGTGCGTCAAAACGGCGGCGTGCGGCCCCCGCAGCAAGCGAGGTCCCTGCAGTGGGGACCAGCACCCAGTAGGGACGGGCGGGCAGTGGGAGGCAGACCCAGGGCCGCCCCGCCGGCCTCGACCTTCACTTCTTTCCTTAGGGACGGGGTGAGTAGCTGCTCACATTGGGCTGCCTGCCGTCCGCCAAGCTGTTGGGCTTCGCTCCAGGTGGTCATCAGTGCAGGAAACAGGCACCTCTGCCCTCCTGGGGGCTGTGTGGCCTCTGTCAGCGGGCAGCCTTAAGCAGACCGCTTGGAAGCACGAGTTCCCTTGGGTGTCTTGCGGAAAAGGACAGGGCTGTGGGAGCGCCCGGCCCGGGACCTCGGCGAGACCGGAGATGGGCGCCTTTGTAAGGGTGAAAGTTTTGCCTCTCGCCCGCGGCCTCCCGGTGACTGAGCCTCTCCGCTCGCCTGTCGCTTAGAAGTGCGACGCGGCCACAGGCGGCCCTCGGGGCGCCTTCTCGCGACTGGGGTTTACCGACACGCGTGCGTCACCGGCGGGACTCCTCCGGCCGCTCTGCCTGTGCATGTGATCGTGCTGGACGCGGGCGAGAAGCCGCCAGGGAGGCTTCCAGCATCCTGCCCTTGCCACGCCTGGCGCCCGGCTCCAGGCGCTTCCCGTTCACTCCGGGCACCTGGAGAACTGAAAGGCGGTGCAGGGGGCCAGACCTGCTCCGCTTTCACTCCTCCCTCCTTTTCTACACAATGTTTCTGGAGAAACCAAAGGAAACCAACCTGGCTGGAGACCAGAAGTCGCGGGGATGGCGAGCGTGAGCTGCGCTCAGCAGTGAAGGCCCTGCCTGGGCAGCGCGCCCGCTCCGCTCCGTCCCTGCTGGCCGCCCCGGGCCACCTCCCCGGGGAGACGCCCGTTTGGGGTTAATGTCACCGCAACTTTCTACGAAGCGGAAGCCCTGTGACCTCTAAGTATGTGAGGAGCTTCCCCTCCGAGGCCCAGTCTTCCTCGCGCCGCCGGCCTGCACCTTCCTGCAGCTTCGCGGCCACTGCCTGCCACACGCAGCTGCTGCTCGTTTTGCTTCTCCTCGTGTCCCAGCGAGCAGGGAACGCAGCGCAGAGGGAGCGGCTCGGAAGTGCCGGAGAACAGGGTTATTACTCAGCAGCAAACAGCGGGAGAACCCTGGGGAGGAAAGCCAGCCTTCATCATCTTTTTATGAGTCGTATAGAAATGAGTGGTTACCCTACTTTATGGCATTCTAGAAGCCCCCTAACAGAGCCACCCGGGCTCCCTGTGACTCCCCACTCCAAAAAAAGATAATTAAAGAAAGCCCGATGGGCGCTCTGTCTGTGCTGTCCTTATGTTGATCATTTTTCTCACGGCAAAACAACTTCTATTTTTAATAAAACGTTGCCAGCTTTTTTGTTTGATGAACCTGACTTCCTCGTCGGGCTCACAGTAGGGATGACTTGCAAGCATATTGGGAAAGATGTATCAAGCTGGCAGCGCCTCCCAGGACTTTAGCCCGAAGCCCGAGGTGCAGCTATCATCTGTGCCGCGTTTCCGGGGGACCCTGGCTGCCTCGCCAGCGGCGGGCGGGGGCGGGGCGGGGCGGGGCGGCGGCTTCATCCACGCACCGTGGGACGCTCGGTGCGAGCCACGGTCCCCTTTGATCAGTTCTTGGAGAGGAGACTGTGACGAGGTTTGGTAGAAATGAAACGCTCGCTTGCCCCGGGACGCCCACTGTCGTGACAGCGACACGCTCGCTCTGTCCGTTGCAGCTTTCCAGGTGCTACGATAAGGTGGAAAAGGCGCTGGGCGCGGGGGACCCCTCGCGGCGCGGCTGCGTGTCTCTGAACTACCTGAAGGTTGTCCTGGACACCTTCGTGTGCCGGCTGCCCAGAAGAGTTTTCATCCAGCTAATGAAAAGGTGAGCGTCCTCCCCGCGCCCTCCCCGCCCAGCCCACTCATGTCTGCCCACGCCGGCGCTCCCTGGCTGCAGGCCCGCGCTCCGGGGAAGTCGCGTGGAGCCCTCCCGCACCGCCGTCCGTCCCGCCGGCCCTCAGGCCTCCGCCACCGTCCCCGCCTCCTGCCCGTCTTCCCGCACCCCCAGACGTTTCCGAAACCGATAGGAGTCAGGCGCCAGGTGTCAGGGGAGGCTGGCCCATCTCTCGGGAGGAACCTCCAGAGGCAGGGACAGTGAAAGTGCTGTTTTCACACGTCCCGGAGTCCCCGTCACGTTAAACGTCCCAGCGCCAGCGTAACCCGTTGCCTCACGGGTTCACCCGCGAGCTGACGACCCGAGCGGGCGCGTAGTGGCAGCTGCTGGCCACAGCGCTCTGCTCTGGTCCTCGGTCCGCCCCGCTGTCCGGACAATGCTGGGCCGTCTGCCTCTTACCACCCAGGTCTGAACGACGGCCGCCACGGGGACACGGGTGACCCGTCCCCCACCCCTGCCCGCGTGAGGTCCACGGGGACACGGGTGACCCGTCCCCCACCCCTGCCCG
>NW_004567105.1:1501125-1502379 GCF_000260355.1 Condylura cristata
GACACGGGTGACCTGTCCCCCACCCCTGCCCGAGTGAGAGGTCCACAGACCCCCGGCTGGCGGCGACAAGCAGGCGGCACCTGTCTCGTCTCTGCCCACCGTCCTCACAGCTGACCGGGCCGTCCGGGCCGTGAGGCGACGCTAGCCAGCCTCTGCCCTCCCCCGGAGTCAGGACGAGACTTCTGTGTTGAAAGGCGCGGCCATCCGTGGGTAGCGAGACGTGGTGGAGGAAGGTGGGGTGCCCTCGCCTCTTGCCCCTCCCTTCTTTTCAAGATAGTGACTCCGGCCCCTGGCCCCGCCCAGAGGCGGCTGAGCTCGCCGGACTGCCCCAGTCCTGGCGGGGCGGGAGCCTTCGGGCGTCGGCCCCTGCGTCTGTCCGCGGGACCCCACTTGCCGGTAGCTCTCGCTTTCTGGGTGACGGTGCTCCAGCTCCTCTGGCCCCTCCCGCCCTCCCGACCCGAGCCACGGCTGCTCCGAGGGCTCCTGCAGCGGGAAACGGCCAGTGTCGTCCAGCGCCCGGGTGGGTGACACAGCGCTGAATTTGCTGCGCTGTCCAGGTGACCCAGAGAACCTTGGCTGGGAAGTTGGGGACGGCTCGTGCAAAGGTTGCCCTGTGGAAAGTATGCCAAGCTAGACGGCGGGCCCGTGCCCCCGGCGCCCGCTCCTGGCGCCCCGTGTCCAGGAGAGCCACTGGCCAGGGCACCAGGCCCGCAGGGAGGGGCGAGGCCGGCCTGCAGGCCATGGCCCGCGCTCGGCAGCCCGCCCCGCCGGTGCGTGTTCTCGGGGCTGTTCCTGGGGAGCCAGAGGCCGCAGAGCCCGGTCTTTGTGACTCTGCTCAGAACTGCGCGAAGAATGCATGACAGGGAACAATAAAAGCGTCCCAACGCAATCCCCCACCTTGCATACAAATTTACGGCTTTCATTTTCCTCTCTGTACCCACGTGCATATCTAATTTTTACATATTTGTGTTCAAAGTATTTCTGGGGCCTTATCTTGTGCTTGAAAGCAGGCTGCCTGCCGCAGCCACGCTCGCCGGGCCTGACAGCGCCAGAATTACCGCGTCGTGGGGGTGCCGGACGCAGGGAGCAGCGGCGCCCTCGCCTGCTGCCACCGCAGACCCGGGGCTGCGGGTCCAAGCGAAGGGAGCTGTGAGGAGACCGTCGGGGCGGCGTGTCGGCGGCCTCAGCATCCCACCGCGAGCCGCGCAGGAGGGCCTGCTGCGACACAGCCCGAGCCAGCGGGGTCCGGGGTGG
>NW_004567105.1:1502909-1504543 GCF_000260355.1 Condylura cristata
CGCGCCCCGCTTACTTCACTGGCGACCGGCAGCCGGGCGGCTGTGGCCGCCTCGCCCTTCTCTGGCCGCGGACTGGCTTCCCGCTGGCCGGGCCCTCTGCACCGTGCCCAGAGCTTGCCCCCACGGAGCGCGCCGTCTCTGCAGGGGAGGTCTTCTGCTGTTTGGAGTCGTGTCGCGCCGTGCTCGGCTGACCCTTCTCCACCTCTGCCTGTCCTTGAGATCAAAACACTTTGACCCCTCCCCGACCGGCCGGGCTCCCACTTCGCAGCGCCTCCCAGACGGGCCGTCCGCCGTCCTGCGCCGCGTGCCGAGCACCCCTTCGGCGCCCGTTGTTCCCGAGGCGGTGTGGGGTCCCGGCAGGAGCCACGGGGTACAATCCCCACACCCTCACCTTTGTATCGCAGCATCAGGGAAGCTGCATTCATCTTCTGGATTTGCTTCCGCAGTTTTTGACTTCCCAGGCTGCGTTCACGACCTCATCAGTCTTAAAACATCACTTCCCAGGGGGCTTGAGCGTTTCCTGAGCCAGGGGCTCTCCAGGCCCCTTAGCGGCTGCCGGACAGGGCCAGCCCACCCCGCTGCAGGGCCGCGGTCCCCAGACAGATGGGCCGGGATACTATTCAGCCGTGAAAGGAGCAACCCGACGCACGGACGGTGACCTCAGAGGGAAGGCGGGGGCCGTGGGGCCCGCGGAGGGCGCCCCAGACCCGCTCCTGAGTGGAAGCGGCCAGTGGCAGGCAGCTGTAGGGCTCGGTGCCTGTGACTCTCGGGGGGCAGCGGCAAAGATGGGGAGCTCAGCGGCCGGGCGGGCCGGCGCCGGGGCCGCCAAGCTGTTCTGTGCCCTGCGTGGTGCTGGCAGCAGTCTGGAGTGGTTAAAACCCATAAAACTGCACACCAAAAGAAAAGGTCCATTTTATTGCATTTTAAATGAAGAAATAAAAATTTAAAACACGTCCTATTTTTTTAAAGGCGAGCAATACCAGGAAGAATGAGGAAAGAAATAAAATAAGAGCTGAAGTCTCCTGTCTAACAAAATGATTTGAGAAGTTATCTGGATTACCCAATCTAAGCGTGGATCCGATGCTGGAAGAGGGCATCTTTTTCAGTTATGTTTAAAAAATACTATCTGGGGCCTAAATTGCAAAGCTGACAGCTTGGTAATGAGGCATAAAACCCTGATCCGAATCATATTTTAGACCTTAAAAGCCATTTCCCATACACGTGTGTTTAATGTGATGGGAGGCTTTGATTGAACAGCTAACTTGACCTTTATTACAAACACGCTGTGCCCCTCAGAGTTGCATGGCAGCTTACATAAAGTAGAGCTATTAAAGACAGAGCCAGTGTTTAAAGATGAGGGCTGGGGCCCTCGGAAGAGCCAGGCTCAGGGAAGAGCCGGGCCATGGAAGAGCCGGGACGACGGAAGAGCCGGGCCACAGAAGAGCCGGGCCCACAGAAGAGCCGGGCCACGGAAGAGTTGGGCCCACGGAAGAGCCGGGCCCACGGAAGAGCCGGGTCCATGGAAGAGCCGGGCCCACGGAAGAGCCGGGTCCATGGAAGAGTTGGGCTGACGGAAGAGCCGGGACGACGGAAGAGCTGGGCCACGGAAGAGCCGGGCCCACGGAAGAGCCGGG
>NW_004567105.1:1504709-1508578 GCF_000260355.1 Condylura cristata
CCACGGAAGAGCCGGGCCCACGGAAGAGCCGGGTCCACGGAAGAACTGGGCTGACAGAAGGGCCAGGCCCACGGAAGAGCCGGGGCCAGAACGCCCTCCATGGGGGGCAGCCACCCTTGCTCAGAATCCCCTCCTGGCGGCTTCCCCGTGCTGACAGCGGCCGCTGGCAGGAGCTGCCAGGGTAAACAGCCACCGTCTGACATGGAGGGGGGTGGCCCCCCAGGAATTGTTTCCAGTCGTTGCCAGGAGCTTTCCGCCTAGTGTCCAGGGTCTCGTCTCTTTCTACAACCTCTTGGAAAAGGCCGAACCCCAGGAAGGGTGGAGAGATCCGGGGTCCTGATACCCAGGGACGGCACATGGAGCCTTCGTGGGGTGCGGCTGGTGGTCCTGGTCCATCCCGCGTTGGTCAGGGCCCAGGCCGAGAGCAGATGGCCGGGGAGTGTACTGAGGGGCCTTCTCCGCAGGTGAGGGCACTTTGAAGTAAAAGCGAACGTCGGGGAGGCGGAGCTCGCTCCCGGGCCTCGGGGTGAACGGAGCAGCCGCTGAGAGAGAGGCGCGGGCGTGTGGCCAGGGCCGAGGTGCAGCCTGTGGGCGGAGGCCAGCACCCCCTGCCCCAAAAGCGGGGTGCGAGGGGCCCATGGAGGCCCCCCGCGGGGGCACCACGCAGGGCAGAGAAGGGTGTGGGCGCAGCTGGATGGGCCGGGATCAGGGCTGGGGCGCTGCGCTCTGAACCCCAGCAGCTGGGTGAAGGGGAACCGGGTGATGGGGCCCGAGGCCAGACAGGTGCATTCTGGGGCTCCCTGTGCCCAGCATGAGGGAGACCTGGGCTGGTCCCCGTCTCCTGAGGGCCGTGGGCGGTGGTGACGGCGCCAGCTCTCAGGCGGAGAGGTGAAACGTGTCTGGAATTTGTATCTGTCAGGACAAACCACTGCCCCCGCCGCCCCCACGAGAAGGAAGGTCCAAGTGGGGCCAGCAGTGGCCTCGCCTGGGGCAGGCTGGACTCTTAGCCAGGGCAGTGGGCAGTTCTCCGCCTTGACCTCTGTCCCTGCTTCGTGGTCACTCAGCTGGGAGCCGGTGGCCCGCGCCGGCCCGGCTCTGCCACCCCTTTCTCCACGACGTGCCGGGCGCCTGCTCCCCGGGCAAGGGCCGACGAGCTGTGCTTGTTTCCGGGGTGAGGCCGAAGCTCACGGAGCCGCCCGGCCTTGGCCGCTTCCCTAGCTGTCTGCTCTGCCGGAACGGCAGCCTGCGGGCTCCCCCGAATCCCTCAGGGTCGCAGGACAGAAGCCCTGCGCGGCCCCCAACCCAGAGAGACCCTCCAAGCACGGCCCTCTTCCTTGTGCCGGGGCACCCAGAGGGACAGGCCTGCACCCCGCGCCCCTAAAGCTGCACGCAGTGACTTGAGGAGAGTTCATGGGGTATTTTTCATTCCAGAATTGCCACTTAGCTCCTTCTATTAAACCCATTTGTCACTGCTCTTTCTCCATCTCCTGGTAACTGCTCACCAAGGACAGCGGTAATCGTTGCCTTGAGCATCCTTGTCTGGTGACGCCAGCGTCACGGGGCGCCTGACGCTGACTCCTGTCCTGCGCGTGCTGCCGCTGTCCTGAGTTCTCCTGCCCGGTGATGCTGGGCCGCACCCCGGGCACCCGGGTGCTCAGCGGTGGCACCGCCAAGCTGCTTCTAAAGCGAACGTTAGTGTCCTCCTGTGTGAGTGTCTCAGCTGGACGCGCGGCGGGGGGCTCTGACCTCACTCAGCTCTTGTGCTCAGCGCAGCGATTCTGAGTGTGACCATGTCACCTTTAGGACCTGCCAGAAATGTGGCATGGAATTCGGGGTCTCCCCTTCCGGGACTCCCTCTTTCTCTCTAGGGGCCGGAGCTTTCGCTTGGGTTTGAGCTTCTGGTTTCACACCATGAGGCTGTGCTCTGTGGAGCGGCCTCTCGGGCCGCCGCGCCTGCTCCAGGCTGACCGCGGCCCCTCCTTCCAGCACCGGGTGGGGGGGCCCTCGGCCGGCGGCCTGGTCTCACTGTCCTGCCTCGGGAGACGGTCAGCCACTGGCGGCCTCTGGCCCCGGGCTCCGGGCCCCGCCCTCCGTCTCCAGAGCCAGCGAGCTGCTTTGTTCCTTCTCACATCTGGCTGCAGCTGGGGACACTGGCCCATTTGAAGCAAGCTGTGATGAGGTCGGCCAAAATGGTCGCCTTAGCTGCACCCCATCTCAAGGTGTCACCCTAACACCATGCAGACCCCTTCCCTAGAGGCCGCCTAGGCGCAGCTGCTGGGGTCGGCCCGGACCCCGGCCGGGGCCCGCCTGTCACGTCACTGGCTCTGCCGTGGCGGATCTGAAGCCAGTGTCTGGCCTTAGCACTCACTCCCCTGTCTCTTCCCTCCACGGGCGCCACTGTGGAGGAGACGGACGGACGGACACGGAGACAGGCTGCCGCTTGGGTTCCTTGCGTTCAGAAATGGACTCGCGGTGACACTTGACCGAATGGTCTCGCTTACCTCGGATGTGAAACTTCATGTCATGCAGGATTCAGTCGTAGGCACGAGCCCACGCGGCATTCAAAGGTTTCAGGTAATACTTTTGTTTGTCTTTTCTTGAACCCAGAATGGGATTTAGGACCACCAGCAGGGTCGACTGGAAGCAGTTTCTGGCGTCATTTCACGTTCCCGATGGGGACGCCATCAACGGTAAAATCCCCGTGGCCAAAGGAAATAGGTAGGTAAAAGAGAAGAGCTCGCTTTCGGGTACGTGGGCACCACACGCCCAAGGTCAGAGGACGTCTGAACCACCCCCTCGGGAATCGCGCGACAAGCGGGCTCCTAGGATCCTCCGCCAGCTTCCGCCTGGAGGCTCCCGGTGACGTCCGTGCATTTTTAAATTAAAAATTGCCGGATAAGCCGTGAGGAAGCACAGCTATTGCTCCAGCTTCTGCACGGAACATTGAGGCCGTCAGTGGGTCAGGTACCCCTGTGGGGCAGAAGTGGGGCTCCGATTCTGCGCCCCAACACACACGCCCCCGCCCCCAGCACCACGTGTGTCCCGTGATCCCACACAGCCTGCTGAGAGCGAGTGTCCCGCGCTGTGGTGCAGCCCTGCGGCCCGGCCGCGGTGCCTGCCGACCGCCGCGTCTGTTTCCCTCACTGTCTATCATGACTTCACCTCCACATTCTCACGTAAACTGTGGCCGGGGCCCCCACGTGTAGAAGTGACGTTTCAGGATGTAACTTCGGCGGTCAGGGCAGGCCTGTGTTGACGGCCCCGCAGCCGTCTTCAGAAGAGCTCAGGGTCGTCAGCGCCCGGCGCCGGGCACCACCGCACAGCGAGACTCGCCACAGAGCCCACTGCCACCCACCGGGGCCTAGCCCCGCCGCAGGGAACTGCCCCTCTGTCATCCGGGTCCCCCGAGCCCTCGCCCCCACCCCCCGCGACTCAGTTCCTGCGCGAGGTCACGCCTGTCCTTTATCACCGTCTGATAGCACCTCCGAGGGGCTTACTCCACAACGGCCGTCGTCCACCTGGAGCAGGTGTGGCAGCCCGCTGCGATGCCGCCCCGCGGCCATGTCCCGACTGGCCCTCAGCCCCCCTCCTTCCGGGAGCCCGAGGCCTTCTTGGGCCGCCGTGAAGGCGGTTTTCCTTTCTCACGGTGGGAAAGAGCAGAGTCCAAGCACCGAGCCTTACTCGCGTCTCCTCTTAACCCTCCTGTGGCAGCCCCTCCAGAAACCTCTCTGGCAAGGAGAGCGTCGTCGCCAGGCTCTTCAGGCAGGGAGATCGCTGCACCTCGCTCAAGAAGCTGCTGCTGATCATCAGCGCGGTAGGAACCACCTTCCTGGAGAGGGCCCCTTCCCCTGCGGCCTTCCTGGAGAGGG
>NW_004567105.1:1508711-1512321 GCF_000260355.1 Condylura cristata
CCCTTCCCCTGCGGCCTTCCTGGAGAGGGCCCCTTCCCCTGCGGCCTTCCTGGAGAGGGCCCCTTCCCCTGTGGCCTTCCTGGAGAGGGCCCTTCCCCTGCGGTCTTCCTGGAGAGGGCCCCTTCCCTTGCGGCCTTCTTGGAGAGGGCCCCTTCCCCTGCGGCCCGCGCCCTGGACACCCCCTTCTCAGCCGCCGGAAGAGCTCCTGCGCCTCACTCATGCACCGGCGCTTCCCGCGGTTCCCAAGGCCCCTCGCCGGGGCTGTCCCTCCTGCCGTGAGCTGCCCGAGGCCGCGGCCCGCTAGGCGACAGGGTCCTGCCTACGGGACAGTCAGGAAGGGCAACCCGGAGCCCACGAACAAACACTGGCTCGGCCCCCAGTGGTTGGCCGTCCCGGCCTGCCAGGAAGGGACCCCACAGGCGGCTTCGAAGCTGCTGTAGACGTCAGCCCTGCCCTCCCGGCTGACTTTCCAGAGCTCCGTCTGGATGCTTTGGTCCCTGGATTGCTGTTTACCACGCACTTCCGGTAAGGGGGTGTCTCCAGACTAGTGAGGAATATAGGTCCTTTCCCAGACCAGCTGCGACCTGCACGGAAGAGGAGCCCCAAAGCCGGGGAGCCAGGGGCCCTGGGGGCCCAGCGGCCCAGCCACGTGGCCCAGCGGGCGCCTGGCCTCCGTCCCAGCGGTCCGGGCCCTCACCTCAGGCAGCCCCGCCCCAGCCCCTGGGGCCGCCAGCATGGCGCAGTCTCGGCAGCGCGGGTTCTGCCTCTCCCGGGGAGACCAGCGTACCCGTCCTAGCCGCTCGTCAGGCCCGTGTGGCTTGGCCTCTCAGATGGGGCGAGCATTCTAAGCGACACCGCCTGGAGCGGGCCCATGCGTCCGAGTGGGTGACTGCGTTCACCCCGACTGCACGTGTCCGCCGCTTTGGGCGACCGCCCGCTGTGTGCAGACGCGTTGACTCCATCACTTGGGGCCCCTGCGGAGGAAGGAGGGCATCAGGGTGACCTGAGGCTGGCCAGCCAGTGAGTGGTGAGGCTGGGACCCCACCCCCCGCCAGCGGCCTGACTGAGCTGACTGGGCTGCCTCTTACAGACAGATGAAGGCCTCTGTTTCCTTCGCTGCTATTAGTATATTGGACAAGTAATTTAATTAAAAGTAATGAAAGTCTTCATCTCCGTTAATGGAGAGCAGTGATAATGCCAGCCAAGTAGTAGCCTATTTAATTGTGTGCCAATTATACATTGCACATTATTCAACGAGACGCATAAACAACAGGGACGCGGCTGCCTGCCCAGCCTGGGCCCAGCCTGGGCGCTTAGCTGGGCCCAGCGGAATGGGGCAAGGGCCTGCGAATGAGCTCACAGCCCGGAGCACCCCGCAGCAGCCCGCCGGCTGCAGAGCCGCTGCTCGCCCCCGGCCGGGGCTGCCTCTCCTGCCGCTGCTGGGTCTCGGCCGCCTGGGACTGGAGACGAGGGAGCAGCACAGGAGAGCGGGGGAGCGGGATGGGCTGTCCCCTCGCTGGGAGGGCACTGTGTGCCAGGACCTCTCCTGCTGAAGAAAGGGGTGCAGGGAGTTAGGAGAGGCACTGCCCTGGGCCCTGGGCCGCTCCCCGACCGCCGCCCTCCGCCTCTGTGAGAGGCCCGCTGGTGTCATCGCTCGCAGCTAAGTCACCGCAGTTCTCTCCCCGGCGCTGGGAAGAATCACCCGTGCCCTGCCTATTCCTATTCTTGATGTCGTTAACTGCAGCTCACATGATTTCGTAAGTAGGAAGTCCAAAACAATCTTCCAAAATGCGCTAGTCAATAACAGAGTTCAGAGACCAGTACTCTTTCCTGAAACAGCAATAAACAAGTCACAGAAGAACTTAAAAAAATATCTCTAATGGTATTTTTTTAAACGATTTTTATTTATTTATGCACACAGAACTGGGGTACAGGCCAGAGGTGCAGGGGCGGTGAGAGGCTTCACCAGAGGCAGAGTGGGGAGCAGAACAGGCAGATGGACTGAAACCCACCGCTGAGGGGAGCAGCGGGGAGACAGGAGAGGGCTGCTGCGCCCTGGGGTCACTCCAGGCAGGGATCGAGCTCGCACTGAAGCAGCTGCGGCCAGCGTGCAGGGCTGCGCTTGAACCCGCTGAGCCACCAGGGGGGCCACTAATAGTATTTTTAAAAACCAAATACCTGGAAATATATCTAGCAGAAAACACGCAAATTCTTAATGAAGACGATAGAAATTATAGAATATTATTACATAAGTAATATCAATCCTTTACAAATTTCCTGAATAGATGGGAGGAAGGATTATTTCCTAGCTCACTCTTCTAGGCCATTAGCACTCTGAAACCAAAGCCAGACCCCAAAAAGCACAGGAAAAGAACCATAAATCACTACCTTTGATGAGTGTAATTGCAGATATTCTCAGCAAAATACCAAGAAACTAAGCCCGGCAAGGTGCAGAAAGGACTGAATGCTTGCTGTGACCACGTGAACTTTATTCCAGAATTACAAGATTGGCCTAACTGCCAAGAAAAAAAAACCCGTTAACATAACATACGATGTTAATAGAATGAAGGACAAAGCTTCCGTTGCCCCAGGGCGCAGCAGCCGTCCCCCGCCGCTCCCCTCAGCAGTGTGCTTCGCCCATCTGCCTGTTCTGCTCCCCGCTCTGTCTCCAGGGAGTCTTCTCACCGCTGCTGCACCTCTGGCCTGTACCCCAGTTCTGTATGTATAAATAAATAATCTTAAAAAAAAATACACTTAACAAAAGAAGGGCAGATACACTTAGAGTCACAAAACCCTGTCCAGGGAGGTCAAAGATGTACACCAATGGAGAGACTTCCCATGTTCATGGATAGGAAACTCAGCGTGGGCAGGATGGCGGTTCTCGGCGAAACCGATCTAGAGTTCAGTGTAAGCCCCAAGAAAATTCCAGGTGGAATTTTCCAAGTTTTCTTTATTTATAGGCGATTCTGTTTTCACCAGTGCAGGAGGGGAGAGGATAACCTTTTCAACAATGGTGTTGGGACAAGTAGGTCATCACCTGTAGGAAGAGGAATTTAGGCCTTTACTAAGTTTATACACCCACGAAAATGAATAAAAAACAAGCCACAGGCCTAAGCAGCAAGGCCAGCATGATAAAACTCTTACCGAGGGCCCGCTCAGAGCCCTGTGATCCAGAGTCAGGCAGGTGGCTCAGAGACGACGCTGGCACACAGGGCCCATGAGAGGACAAGTCAGTCAGTTGGACTTGTCAAAACCTCTGAAAATTTGGGCTTCAGAAGATCAAGGAAGTGAAAAGACAAGCCCAGACTGAGAGCAAATCCATGTAAGTCCTGTACCCAGCAAAGGAGACAAGAGCTGTTAGATCGTGCAGAGGACAGCGGCCCCAAAATGGGCAGGGGGTTGAGACATTTCATCAGAGACACACAGAGCCCGTTGACGGACGCGTGAGAAGATGCTCGCATCACTAAGTGGGGTCCCCCCTCTGGGAGAAGAGCGTCTGCAAGGGGGGCCGGGCACAGCTGCTCCCCCACCGCCCCTGCCAGCGGAGACGAGCCCCGCCGCTGCCCTGGGGAGCAGCATGGTCGTCTCGGCTTACACCGGGCCTGCGGCC
>NW_004567105.1:1513266-1513975 GCF_000260355.1 Condylura cristata
CGGGGCCGCGTCGTGCAGGGAGCGGCCGGGAGGTGCTAGCGCTGGGCGTCCACTCCGCGCTCCGGCCGGCCGGCGCGTCTCCTTTGCTGACGCCGACGGCGCTGACCCTTCTCTCGGAAATGCCCCCTGTGCCCTCCTGCCAGAAACCCACGGGCCAGCTCTCGGGGGAGGAGCTGCGGCACATCCTCACCTGCTCGGGCATGAACATCAGCGACGCGGAATTCAAGGCGCTGATGCGGCAGCTGGACCCCGAGGACACCAGGCGGGTGGACGTCGGCGCGCTCATCCAACTGCTCGAAGGGGACCCCAAGGTGAGCTGGGGGCGGCAGGAGACGCCAGCGCCCCGTGCAGTGGCGCCCCGGAGCGACACCTCCCTCTGTTAACCGGCCCCTTTTCCGCCTCGGCCAAGGTCCACTTTCCGGGAGGGTCAGCGTTTGCGTCGTGGGGCTGTAACTTGTAGCTTCCCCGCCTCGCTGCGCGGCCACGACGTGCCACGGGCCACTGTCAGAGATGCTTCTCTAGCCGTCACACCTCGGCTCTTAAAGAACTTTTAGAAATCAGGTGCGCTCCCAACGCTGCTCCGTCCGCAGCGGCAGAACCGGAGCGTTTGGGGTTCCCGTGCGGGACCCGTCGGCCGTGACTGCTGAGCCCGGGGGGGCCCACACCAGCCCCACTAGAAAACACGCAAATTCTTAATGAAGACGATAGA
>NW_004567105.1:1514236-1515703 GCF_000260355.1 Condylura cristata
TGTGTGCCTCCGACACCCCTAGAAAGCCCGTCCTGCTGCCCCCGAGCCACGCCTGCGTGCCCCTCGGGCACCTCTCCACGAGGGCAGAGGGACCTCCCTGGGGGTCCGGCCCGGGGCCCAGAACCCTTCCGGAGCCGTCTGGCCAGCGGATGAATAACCGGAGCAAACGGCCTGAGAAGTTAGGGGTCACGGGTTAAGCAGCTGGAATAAGAGGACGCTGACCCCAGAGAATGGTACCGCTGCTTCACTTTGCTGTCTGTTCTTTTTTAAGATTTATTTGGGCACACAGAGCTGGGGTACAGGCCAGAGGTGCAGGGCAGTGAGAGGCTGCCCCAGAGACAGTGGGGAGCAGAACAGGCCGACGGACTGAAACACACGGCTGAGGGAGCAGCGGGGAGACAGGAGAGGGCTGCCGCGCCCTGGGGGTCGCTCCCTGGCCGGGGAGCTCGTGCTGGCGTGGCTGCGGCCGGCGAGCAGGGCTGCGTCCTGACCTTGGCGCCCCCAGGGAGGACCCTGCCTCCAAACCTGCTTGCCTGCATGTACTCAGGTTCAGTTTCAGCTCGGCTGAGACACAGTGGGATGCGTTAACACTGCCTGGGTAGTACACGACTCGATGACGTGGATGTATACGTTGTATGACATCAGCTAATGTCATTATGAACCTACTGTTCACGCTAATGTCAAGAGAAAACACTGCTCCGCAGTCCCTCGGGGCGCAGACAGCTCCCCGCGGCCGCCCCCGCAACGCCCCTTTCTGAGCCCCGCCACGCCCCGGGCCCCTGCTTCTGTGTCACCTGAGATAATCGCTAGTGTGAATCTTCTAGAATGGAATTATTGGGCCCCAAACTGTGCCTTTTAAGTTTTGTGAGTGGGGAAATGCACATCCAGCACACACACAGGCCCCAGCAGGCCCTGGCCAGCCCGGTCCCCCGTGCCGGCCATCCCCTCGCACGGAGGCGCCTGCCCAGCCCCCGAGTCCACTTCGCTAGATCTCTGGGCGGATTTCTTCATGCTCGTTCTGCTTCTAGAGAAGTGGGCGCGGCTGCGCCCGGGCCTGTTCCCGGCCCGAGCCGGCCCTGGGCCTCCGCCTCAGGCCGTGCTGGCTGACCACTTCCCTCCGCAGACGAGGAAGACGTCCCGCCCGGACACCGAGGGGCCGCTGCTCCTGGCCTGGGATTCCGTGAGTCCTCCGCCCCGCCGGGCCCCCGGCCCCGCCGGTGCCGCGCCCGGGTCACAGGGGTGCCCGGCGCCGTTCTCTCCGCCAGGTGGAGGAGATCGTCCGTGACTCGGTCACCAGGCGTCTGCAGGATTTCCACCACACGCTGCGGTCCTATGATCTCGGCGACACGGGGCTCATCGGCCGAAATAACTTCCGGAGAGTCATGCGCACCTTTTGCCCGTTCCTGACGCCTGACCACCTGGGGAAGTAAGTGGGGGCGCGGCGTCAGTGCCCCGGGGCCCGCTCAC
>NW_004567105.1:1516228-1520363 GCF_000260355.1 Condylura cristata
GGCACAGACACGGCCTGGGTCGGTGGAAGCTGCCGTCAGCTTGAGTCAGGGGCTTCCTATGTGAGCCACGTGGGGGAGGGGCGGCACTTCGGGGCGCAGGGTGGCGGGAGCGCCCGCGGGCTACGGCAGGGAGCCGGCATGGGACTCAGCCGGAGCCCAGCGCTGCGACGGCCACGGCGTCCCTCGTCCCTCCACGGTGCAGGCGGAGGAGGGGGAGGCTGAGGTGAGGTCACGGCCTGGACAGTGGCTGCAGGGCAGGGCCAGCTCCCAGAGAGAGAAGGGGCCTCTGTTCCCGTCAGGGGCAGCTTCCGGCGCAGGCTGTACCCGCGGGCCGACTGCTGGGGACTCTGCTTTTTCCCGAAATATATGACTTTGGAAACAGTGGCCTGTCCCCCTCCGTCCCTGTGAGACAGCCCCCGGCCTGCCAGACGGTAGCAGGAAGCAGGTGGTCGGATCCTAACGAGCTGTCTTCGTCCGCCAGAGGCAGTGGGCAGGAGACTTCCTTTGCTTTGTTAAAATCTAGGTTAATAAGTAGAAAAAATCAAAACGGCATTAGCTGTCACTGGAAGTAAGAGAAACGCAACTCTGCCGAGGCCCCTTCAGAGACGATGCTCAGAGCTCTCTCCGTGGGCGGGCGCCCGGTGATCAGCCCTGCCCGAGCAGGGGGCTCTAACTGGAACCCCCGGACGGGCGCCCCTCTGCCGGCAGCTCCTGCTGCAGACAGCTGTCTTATGTGATAGGTGCACTGGTCACACGCGTCCCTGGTTCCGGGGGTGCCGGGGACGGGGCCGGCTTGCTGGGCGCGAGGTGGGAGTGGGGTGAAGGCATCGAGGGGAGTCTGCACTGTGGCCTGGGGGCTCAGGGCTGTCACGGAGAGGCCGTGCTTGAAGCCAAAGACTGTTCCTGGCGGCGCCCCAGGGGTGCTGGTGAGGACCGATAGCCCCGGGGAAATGCGAAGAAGGCGTGGGTGGGGTGCGGACTCTGTCTGGAAATAGAAGGGACAGCAGGAGCGGCGAGTGCTCGGGCTGGGGGTTTCAGCGCTTGCAGATCTGCGATTCCAGGGTCATTCCTGCCCCACCACGCCGGTCACCCAGAGGCCGTGTGGGCCCCTGAGGGAGACCCACCCTCTGGCGGGGGGCTGTTGGAGCCGAGTCCAGGGCTGGCCGTGCGTGCTGCGTCCAGGGGGTGCACACACCGAGTCTTCGTGCGGGCACACCAGCACTCCTGGGGCACCGGGGTCCGGGGGGCTGGGCAGGGGGACGGTGGTCGCTCCGACGCCAGCAGGCAGAGGGGCCGTCCCTTGCGAGGTCTCGTCTTTGTCATGGGCGTGACCCCGTTATTTTGGCGTTCAGACTCTGCAGCATGTCTCAGGACCCGGCCTCGGGCAGGGTCCTCTACAAGCAGCTCTTGGCCCGCATGGGGGTCCCGGGCCCGGCCGCCACCTCTCCTGAGCTCCCGCAGCCGCAGCCAGGTCTTTCTGCAAGGTAAGAGACAGCAAGGTTAAACCACAGCGCCCACGCCGGAATAGACCCTTCGTAAATATTTGCTGACTGAATGAGTATTTAAATATTTCATTATTTAAATAAGAAGGGTGGCAAGCTATAAATACAGTGATTAGAGTCGGGGGATCCCAGAGCAGGCGGGCACCTCAGGGACGAGCGCCTTGACCTGTTCATTCTAGAAGTGAAGCAGGAGGCCGAGCGGCCTCAGGGGACCGGCCTCGGCTGCTGGCACCCCGTGGGCGTGGGGCCGGGTGCCCGGGCGCCGGGCTCCTGGAGAACCTGCCTGCCGCTCGCAGTCACGCACCCGCCTTCGGGCGCTTCTTCCCCAGAAACTTAGGCTCCTCACGGCCGCCAGCACTCGCTGCAGAGACAGCCGATAAACCGCTTAACATTTTCTAACATGAATGATAGAATTATTAAAATGATTGCCACATTGACCCGTGACGATAAAGCCTACTTAGTGAGCCCATTCAAAGTCGGGCTGATGAATATTCTAGTCCTTCATTCTGAAAAATGCAGGTATAGGCTAATGAAAAGGCATTACTTTAACCTGCCTGTTCAGGCTTATATACATCCGCAAGAGGGCAAAGCGCGCCCCGCGCCGCCAGGCCCGTGACCGCGCCCAGAGCGCGAGGTGGCGAGGTTTCACCTGTGCTGATGAGGTGGGAGCAGCGGGCGCTCGGCAGAGGCCGCTCTGTCAACGGCGGAGATGGTGTTCAGAGCTCGGTGGCGTGCTGAGGGGACACAGGCCTGCCTCTGAGAGCCAGCCGAGGAAGGCGAGGCAGTGGCTCTGCACCAAGTGTGGGCATTCCTGTCGCGCCCGCGGAGAGGGGCGTCACCCTCCAGGAGAGCCGGTGGCCCGGGGGGCTCCTGGACACCCAAGGAAGCGGCTGTCCCCCACCTGCAGGACCCCCCGCCCCCGCAGCCGGGGTCCCGCTGCACCACGGGGTCCCCTCCCCCCGGCGCAGTTTCCACGAAGGCCACTCAGCGCCACCCGGGAGGACGGGCACCCCCGGCCCGGTCCCCAGCTCGTCCCCTTGGCTGCGTGCGCGGTCGGGAGCTGCCACCCTCGGCCGGCGGCTCGAGCTCGGCCGCAGGTCAGCCCGGGTCACGCGCGGCGGGAGCAGCGCTGCTCCGGGCCGGCAGTGAGCCCTCCTGGGGCGCGCTGAGGCCGCTTGGCATTGCAGCACCGAGCCCGCCCAGGACGGCGCCCCCACCGAGGCCGTGGCCCAGCACCAGGCGCTGCGCAGGCTCGAGGGCTACTTCCGGCAGCAGGACCCCGCGTTCAGAAAGCGGTTCCTCGCCGTCAGCAGGGACCCCGGCGGCAGGATCGGCGCCCAGGACTTCAGGAAGGTAGGGCGCCGGCTGGCGGCTGCTGCCCGCGGAACCCGGAGCGCCCTCAGGAAGCGGTCGGGGGATGGCTTCCAAGCCCCCTTCCGCAGCCTGAAAGGGGCTGGCTGGCTCGGGGCCCCCACCCGCACCCCAAGCCCGCCGTGCGCCAGCTCGGTGTGCTGGGCCGGCAGCCTCCCTCCAGCATCCGGCATCCGCCGGTCGGGCGGCCCGGGCGGCCCGGAAGCCAGAGGAGCTGGCCAGGAGCTGGGTGCTCTGCTCAGCTGTGGCCTGTGCCCCGCAAAGTGAGCAAACCCTGGCAGGACGAGACGCGGTGCCCGATTTGCATGTGCTGCCGGGAACGGCGAGGCTCTGCCAGCGAGGACGCAGCGCCGAGGTTCTGCACAGACTTCTCAGGAGTTAATTTAGAGGCTTGCTTAAAACCCCTATTACCACCCGGCAGCTAATCATCCTCAGCTATTTTTAAGGAAAGCACTTCAGCCACTGTGGTCTGCGTGGACCGATTTAGGAGGCAGTGAGCTGTGTTTCCGAGAAGAGAATAATCACACTGGTAGCTGCTGTTTCTCTCATGCCCGCGCCCGCCCGGACCAGGCCCATTAGGCTGCAGCCGAGCAGGGGTGAGGAGGGCGAGCGGCACGCAGGCGGCGCCGCGGCCTGGCCTGCCCCTCCCCGAAGCAGACCAGGGCAGAGGTGTGGGACCCACGGCTGGGGCTGGGCGGGCTGGGCGGCCTGGGAGGGTCCAGCCAGAAAGGCCCCGGGGCCGGCCAGCTCCCCTCAGATGTCTTCTCATTCCCTGAGGGCGTCTCCCGCTGTTAGGGCGTCTTTTTGCAAAACACGGTATTTAAAAGCCTCTTTATTGTGCACTGTGGTTACTTTTGTGAGGAAGAAAATCATGAAGACGCGGTGGGTAAGAGGGGCACTTGGCAGTGCCAGGCTGGCACGTGAGCTTCCCGCGTCCGGGCCTCCCCTTGCCCGGTCCCTCCCTTGTCTCTGCTCCCCCGTGGACGGTCTTCTGCCTTCCAGGCCACTGGGGCTTGCCCGGCCTGCCGGCTCCTGCTGGCTCCTGGTTGTCTGACAGACAGTGCTTTCAGCGACGCGCATTTCTTGAGCGCCCACGTGGGTGGCCGCGCCCTGCCGACCACGGAGGGCCGTGCGCTTCCGTGGCCTTCGTCGCCTTCGTCGCCTCCCTCAGATTCCTCGGCTCCTGCTCGCTCCGAACGTGTGTGGCTCCCTCCGGGCAGCGGGGCGCGCTGGCGTGCCTCTGTGCGGGCCCGGCGTCGCTG
>NW_004567105.1:1520513-1526289 GCF_000260355.1 Condylura cristata
TCTGGTCCGCGCCGCCCGCCGGCCTTGGCGCCCCGGAAGGGCGGTGGTCTGCGGTCTGACTGGATCCTGAGGTCCTCTTTTCTGCCGTGGACTTGGCTTTACTCACCCTGGAGCTGGACTATCGGTACGCAGAGACTGCAGCTCGGGAGCGCCGCTCCTCTCGGGGACGTGCCGCCCCCCAGACACAGCAGCCACGCGCCTGCGGCCCGTCCCCGTCTGGTGGGGAGACCAGGGGGTCCTGGGCCTCCCCTCCTGCGTCTGGGGCTCCCTCGAAGCCAGCTGCTGGCAGGCAGACGTGACCGGGTGGCCGCTGGCCTCGTGTGTGCCGCGTATGCGTTTATGGAATGGCCGGCGCCATCGGCCTTCCAGCGTCTCCGGGTGCTTCTGTCCCAGCCAGCTGCCTCCGTATCCCTTTCCTGTCCGTTCTCGTCTCCCTTTAGGTTGCTCAGCTCTTGCTAGCGCTCTGCGTCCCCCCCCCCCGCGCCTCGGTGGCTCCGTTCTGCCAGGCCTATCGCGACGCGTGGCGTAGCCGCCTGCGGCCTCGTCTCACGGCGCGGGGGCAGGTGGGGTTTCTGCCCCTCCCGCAAGGCTCCCACCCCAGGCCCTTGTTTCCTTTACGCCGCCCGCTCTCGTTCTTGTGCCCTGCGTCGTGATCCTGCCGGATGTGAACTCCCACAAGACAGGACGGTTAGTTTCCAGGGCGAGTCGGCTCATTCCAGTACAGCCCTGCAGGTGCTTCTTAACGAACTCTTGGGGTGTGCACGCGTCTGTCGGGTCCTCTTACTTTCTGCCTCACGGCCTTCTCTGTCTAGGCCCCAGCCCAGCCCCGCGTCTCCTGAGACCCTCTGGGCGAGACAGGCTCCCAGAATTCCCTTACTTTGGATGACCTTGACCGTTTCGAGAACAGTTTGAGATAGTTTGTTATTTGTCCCTCATTGGAAATTTGTCGAAGATTTTCCCCAGGAATAGACGGTGGCCGTGTTGGGGAGAAAGACCAGACTTGGGGGCCCTCCCCCTCTGTCCTGTGGGGCCTCACGCCCGAGCAGACCTTCCCCAGCATGCCGACTGCTCACCTGGCTGAGGCATGCCTGGGGGCTTCTCCAGGCCAGGTCCCCTTGCTCCCTCTTTCTGTGCATACTCAGGGGCCGGCCGGTCACCAGCTCAGGCGACTCTTAGGCGGGGCTGTCCCGGCTCTCTTGAAAGGGCAGAATCTCAACACAGATTATTCAGAATTCTCCGCTCTGGGAGGGTTGTCTCTCCTCCCGTTCGTTAATCTGTTGTATTTATGTCTGTAGATTCATGCCTGGTTCGTCGTCACTGGTGCATGTGATTCCATTTTCATTCATAATATCAGTAATTTTCTCAGTCTCTTCTCTCTGCTCTTGAACAGTCTAGCTGGAGATTTTTTTATTGATCTTTTTCGGAAACAAGCTGTGAATCCATTTTCTCTACTGTTTTCCCATATTTCATTGGTTTCTGCTCTTACCTTTATTACATTTCACACTTCCTTACGGCTATTTATTTTGGGTTTCATTTGCCTGACACACACACGAGGGAACTTTCTTGAGTCGTCCACCTTGACAGCCGGGCTGTGTCTCTGTGGTAAAGGCCTGCTCCTCCCAAAGGCAGCCCCAGCAGTTTCTCCTTCTGGCGAATCCTGCCGCCATGTATCGGAACGGCCGCTGTGCCTCGGCTATAGGTAAACTAGTCCTGGCTGTGATTCTCGCTGTCCGTTTCTCCAAATCCAGAGCCCTCTGGTCTTTGGTCTTCAGTTTGTTCAGCTCTTCCTCATGTGGGAATCGTGACTTCCGAGCCATGTGCTCATTGAACCTGCGAGCAGAAATGCACTTTTGCTTTGTGAAGGCAGGTCAGCAGGGGATGGCATTTTAGGTTGGCAAGTGTTTTCTTCGAGGTTACAGGCCATACTTCGTTGCATTTTGGCTTCTCCCAGTTCTGTAAATAAATAAGCCATGAGTCTTATTGTTGCTATTTGAGCGTAGTGTGTCTGTTTGTTTTCTTTAGCTGTTTTTGAGAGTGGCCCTTCTGCTTCGGTGCGGCTGTTTCACTGGCTGTGTCTGGCTGTGCCTTTCCGGGTGCGGCTTCTGCGGGCTTCGCAGCTTCTCTTGACGCTGTCGGTTGCTGTGTGACCGGAAACCTCTGAGAAAATCTTGCTGTCGTCTTCCTTTCCTTAGGCGCCATCCTCACGGGCTCCACTTTCCTCAGTCTCTGGTGAATGTTTCAGCCTTTCCTCTCTGCACGTCCGCCTAGTATTCTCCATCGAATTGTCTTCTCGGTCACTGATCTGCGTTCTGCTTTTTCTAATCTGTGGTTAGTGGTTTTCATATAGTTTTTAATCGTAGTATTATATTTCTTCATGTGTGGAATGTCCACTCGTTACTGTCAATACATCCACACCTGCCTTTTATTCTGTTGGCCAATATCTTCCTGCGCTTTCTTGAAACATATTCATAGATATTTTAAAAATCCTTTTTCTGGTAACGTTAGTATCTGGATCACCTGGGGATATTTTCTTGTTGTTCGCTGGTTTGCCTGTCAGTGAAAGCCTGGTGGGTGTGGTAGCCTCAATCCAGTTAGGGGTGGAGTTGATTTGAGGCTGGGATGCAGCTTCTCGAAGCCTCATTTGCCGTTTTGTTTGGTGTTATTCCTGTTTCTAGAGTGCAGGCCGCCAAGTGTTCAACTCTGAGACCCTGCCCCTGAGAAAGTCTGAAGTGTGACCTTTGCGTCCTCAGGATCACAAGGCGACAACCCCTTCCGATGTCACTGACTTTATCTCCTGCTCACTACCTGCCGCTCAGCGCTTCCGGACCCAGCCAGTGTCTTCAGGGGCGCTGAGGCGTGGGCTCCGTTCCCTGCTCTCCCTCTCTGAGGGGTCGAGCTGCTTGTGCGTGACCTTCGTCTGCGCACTGCTGCCAGCTTTTCATTTGCCTGGTGGCGACCGTGCCTGCGTCTCCACTCCAACTCCGAGCCTCTGTCCTGGCTGCCAGGCCAGTGAGGGACTTGCCTCTCCTCTGGGTTCCCTCTGCACGTGTGTCTGGATCGGTTCTCAGTGGAAGCATAGAATCTTCCACAGTCCTCCAGTAAGCCAAACGTCAGTCCTCCCTTTTTTGATGGGAAGTCACTTCTTTTTCTTTTTTCTTTTTAAACAGCATCCCCTCTGTGCCTTGCACGTCGAAGCCACTGTGCTTAAGGGATGGGTTCCCAGGAGCTGGGTCACCTAGACCAAGACATTGTATTGCTTTACCTCAGCACGCGTTGCCCGTTTGCTTCTTAAAAAAAGACAAGAGAGATTCATTTTCCCGTGAACATTTCCACCCAGGTGTGAGGAGCCTCTTCTCTTATTCTTCCAGAAGACACTCTAGTGCTTTTAAATTTTGCCGGTCTGCGTGTTTGACAGCTCAGTTTAACTTTCATCTGCGTCCATTTCCCTGCATGCTAGTAGCGAATCGCTTCTTTTTCTTGATTTTGGCCGTCGGATTTGCTCTTCAGTGAGCTGTCTGTTTGCATCCTCTGCCGCCTTGCCCCTTCAGAAGCCTCACGTGCAACTGCAGAGGCTGGAGGTCCTGTTTTTGTGAGGAGCCCAGGATCCCGGCTCCTCCCACCCTCTGGGTTCGGACCGGGGGCTTCGTGCCCCGGAAGCTCTGGGCGTCTCCTCCCTGACCCTGCCTCCACCCTCGTGGCCCCGTTCGCGCCAGCTCAGTCCCAGTTCTATGGACATTAAAATGTTTTCTGTTTTGTTCAACCAACTACATTAATCATTCCTATTTTGTTCCTTTTTTCTTCTTTTTAGAAACAAGTTTCGGGTCTGTGGTCTTGTTAATGTGTCGTTCCTTCGCCCACCTCCAGGCCCCTTCCCATACTCCGCAGAGAATCTAGATTTTCCTGCAATACTTTATATTGCTTTACTTTTTATGTGAATACTTAATTAATTTTGGAATCCATTTTTGTATGTCATGTACGAAGGGACACTTCCATGTGTCCTACTGAGTGAACCTTTTGTCACTGATGACATTTCTCTTTGTCCTGGGACCGACTTGAGAATGTGCACATCGTTACACTGAACTCGGCAGCTATTTCTGAATCAAGGCAGCTGGGTCTTTATGTTTTGCAAAACAGATCTTTCCTCATTTTCCTGTCTTGTTATATTTCCACAGCTAGTCTCAGGCCAGGTTTCTATTTTCCCGTTATCATCTTTGCCCAGCTATCCTCCCCCGACTCTGTTACTAGGCTCATAATCGGCCCAGAGTAGCCTGCCCTGCACTCGGACACATTTGCCCGAGCCTGTGTCTTCTCTAAAGAGCCCCGTTTCCCGTTCCTGGGTCACTACTCGGGGAGCGCCAGGGCCGGCTCTCCGGCCTGCCTCTGTCTCCCCTTCTGGGCCCTCCAGGCAGGCGGGGTGCAGGTTGGCTGGCCATTCGCCCCTGGGGTGTGCTGCGTCGCCCGCTCAGCTGCCCCTGGACAGCCCAGGCCGTGGGTTCCTGCTAGGCAGGGCGAACAGTCTGGATGAGTAGGCGCTGCTGGGACCCCACCTCCCTCCGCGCCCCACCCCATGCCACCCAGGCAGCTGTGTACACCGGAGCTGTTTATAAGCGGAAGTTCCAGGGGTGACGGGAGTATTTCTGCTGTCTCCCCCTTCCGCCCCCACACGGGCACACACACACACAGAAGCTGCAAGTGGTAGGTTCTGGGGGCAGGGTGAAGGGATGGTGGGCTAGTTTCAGGGAGCAGACTCGCAGAAGAGAGGGCTGCATGGAGGCCTCTCCAGGCCCACCAAAACTACTGCACCTTGAGATTTAAACTATGGACCGTAGGAAGCATTGATTAAGTTCCAGGCCCCCTCACACCGCCTCGCTTCAGTCCGCCTGCTCCCTGGCAGTAAGCGAGAGTCCATCTGGCCGGCGCCTCGACGGCCTCTGCGTCCACCGCGGCGTGACCGCGGCACCTGCCTGACGCTGCCTTGTTTTCCGGAGCGGCCTGCGGTCCGGAGCTGGAGGGAGCCCACGCTGGCCTGGTGGTTCACTTGCTCGCCACAAGCCAGCAGGGGCCAGGGCAGCCCCGCCCCCAGCGCTGTGGGGCTGTGGGCGGGGGCAGACGAGTAACAATCAGAGGCCAGAGAGGGCGCTGGGAGAATGGCCGGGCACTGCGGGCTGCAGGAGGCGCCTGCGGGACCAGGGCAAGCTAACCCCTCTCCCTCCCTGTCTTCCTTGTCAGGTCCTGGCAGACGACGGGATGGCCATGGATAATGACCAGTACGCACTGCTGATGAAAAAATTAGGGTTTGGCCCGGAGGGGATGAGTTACAATGATTTTACTGCGAGATTCCAAGGTAGCCACCCGCCCAGGGCCGCCCCTGTGCCCCCCAGCAGGGCAGCGGGGCTGGGCGCCCTGGCTAAGCAGCTCGCACTGGGGGAGGGCGCTGGCCCTGGAGCTGCCCACACGGCACACGTGTGCGCATGTGTGCCAGCCCAGCGGGTGGACGCTGACCACGGGTGAGCTGACCCCGGAGCAGACACAGCCACTGACTTTCTGTCTCTGCCTTTTCACCCCGACACTGAACCGAGCGTGCAGGGCCCTGCCAGACCGAGCCTCCGACAAACAGAGACGAACGGGCTGTGAAATTTATGCCAGAGCCCCCGCTCCCTCCATCACACCTCGGGGCCTCAGGGTCCCCCAGCTCTACATGCTGGTTGCCGCTGGGGTTAGTGACCCCAGGCCCTGCAAGGCGCGAGTCCCTCCCACCCTCCTGCAGATAGAGCGG
>NW_004567105.1:1526794-1528259 GCF_000260355.1 Condylura cristata
GCTGTTGAAGGAAACGAAGAGAAGGGGAGGAAGTCACTTTCCAGCGGGCCAGGGGAGGGGAGGGGCCACGCGGGGCCCTCGCCTGGGGAGCAGGGGCCGTGGGTGGGCCCCTACTTCCTCCGTCCTCCTCCTCCACCTCCCGAATCTCTTCCGCCAGCCGAGGTCCGGCTGCCCCGAGCGGGGCCTGGGCTGGGTATGCTGGGGGCTCTGCCGGGCACAGGAGCTGACGGGCTCCACGCCAGGCCCGGCCGCCGTGGTGGGGCAGCGGGGGGACCAGGCAGGCCCAGGTACCTCGCCATCACTGTCCTGCAGACACCTCAGGTGAGGTGGTGACGTGCCCGGAACTGCCTTCAGCGGGGCGCAGCCCCGAGCCCGAGGCGGTGGGCCGGCGTTTCATGGCGGCTGCTTGTCCCTCGGCCTTGGGGCAGAGTGAAGGCTGGACGCACTGGCCAGCTGGGCTCCCAGCCTGCCGGGCTGGGCCCCTGTGCTGTCTGTGAGCCCTGCGACCCTGGGCCGGGGAGACACAAAGGGCGGTGTGGGAGCAGAGCAGTGCCTGCCGCTGAGCTCTTCTGGTTTGTGTCGGTTTCAGGGGCTAAAATGAGTGGGCCGGAGGGGACTGCGCCCCGGACGCCCGAGAGCTTCTTTGTAACTGCCGAGGACTGCCAGAGGCTTTTCCCCCAGAAACTGAGAGAATCCTTCAGGGTAAATTGATCGCACCTCTCTGCGCTGGGCCAGGGCGGCCCTGTCCCCACGTGGGCCCTGGCCTCCTGGTGAGGCCCCGGAGCCACCTGGCCTTGTCCTGCTGCCTCCCAGAGCCGGGCTTGGCCCGCTCCCGTGCCCGGGAGGGTGCTGGAGTCCGCTGCCCTCCCCTGCCTGCCTGCTGGGTCTGCCCTCTGCCTCTGGAAGGCCCCGAGGACAGGGGAAGGTCGTGAGCTGTGTCGCCGAGGATTGGGTCTGCCCCATTCCTGCCCACCCTGCGAGCTCACTCACTAGACGCGACTCACACTGCGCCGGGATCTCTGCGGCGTGTGGGAGGCAGGTCCTGCCGGCAGGCGGCTCAGTCCAGCCCAGCGCCGGGCAGGCAGCTGGCGCACGGGGAGGCCACGGTGGCAAGGGACCACGTGCGCGTGGGGGCACTGGGAACAGCGTGGAGGGCTTCCTGGAGGCGGCGGCCCTGGGCCGTGGCTCTCAGGCCCTTGGCGTGCGCTGGCCAGAGAGAGGGAAGTCGGCGGTGGCAGCAGGGACGCGCCTCCCGGGCGCCTCTTGTGGGCGCGGGGAGAAGCCGCAGCTTGGCGTGGCGGAGGCGGTCAGGGGAACCAGACCGTGCCGGGCCCCGCCGCCCGCCGGAGGACATCGTGAGGCCGGCGAGCCCGAAGCCTTCCTCCTGGCAGAGGGCGCGGGCCAGACCCCCGGGGAGACCTGGGCAGGCGCCCCACCGTCCCTGCGACTTCCGGGCACCGGCCTC
>NW_004567105.1:1529335-1529789 GCF_000260355.1 Condylura cristata
CTCGGGCAGGGCCAAGCCCCGCTGCCCTGCCCGCGCGGGACAGCCCTGGGCGCCCAGGCACCGGCTCAGTGCCGGCTGTCCCCGGGGACGCAGGGCCCTTCGGGCCTCTCCCTGGGCCCCCCAGACCAGAGTGAGCTGCCCGGGCGGCGGCTCCCCACTGAGATGCAGGTGCTCGTGGGGGTGCGGACGACACAGGCTGCGAGCGCCGAGCTGACGGGTCCCGGGGCACCCAGCGAGCACCGTGCCCAGAGGGGGCCCAGGCGGCCGTCGCCGGACAGGGCTGCGCAGGCCCCGGCCCTGTGCTCGTCCCCAGAATCACTGGGCTTATTTTGTCTCTTAAAAAAAAAAAAGCGAGAAACAATTTGTCTCTTTCTAAGTGAAACGATCCTGCAGCACGTGAGGGGACACCTGCTTCCAATCACTCAGGGCCCGAGGAGCCGCAACGGGAGACTTG
>NW_004567105.1:1529954-1531691 GCF_000260355.1 Condylura cristata
TGTGTGCACATGTGTACACAATCCACGGACCACGCACACCACACACGTGCACACGTATGCACGACCCACTGAGCACACGCGTGCAGCACACCCGCTCGCCGCACGGTGCAGACACCGCAGCCGGGACCACCCTGGCCAGACGCGGCGGCGGTCTCCGTGGGCCTCCCCGCCCCCGCCGTGGCAGCTCCGTCCTTTCCGGCGTCACATTGGGAGGCGGCGGGAGAAGCCGCAGAGGGCCGGGCCCAGGGGCCGGCAGGGGCTCGCCCGCCCCCGCGTTTCCCTCCAGCCGGAGGCGGCTTGTGCCGTCTGTCTCCACAACAATCCCTGGGATTTGGTTTTATCGCCGCTCAGCTCTGCCAGACCAGCGTCCTTCCCTTAAAGGGACAGAGGCGAGCGCTGAGGCACAGTGGCCAGCCAGGCCCAGGCCCAGGCGCCGCTCTGGAAAACCGCGCGGCCAGCAGCCAGGCCCAGGCCCGGGCGCCCAGGGGCGGTTCCCTGGTGCCTGGCAGCCCTGCAAGCTGATCGCTGACTTGCCAGGCATGGGAACTGGGACTCGGGGAGATGGAGACCTGCCCAGAGGGGCAAGCGGTGGGGTGCGCTCCGCAGGGACCTGAGCTCGGGCCCGTGGACGGGGCCCCGCTTCTGCCTCGGAGTCTGCCCTCCGCCTGCTCCCTGCCGAGCTGGAGCGACCCCACCTTCTCCGGTCGGCACCCCGCCTCTGGCCCTCACTCTCCACACACTCCGCTGCGAGCCCTCAGCCCTGCACCCACGCGCGCCTGCAGGGCCGGCAGCCCACAGCAGGGCGCGTCCATGGCGCTGCCAGCCGGAGGGCTGGAGCGGAGCGTGGGCACGCTGGGACAGGCCGCCGCCGAGCCTTGTGCTCGCTAGAGGCGGGGAGGAAGCCAGGGGAGGCGGCAGGGGCGAGAGAGCCAGCAGGAGGCCCCGTGCCAGCAGGAGCGGGAGACGGTGACCGCCGCTCCCCGGGGCTGCCGGGTGTGAGCAGGTGGGCTGTCTCGGGCGCACTGACCTTGCAGGGAGAGCAGGCTGCGGGGTCCTGGGAGCACTCTGGGGGCACCCGGGCGGCCTCGGGGCGCGGGAGGACATCGCGGACTCTAAGAGAGCACAGGGGGCCCGCCGCGCGGCACCCCCAGCCCCTCTCGACGACGCCCCTGAAACGCAGCGCGCCCAGAGCCCCTGGTGTGTGGGCAGCAGGGCAGGAGGTTGCCGCTTGACCTCTGCAACGTCCACCCTGGAGTTCCGAGGTTCTGCCAAGTCCGGTAGGCAGTTGGGGACATGGAACAGAAAAGCAGGTGAGGTGATGGTGCTGGCGGGAGAGGGCGAGGGCGGAGGCGACCGGGGCGTAGGTGAGCTTAGGAGCGAACGGAGAGGGAATGTGGCCGAGGGCAGGCGTCCCCTCCGCGCCGGCCAAGACCCGTGTGGCCGCACGCTCACCGAGAGCTGGCCCCCAAGAGGAGGTGAGCCCCACGGCTGGCCTCTACATGGAGGTGAAATGAAGCGAGACCATGAGACGGGCGAGGCCTGTGTGTCTGTTCTGAGTCCGTCCACGGGGCGAGCCCCCACCCCCCGGTCTGCAGGGGCCTCGACGCCGCCAAGTGAGGAAAAGCCGAGCTGCTGCGTCCCGCTGGGGGCCGAGCGCTCGTGGCTCACGGAGAACTGGGCCTTGGCCCGGGACGCAGGTCGGTGGTGCTGGGTGGGCTCGGCGGGGACAGCCTGCAG
>NW_004567105.1:1533165-1535622 GCF_000260355.1 Condylura cristata
CCTGCCGCCCCTCCCGGCTCCTGTCCAGCTTCTCCCCTCGGGGGTGGGGGGGCGGGAGCCTGGAACCTCCCCTCTGCTGGGGACCCACCGACACATGCTCAGTCTAAGACTTTTTCTTTTTGTCTTTTAAGATCAAAAAAGAAGGTCACGGATTCAGAACTAGCTTGTGAACAGGCCCATCAGTTTCTTCTTGCCAAAGCCAAGAACAGGTGGACAGACCTGTCTAAGGTAAGAAACGAAGGTGCCCTGGGGGGGGGAGGTCTGCTTCCGGCCAGCCGGCACCCGTGGGCCGCAGGGGGGCAGGCTTTGCGTTTCCAGTTGGGTATTTTCTTTTGTTACCTTGTCCTGCTGGGAGGGGACAGGCGTCCACACGGCCACCCGGCCTCTCCCCAGCTTCAGCCTGGCCTTCGTGCTCGCTCAGCTCCACCTATAAGCCGCAAGGAGCCACTCCTCTCCACCTGCTCCCCCCCGGCAGCCCGGGAGCCCTGAGCCTGGTGGAGCCGTGCGAAGGGGAGACAGGCAGGTCCCTGGAGGAAGAGGCTGCAGCGGGCTGCAGGTGTGCGGGCCGCGAGAGGAGCCCTTAGCCCACACCGGCCCCTCACACTGTCCCCCCACACTCTCGGAGCCCCTAGGGCTGAATGATGCTCTCCGCGTCTGGGGCGAAGTCTGAGGGAGTCAGTGTGAGGGTCCCCTCCGGGACAGGCTGGACCTGTCTCTGGGAAGCAGCCCTGGCAACCCTGGGTGAAGTTGGGGTCCAGCCGCTGCCCCTGACCCCGGCTCTAGGGTGGGTGGACCCTGTGAGCGGCCGGCCCGCGCTGGTCCCTTCCACGGCCCCGCCGGGCGGCTTAGCTCGCCGCCGTCCAGGGTTTCGGAAGTAAGCGCCTCAGTTTCCTCAGCCAACTGTTCTGGACCAGCTAAGCGCTGTGGCCGGCCGAGGACAGAGGGATGAGAGAGGAGATGGGGCCCAGGGGGCGCGTGGCCCTGGGGGCTGGCGCAGGGGGCATGCCCAGGAGGGCACGAGCTGCTGGCAGAGTTGGGCAGGGGCGGGGCGGGGGGCTGTCAGGACGGAGCAGCGCGAGCCCCGGCCGCTCCCTGGCCCCAGCGTCCCGTCATGGCGGGCAACGCCCCACTGTCTACCAGTTTCTCACATGTGCCGGTCAGGTCCCCGCCGGTCAAGGGGAAGAACTGCCGGGCGTCCACTGGGAGGCCCGCGGTCCTGCCGGGGCCCTTCTGCTCTGGGACGCAGCCCCTGGCCTGCCCAGCAGCTCCCGTGAGGTCCAGCCCGTGCTGGCCCTGTGGGCCCCCTGCTCCGTGTGACGACAGTGCCCCGAGACACGTCCTGCGCCTGCCGGACAAAAACGGGTGGTCTTCCTTCCTACGAAGCTGAATCCCTGAATTCTCTTATCATTAGCCGGCGCTTGCTCTGAGCCCTGATGTGCGCTCAAGTCCTCTGAGCCTGACAGTTGACCTCCTCCCGTCCTGTCACTGCGCCTGATCGTCCTTTTTTCATTGAGCACCGCTGTGGCCGCCGCTCGTGCTGCCTTCCCGTCCAGGCCCTGACCCGAGGGTGCGGTGCTGGCCGCGGCCTCTCCAGGCGCCCTTGCGCCGGCCTGGCAGGTGGTGGGGAGGGGCCCAGGGCTCTGCTCCCCGGGAGAAGTTGGGCCCCTCCCCGAGGGCGTGCTGCCGAGGCCCGGGCCGGCCTCCTCAGTGCCTGCAAACCCGGCGCCGCTGGCAGGCCAGGGACACGGCACCGGCTCCTGTCTCCATCCCGAGGGGGAGCCTCCCAGCATCTCTGCCCCGGCGTGGCGAATCCTCAGCAACTCTGCGGCCTTGAGTGACCGGGGCCGGTGGGGGGTGCGTCACTCCCCCGTTTCCAGCAGTTTCTGAAGCCGCAGCTGGCCTGGAGGCGCCCCCAGGCCTGAGCCCCTCCCGGCCCGTGGCCTCCTGCCCTGTCCGGGAGGCGCAGGGTGTCTGGCCTGAGGCCTCGAGGCCACGCGTGGCTGCGGGGAGGGCCGCGCCTCAGGACGCGGGGGCGCACGGCCAGCTCGCCGGCCGCCACCGAGCACCCTGCTCTGATGCCGCAGAACTTCATAGAGACCGACCACGAGGGCCACGGGATCCTTCGACGGCGGGACATAAGGAACGCGCTGTATGGGTTCGACATCCCCCTCACGCCGAGAGAGTTCGAGAAGCTCTGGACGAGGTGAGTGCGTCGCGCACGGCTCCTGGCGCCCTGCGTCCTCGGGGCGTGCTGCCAAGCCGGCGCCGCCTCGCCTCACGCCTCGGGGCCAGCTGGGGTCCGGAACAACTGCGGTCAGGTCTGCCGAGGTCAACGCCCAGGCGGCGAGGGGCCCCAGCACTGCGCCCAGGCTTGAGTGCCAGCCGCCTGGAGGCACCAGGTCCCCCCACAGCCTGGAGGCGAGCGCAGCCGGCTCCCGACGCGACGCGTGGCTGGCC
>NW_004567105.1:1535997-1539505 GCF_000260355.1 Condylura cristata
CGCGAGTGGGCCGTGCGGTGCCCGGGGGGGAAGAGCAGCTGGCGGGCTTGCAAAGCCTGTTCCCAGGGCGGCGATGCGGGCCGGTGCGGCTCCCTGCCAGGCGGGGGAGCGCGTCGTTTCCCCCCCAGTTCAAGAGCGGGGTGGGCAGGGGTGCGACAGGAAGCAGCACCCAAGCACGGCCTGCGGCGCCCACCTGGCAAGTGCCCGAGGGGGAGCGGGAGCCCGGACGTGCCCCCACGGGAGTGCGGCCGGCCGGCTGATGGCGGAGCTCGGCGAGGCAGCTGCAGGGCCAGGCGGTGTCCCCTCGAGAAGCTGCTGCCCTGCAGGGGACACGCTGGCCTGGGGGCGGCGGGCAGCCCACTGGGTGCCCGATCAGGCCGGGCCCTGCGGGCAGCGGGAAAGTAGCTGTGGACCTGGGGGAGGGCGGCTCGCACGGAGCAGCTGGTCGGGGGGCGCCCCTCGGCACCCCCGGGATTGCGCCCCGCCATGGCTGAACTGCAGCCGCGTCCCCGACCTGACTGCGCCCCAGAAAAGTAACTGCAACTGCCGTCTTTACCCATAAAGACCCAGACCCCTCTGTAAAAGGAAATGCTTTTTCTCTTTAAAGAAAATTGGCAATTTGCCTTATTTTTTTTTTTTATTGAAGTAATTCTATTCGGTTTGAATAATGTTGGGAGATAAAAACCCTCCATTATGGCTTTTTTAATGAATTATAATTCTGAAAAAGTCTTAATAATAGAAAATGACATAAAAGGTTCATAGAATAATTCTTATCTTGTTTTCCTCGCTGGTCTGTCTCGCTGGTTGTGTGTAATCGGCATCTCTTCAAAGAGCAAGTGGGCAATTTGAATCAACGGCATCATTTGCTCAAGTCTCGAGACTGAGTTAAAATCCAGGTTTAAGACGGAGGATGCTTTCGGGGCCTTTCCTGGGTTTTCCGAGTGCCTCTCCCGTGTAGCTGCGCAATAAAAAAGGACCGTCGCGTGGCTGAAAGGGCTGAGGTGGGCGTCCCGTGGCCGCTACAGGACCACGGGGCCAGCGCCCGGCGCCCTCGGGTGGCCGGCCTTGCAGGCGGGGCTCCAGCGGTGGGCTTCAAGCTGCTGTGCCGGTGCGCCCTGCGGTCACACTGACTGCGGGGCTCGGGCCTGGGCAGAGGCTCTGCGCCCGACTCCCGCTCTCCAGGCAGAAGCCGGCGGGCGGGCTGGGGCCGGGAGGCGCCGAGGCGGAGGGGTCGCGCCCGCCGGCCCCCGCCCCTCGTGGCCCCGCAGCGCCGGCCAGACCAGACCTTTTCTTTGGCAGCTATGACACCGAGGGCAGAGGCTTCGTCACTTACCAAGAGTTCCTGGAGAAGCTGGGCATCACCTACTCCGCGGACATCCACCGGCCCCCCGGGGAGGGCCACTTCAACTTCATGGGCCACTTCACGAAGCCCCAGCAGATACAGGAAGAGATGAAAGAGCTGCAGCAGACCACCGAGAGGGCGGCGCTGCTCAGGCGAGTGTGGGCGACCCGGCCCCGAGGGGGTGTCCCGCCTGCATCGGCTGGGCTGCCCGCGTGGTCCCGGGCGCCTGCCCGCGCTGGCCGCTTCCCGTGGAATCCCGGGCGCCTGCCCTCCGCTGCTGGCCACTTAGAGATTGGCCCTGGGCACGGAGCCCGCGGAGGTGGAGCTGCAAGCCGACGGGAGGAGCAGCTGTAGGTGACCCCCCCGCCTCCATGGCAGCTGTCGGCCACCACCTGCGGCCCCCCACCGGCCCAGGGAATGCGGGGCCAAGGCCCTGCCCTGGTGTCACGGGTAGGCGGGCGCCGCCCAGCAGGCGCAGCTGCAGGGTGAGCAGCGCCCTTTGCCTCTGGGCGTCTGCTTTGGGGGTCTGCTGCCTGCTGGGAGGGGAGCTCCCGTCTGCCCCAGCGCGTCTCGCGCCAACCGCCGGGGGTGGCGGGTCCTCCCGCGCTCTTAAAACACAAGGCTGTGATGTCTCTGACGCACTTCCCCTCGGGCGGGGACAGGGACACGGTCATGGTGCCGGCCGTGGCGTCTGCGGGCCCTGAGTGTCGGTCACCAAGGCGACGCCTGGCGGCCAGCAGGCACGGGGGAGGCTGGGTCGCTCCCAGGGGCGGAAGCGCCTGTCCCCGGCGTGAGCGCCCGCTGCCTTCTCTCCCAGGGACCAGCTGCAGGCGCATTACGAGGACATCAGCCAGGCGCTCCGGAGGCTGGACGGGGCGGCCAGCGGCTACACCTCCCTGTGCGGGCTGCGGAAGGTGCTGCAGGGGTGCGGCTGCGCAGTGAGGGAAGAGGAGCTGACCCACCTCCTCCGCAGGTTTGCGTGGCCGGGGTAGCCCCTCGCAGCCAGGCAGCTGCCGCGGCCAGTGGCCCTGCTGCCGCCGTGCGTCTGTCCAGCCGCGGGACACCGAGGCGGCCGCGCCACCCGGCCTGGCTCGGCTGCGTCCCCCTGGCTTTCCCACGCCGACTCCCATTTACCGGGCGTTCACGCGCTTTGGCGAGTCGGCGGCTCTCCGGGGCTTTGTCAGAAACGGGCGCCCCTCGCCCGCCCCCCTGAAGACGCCCCCCGGATGCGCACCCGCGTAGGCAGAGTGTGCCGGCACCCCAACCCCACCGCCCCCGGAAACGCACGAGCCCCGGCCGCCCCCAGTGTGCGGCCAGAGCGCGGCGGGCTGACGGCTCCCTCCTCCGCTGCCGCGCCTTCGCCCGAGCTAGTCCCGTCCTGCTTCTCCGCCCGGTTTCCGCTGTCGCTCATGGCGTTTCCATGGCCTTCAGCTCGCAGGAAGTTTCTTGATGTACTTCATCGAGCTCTTCTGAAACCCTTCTGTTCCTGGATATTGAACAGTCACTTCATTGCATTTTCATTATTTCTGACTTCTAAAAAATTTTTCAGATGCATTTTCCATTGTCTTGTCTTCGGGAAGAATCTGCTCTCAGTATCTTTTCGTATTTCGTTCCTCACCCTCAGCCTTGTTGACGCTCAGCTCACCTCTTTTCATATCAGCCTTCTGAAACTAAAAATTAAAAGTCTTATGGTAATTTCAGTCAGATCATTTCTGTTCCCTGAACTCCTCTGCTCACGTTCAGGTCGAACCCAATTTAAGAAAAGTTGCAACTTTTCCAGTGAGGAAATGTGCTTGGGGGCTTTGAACATGTTGCACTCTTTGAAAACAGATTTCCTAACAAGGCATCAGGTCCTTGGAAATATGCAGAACATTCATTTTCAAAGTCAGTGCCAATTTCCCGGTAATTCTTGTTTAAAATCTTGGCCTAAAAGGGAGAGAGAGAAGGAACTGTCCAGGACTCATCCTGCGGTCCTGGTGGTTAGGACAAGGCCGCAGAGCTTCCCGCACGATCTGTGACGGGCCCAAGATGCCACGGGTCTCCGCGCGTAAGCCTTTCCTCCCGGAGCTCTGCTTCTGCTCCACCTTCTGGGAGATTTCCTCAAGTTTAGCCCTCAATTTGTTTGAGACTTTGGTCTGCTCTTTTGCCTGTCGTATTTTTTTTTTT
>NW_004567105.1:1539706-1549010 GCF_000260355.1 Condylura cristata
CGCCATGTGGTCACCTCCGGGGCAGGCGGGAATCGAACTCATGAGGAAGCGGCTTTAGCTTCTCAGTGCTGTGCTTTAACCCGCTGCGCCACCAGGGAGGGCCGCCTGTCGTATTTTTAAGCAGCAGAGCTCAGTTTGGTTCTTAGGATGTTTCCTTTTCACAGCGTCCCGTTCTTGTTTCATGGAGCGCTACTTCCTCTCTCGGAGTAGGTCAACAATAGGATGCGTGGAAGCTTTCTTCACCTGAGAAGTCTCTCCTTAGTGTTGCCTTTGTCTGCTCGACTCTGGCCTCAAAAATATTCTCACACTGAAGATAGGACCGCGGCAGCAGGTCAGTAGTCCTGCACAGACAGGTAGAATTTGCCGACTTTAGTCTGAGCTCTGGGGTCATCTGCAAAGTTGCTTCCTTAAAACTTTTCTTTAGGCGGCCCTCCCTGGGGGCGCAGCGGGGGAAGGCACCACACTAAGAAGCTAAAACCATTTCAGCGTGAGTTCGGTCCCCGCCTGCCCCGGGGGTGACCACAGGGCGCCGCAGACCTCTCCTGACCCGCCCGCTGCTCCCCTCGGCAGTGGACTTCGTCCATCTGCCTGTTCTGCTCCCCGCTCTGTGTTCTGCTCCCCTCTCACCGCCCCTGCACCTCTGGCCTGTACCCCCAGTTCTGTGTGCATAAATAAATAAATCTTAAAAAAAAAAACCAAAAAACTTTTCTTTAGGGCTGGCCAGATTTCCCAGGGAATAATCCACTAAAATAAAGGATGCTCAGTTAAGTATGAATTTCAGATAAACTTTTTTTAGTGTAACTATGTGTTATGCACATGCTAAAAATACCTGTCTTGTTTACCTGGAATTCTAATTTAACTGGATATCCCTGTAGAATCCCCCACTAAATCTGGCAACCCCAGGAGAGAAGATTCTCCGGGTCTCCTATTGCCGGCGCTCTGAAAGCTGAGAGAAGAAAACGGAAAGGCTGACAGTCGATTCTTACTAGAATTTGGGGTTCGACTGATCACCACTCATAAGCTAAAATGCAGGCGCCAAGGGCTGTGGGGGGAATCAGGGCTCCACTGCAGCAGCGCCCCGGGGCAGGCCGACCCCGCTCTCCGAGCCAGCTCGCTGCGGGGGGGGCGCGGGACTCGTGTGGGGAGGCGCTAAGAAAGGGGGTCCTGAGGGTCTGGTCAGGGGTCCAGAGGGGCCGGCAGCGTTCTCCAGGAATCGCACTCACACCCCTTTTTCTTTCGAGTTTGGTCTTGTCTTGTAAGCCCTGAGGGCCGGGATTCAGGGTGCCGCTCTCTGGGTACCCCTTCTTTCTCTTTGCTTTCAATTTGCAGAATCGCTAGGCGGCTTGGCTGGACGAGCTTGCTGGCTCCTGCCCAGGCCCTGACCGGGCTGGGCGGGAAGGAGTTTGCCTGGCTGCAGGGCCCCAGGCGCCGCTGCGGCCGCCGGACCAGAGCACCTCGCTGCGCACACTCTGCCGAGTCGTGTTTAAAGCTCCCTTTCCTCTCATTTAGGGGGTCTGACGTGGGGGCAGAGCGGGACGCATTTTATTTAACGCAAGTCTTGCCCTCTTGTCTTCTGGCACGGAAGCAACTTGCAGCTGACCGCCGCTGCGCTGCCTGCCTTTGCGCGTCCACTCTGGCTTGCTTGGGACTCCGGCTGCGCCTGGCCGAATGCGCTGTACAGCAGCCTGCACGCACGCTCACGTGGAGGTGCAGGTGCCTGGCCTGTCTCCAGCCCCGGGACACCACCAGCCCCGTTCTCTCCTGGCCAGCTGCCGTGATGACCAGTGCTTTGTGACGGTCACTTTAAACAATCACTGGCCGATCAACTAAGGCTAAGAAAATAAAAGACTTCTCCATATATGTATATGAAAGCAAACAAAGCGCCCCTCCCCTTCTGTCCCTCCACCCTCGCTCCGACCCTCTGCGCGCCCGCTACCCGGTTCCGTTCGTGGACAGGGTCTGTCTTCACGCTGTTTCTCCAGCCACTGCTTCGTTTCCTCACGCTGCACGGAGAGGCGAACTCAGGCGTGTCCGCCCCTCTTTGCCTCACCCTGTCAACTCAGCCCACGTTGTCAAAGTGGAAGCGTTTCGTCTTTCCTTAGAGCCGCGTGACGCTCCGCCCCTTCCTCACCCCGTCATCTCTCTGTGAGCTCTTTGCTGCCCTGCGTCTCAGCCGTTGAGAAGGACGTTTCGACGAATGTGGGTGCGTCCTCTTCTAGCCGGGGACCCCATGGGCCAGCGCCTGGAGCGGGTCACTGGGCCATGTGGTAGCTCTGCTGTCTTGTCTTTGAGGGTGGAAAGATGGTGTTTCACCCCCATGATGTCCTCCCTGGAAGCCCCCTCCCTTCACGTAGATCCACTGTGAGCTCCCGTTTTCCTCACCCCTGAAGAGGGTCTTTGAAGTTAGGGCAGCTGGCGATGCGTTCTGGCACTTTTTGTTTATCCGAGAATGTCAACATTTCTCCGTCATTTTTGATAATTTCACTGAAGAAAGAATTTTAGATTGGCGATTTTTTTCTTTTCACATTTTAAGTGCATCAGTCCACTCTTTTCTCGCCAGGATTTCTGATGAGAAAGTCCATGTGTGTCTCCTGTCTTGCCGCCCGGGGAGAGTCCCCTCTCTGGCTGTCTCTCCAGACTGACTCTGTGTCTTTTATTTTCCGGTTTGAAGAAGCTGTGCCAAGCTGTAGTACTTTGTTCCGTATTTGGTATCTCCGTGCTACCCTGGACACCAAGTCAGCCCACCTCTGGTAACCCGTCTACCACTGGTTCTGGAGACTTCTGGCCCGGTGTTTTCCCCGCGCCTTTCTTTTTCTCTTCCAGGCATCCCGCGTCGTGGGCGTTGCCCGTCCTGACGTCGCCCAGTTCGTGCCCATCCCGTTCCGCCTTCTGCCCTCCGTGCTCTGTCTCGGCGTAGTTTCCGTGGGCCCGCCTCAGAGCTCGCTTTCTCCTCAGCCGTATCCAGCTACCAGCGGGTCCATCACGAGCCTTCCTCACCTCTGAGCTGTCTGTTCTTATTTCCGGCGTCTCCTTTTGATTCGTAGAGTTTCTCTCTGTGCGTGCAGTGTCTGTGCGTTTGTCCTCGTGTGCTGTGTGTTCCCCCCCATGGAGCCCTTTACCCACTGGAATCCTCCTATGTCCAGCTCTGCTGCACTCTCACGTGCGAGGTGCTTCTCATGCTTTGTCTTTCGGACTGCCCCTTGCTGCCCCTGGGGGTGCCCCGCTGCCGACAGGCGGCCTGGTGCACTGGGGCGCGGGACTGAGGCGCAGGCTCTGAGCATGAGGCTTCGTGCTCGCTGGGCTAGGAACGGGCCGTGTCTGCCGCTGCCCCCGAAGGCTCCCGTCCCCTCCGGTTCCTTGGCTTCGTCTATATTCTTGGAACGTCGCTGCGAACTTCTCTCTAAATAGAAAAATCGTGTTTTGGGCTCTTTCCGTGGTGCTTCTTTGTGATTTTACCAGATCTGCGTTGCTGCGGCAGCAAGGTTTCGGGAGGGGGAGCTTCTGTGATACCACGGTCGAAGCTCGGCTTTTAGTATGTTCGCGTCCTGAGCTCGGGTCAGACATGGCTCTTAGTTGTTTTTTATTTTTAATCCAGTGGGTAAGACAAGAAGGTAAGGGGGTGAAGTGGCTGACCCCCTGTCCCCCACAAGAGGTGAGGCTTGGCAAGACCTCTGCGGCCTGTTTCTCAAGGATCACTGTTCCCCTGTCCCTGCCAGGGCTGAGGGCCTCATTCTCAGGTCCTAGCCATGACCATCTGGTGGGGTCCCCAAAGGCAAAGCCGTGGAAGGTGGGGCTCCTACGGCTGGGTCCCCGGGAGCTTTTGGCTCTCACCTGGGCCCATACGCAGCCCCCCAGGTTTTCAAGCTGCCCCTAGGAGTTCGTACCGGCTTATGGCTTCGAAGGCTGCTGCTCCAGGAAATCAGATCATGGCTTTTCTTTATTCCCTTCTCCGTCCAGATATCGGGGTAACGTTCCCCCCCGACCTCCACACTTGATGGGGTCGGGAAAAATCAGTGTTTTCCGGCTTGTTCAACTTCTGCTCATTGTGAGTCCGCGTGACCGTCCCAGCCCGCCACTTGCCAGGCCCCTCCTTTCTGCCGCTTCCCCTCCCTGTTCCCGCCTCATCCCATCTTTTGTCAGCTTCCATTTTATTTTAGAAACGATGGTTAAATCTAAGCCAAAACCAATGAGTTGGCTCAAAAACTCGCAGCCTGGTAGACAGCGTTTCAGAGCCACGACTCCGGAAACATGGCTGAGTGTCTAGGCCAAGAATTCCTTCTCGGGACTGTCCCCAAACTGCTGTGTCTGCCTCGTCCTCGGCGGGCCGGGACACTCGCGCATCTCTTCTAGGCCATGCGGGGGGAGTGGTTCCTCGCTGTGTGCCTTCCCTGGCCGCGGGGGCCCCCCAACCACCGCCACTTCCTGGGTACCTCGGCCTGCAGGGCGAAGTCGGCACGGCCAGCCTTTGGCGTTCCTCGCCGTCCTCGCCCACCTCCTGTCTGGCCCGCCTCTTCCCCAGGACCTTCCTCCCTGGGGCGCGTCCCTGCATTCCCCCGGCCTCACTGTGCCAGCCCCAGCGTACCCCAGGCTGTCCCCACGGTTCTCTTGGGCTGGTTACCCCGTTTCCGAGCCACACCCCTTTGTTTCCACTCTATTTTGCTGGAGCGCTTCCTGGAGAAATTTCCTAAGCAAGGGTGGGTAGGCAGCGCATCTCCTGTCCGAAATAGGTTTTACTCTCCTCCGAGCGGATCTCAGAGCTCCTCTAGGCAGGGAATCCTGGGGCGAACCCACTTCCCCCTCAGTTTTGAGGACCTCGCTCCATGTGTTCAAGCTGTGCGAAGTTGTGGGCTCTGTCGACAGAAAGGGCACCACTGGGCCCTCGTGCCCAGCTGTTCTCGCTTCCTTAAACACGCAGTCTGTTTCCAGCTGAGTAAGAATCCGCACGCATTCAAAGAACAGACCACAGAAAACTAGCGCCAGATAAATAATTAACCGGATGATTATAAGAGCGCCTCACGGACGCCCGGGCTTGCTACGGTTACATGCTGCAACAGAAGGACATGGAATTCCTCGTCCACCTTTCAAGGGGCGATCCACTTTTTTATGAATTGAAACCTTCATAAGGATCCATTGCTCGGGTGCTTGTTTCTTCTCAAAGACCTCTTGATGATAAACATCTCTGTTATTTGTAATTATATGTAGATTATTCTTCTCTGGATCCAAAATAGACTTTTCTAAATAATACTGAGATTAGCATATGCATTTGATTTTATTACTAAATTTTAATACCAAGTTGGCAATTTCTCCCGCTGATGAAATAGACTTGATTACCCTTTCCCTCCATCACGTGAGGCGCTGGCGGGGCCCTGGAAGGCCGCTCTGCAGCTGTGGGTTGGAAAAGCACAGCTCTTGGCCGGTTTCCTTTAGCAGAGCGCCATGTGAGTCACTGGAAACTTCTCTCTCCGGCGCAGCCACTTTGGAAGCTGTTGCCCTGCGTGGACAGCTGCCCCGGCCTGCCCGACTAGCAAAAGAAGGGGCAGGTGGTCAAGGGCCGCGTCCCCGAGGATGGGGGAAGGCGGCGCGCGTCGAGTGTGGCTCAGCCTTATTTTAGACCGCCTCCCATTTCTTGCAAATATGCTGCCTGTTCTCCCGAAACTCTTGGGTTTCAGCGCACAATCTGTTCTCTCTTCTGTGTTGGAGTCGAGGGCAGGAAGGAGCCTCTGTTTCCACATGGGTCTCCTTCTGCAGACGCTTGGCGTTTCTATTTGCAAAAATACAGAGTTACTCAGGCTTCATAAAGCTGCCGAGAGCGTTCAGCTGGAAGACTGAGCTTTGGCTGAGCTGGGCCGGGAATCTGACAGAGTCTACTGGGGGGCTTCTTCTCCCTGGTGCAGCCTCCGGCCCACCCCCCTCTTCTCGGCCTCCTCTGCTGTTCTCAGCCCAGACCCTCAGTGCCGGGGGCCCGTGACCACGGCCCTCCCAGCCCGCCTTGTCTCCAGAGCCGGTCTGGACACAGTCAGGCCCGGCGGCCGCGGCGCCGTCCGTCCTGCAGGCGGCCGCCGCTGCCCGTGGCCTGACCGAGGCCCCCCTGCCCGCCCTCCGCGGGTCTCCTCAGGTGAGGCGTGCCTCCGCCCAACAGGCGGCCGCCCGGGCCGCGCCCACGCACGGCCAGGGAGCAGAGTCTGGCCGCCACGCGTCTTGCGCTCAGCACGCGCTTGTGGGGCGAACGCGTGACGAGGCGGGGCGCTCTCACTGGTGCTAACAGACCCTTTTCTTTCTTCGGGCCAAGTTGGGGAATCCCTTGGCGTAACGATTGCATCAACTACCTTGACTTCTTACAAGCAGTGGAGAATAGCAAGCCGACAAAACCTCAGCCAGACACAAAGGAAGAGCCGGCGCCAGTCGATTTTTCGACACTGAGCCCAGAGGAAGTTCTGAAGAATGTCCAGGAGGTGGTCGCCGCCTCTGAGCTGGCCCTGGCCGCGGTATGGCTGCCCGGGAGGGCTTTTAGCGGGAAAACTGAAATTCTGGCTTTGATGGCAGCAGCCCTCGGGCCCCCTTTCACCGGTCTGCCCTCTGCCTGAGGGGGCAGGCGGGGCTGCGCCCTGGGGCGTGTCCTCGGGTGGACCGGGCTCGCCCTTCAGTAGATGCAGTGAAGTGGAGGGTTCCAGGCGGAGCGGGCAGGGGGCAGGCCCCGGGTGAGGGCAGGCTGGCGGGGCCCTGGCTCGCGGAAGGAGTGACGGCAGGTGGCCTCGGAGAGGTTGTCCGGGCAAGGCTGTGGCAGACTCATCGTGGGGAAGCCGGGCAGGGAGGGAGGGCGCGGGAAGGGGCTGGCGCGAGGCGCGCGGCCGGCCCTGGCCAGGCCCTCGGGGAGCAGGGCTTTGGCCGCTACCCACAAGTGCACTTCTGCAGCAGCACCGCAGTGAGGCGAGGGCGGGGCTTCCGTTTGGCGAGACCACGGGTCCAGCGCCGCCATGCGGTGCTGGGCACACAGAGGGCACAGCCGGAGTCGGGGGGCTGGGGCGGCCTGCGGAGCCGGGGACCGTGCTGGCGGAGCCCCGGGGGGGGACCCTCAGTGCAGGGCCCCGGGTGCAGGGCGGCGGAGAGAGGCAGCTCAGGACGTGGTGCAATGCCAGTGAACTCGCCTGACCCTGGAGGGTGGAGACTCCTAACCTCAGAGTTTTCTGTGAGGATTTAACATGTTAATGCTTTGTCTTAATGATAATTAGAGAAAAATTAGAATGAACCGTTATTTTTAAAATGAGGCGCCTGGACGCCTCCCTCCAGGGCTCCTCCCCAGTGGCCTGGGCGGGCCGCCTGGGTCACCCGCCAGGGTCCGAGGCTTGGGCGCGCACAGGGCCAGGGGCTGCTGGAGCCGCAGGCCCGTCCGGAGGTTTCTCAGCCCAGAGGCCCCGCTCGCTCGACCTTCGCGTTTTTCATGTTAGTTGATGAAACCTCCCGATTTCCAAATATCAGCGTGTATTTTCAGATTTTTCCCCAAACCTGCGGGGACAACAGGAAACATGTATTGCACAAATAGGCCCAAATTGCACAAGGGCGTCGCCCGTCTCACTTGAAGTGACCCCACGGAACAGCTCTCGGGGTGTTTCTCAAACTGAGGTCCGGGGGGCCCCTGGGCGGAGCCAGGAGGAACCCTCCTCAGGCCACGTGGTTTTTAGCGAGGAAGTGAGATTCCCGGCCAAGGCCGTGGCAGGTGTCCTGGCGGAGGGAGGGGCCGGGCGGGGCCGAGCGGGAGGTCAGAGATGCCCGGGCGCCCGCGACTCCCACCTGCCCTCCCTCCTGCCTGCAGCCGGGGTCCTGACGGGAGTGACGACCCCTTCTGCGGGTGTGGGTGTGACGCAGTCGTGAGCCGCTTGACGCCGACGCGGACGCCCCAGGCCCCGCGGGGAGGGGCCAGTCACGCCCACACTCGGCCCGGACAGGTGCACCTGGGCAGCTGTGGGGACCCCGGTACCCGTAGCCGGGGGCCGAGGCCACCGTCGGGCCACGGGGCCGAGGCCGCCCCCGCCACAGTGCTGGTGCCTTGCCCACCCCTCCCCCCGCGCCCCTCAAACGCGCGCCCCAGCCTGCCGGCCGCGGAGCCTCCCCCTTAGCCCTGGGGAGAGCGAGCCACAGGGGGATTTGATGAGGGGGCTGCGAACACATTAAAATCTTACTTAAAAAAAAGGATCTTAACCTACCACTTGATACAGATTTTCTGGTGCAATAAAAATGAATGGTTTTGCTTCGACAGATGGGGAATGTGCTTTCCTTTTATAGCAATTTTTGCACTTTTCCAGCTTGACTACTGTACCGCCGGCGTGGTGCCGTCCCCTCAGGCCCTCGGCGAGGCTCGGGCGGTGGTGTCTTCCCGAGAGCCAGCCCCGAGGTCCGGCCGAGGGCTGGGAACCTCACGGCCTGGGGGCGGCACGCGGGGACCCCAGCACCGCTGCTGGCCACTTCCATCCCGACGGCTGCCCGAGGCCCTGCCTGCCGGCATGGCGGCCCTCGGCCCGCTGCACCTGCTCAGCGCTGAGCGGGGCCGGCGGGTCGCAGTGGTCAGTCCTGGCAGTGGCCTCCTGCGAGCTGGGGCGCGCAGGGACCGGCCTCTTGGAGCGGGGGTGGGGTCCCCTTCCCCTTGCCGAGGCTCCTCGTCACTCCTCTCCCGCTTGATACCCAGACGGGGGTAGAACGCGAATCCCCCCGCTGGGGCCCCCGCCCGCCGCCCCTCCGCCAGCGGGGTGTTTGGAGCATCTTAGTGTTTCGTCGTGCAGCGCTTACGGGGACCTGCACTGCTCGTGCGGGTCAGGGCAGTGCTGCACGCAGCTGCTTGACAGTGGCTTCTGCCCGCCCCCTCTTTTTTTAGGCGTTTCTGGCCCTGGATCCAGAGGACACTGGTTTTGTGAAGGCTTCCGATTTTGGACAAGTTCTTAAGGATTTCTGTTACAAGCTCACAGATAACCAGTATCATCATGTTCTGAGACGACTGAGACTTCACCTAAGCCCCTACATACACTGGAAGTATTTTCTCCAGAACCTCAGTGACTTCCTGGAAGAGGTAAGGGGTTCCTGTAGCCATAAGCACCTCTTCTTCCCGGGGGTCTTTGCGAAGTGGACAGTTGGTTGAAACCTTGCCGGACAGGCTGGGCATCTCCTGGGCCGGGCCCTCGCCAGCTGAAAAGCGCGCCCCGCTGTGCAGAGGGGTCTGAGGGCAAATGCCCATCCTGCCGGCCACTTCTTCCCAACGACGTCGGGGAGGTGCCGTGCCTGATTCGTTTTGAGCTCTCGGGAACCTTAGAACCCT
>NW_004567105.1:1549178-1550198 GCF_000260355.1 Condylura cristata
AGGCCGAGGAGTGCAGGGGCAGAGTGGGCTGGACAGAGTGGGAGCCGGGAGGGCCCCAGGGGGGCGTGCGCCAGGCTCTGCTTCCTGCCCAGGGCTGTTTCTCTGCCGGCACGGGGCCCTTCACCCCACGCTGTGCCCAGGCTCGGTGCAACTGGACGGGCGCGGGCCGAACGGTCAGCCCCCGGGTCAGCCAACTCCGGTGTGGTCCCAGCCGCGGAGCGAGGACTCCCCAGGGCCGCGGCCGTCTCCTGCCAGTGGCGGGGTGGCCCGGACGCACCCGCTGCCCGAGCAGGTTCCCAGGCCACCTCGAACCGTGTAGGCCTCACTGAATGAGCAGCTGCGCTCCGGAGGCCTCGGTCTCCTCTCTGGGACAGGCGTGGCCGTGAGGTGACCCGAGCCAAGAGGAGCGGCTGGTCAAGGCCAAGCGAGGCCCCCGCAGCGGCTCGGTCGTGTCCACTGCCGGGCGGCCTCACATGCTCAGGGGTCCCGGCCGACGGGCGCCGGTGGCCTCGTGGCTTCGCTCTTGTGAGGCTGCCACGCTGCGGTGGACTCGGACAAGACGTGCCCGGCCTGCTCCCCCTTAATGGCCCCACGCCACAGCCCCACCGTGGCCCTCGCCCGCGGCAGCCCTCCCACCCCACATCTCAGCGCGCGCCCTGGCTTTCGCCGTGGTGGACTTTGCACCGCAGCGGACACTACAGAGACAGCTTCCTTCACCGGGCAGGCGGCGGGAGTGCGGCTCTTCCGCCTGCTAATCTGCTCCTGGGTGGGGAGGTCCTGCGCCCCCGCCTCAGGCACCTGCCCCTTCTCTGGGCCGAAGGAGGGTGGAATGGGGCAGGCGGGGGCCACCGCCCAGGGGCGGCTGGCCCGGGTCTGCGGAGGAGCCGGGAGCGTTCGTCTCAAGGAGTCCTGGCCGGCGTTCTTCCAGCGGGGAAGAGAACCGGCGAGCGCCAGCCCGGGCAGGTCCTCGGCTGGCCAGGGAGCAGGGTCACGCCCTCCGGGGGGTGCTGGGCCAGGGCT
>NW_004567105.1:1550447-1558674 GCF_000260355.1 Condylura cristata
CCTCCGGAGGGGGAAGGAGGGAGGCCAGCCCGGCCTCCGGAGGGGGAAGGAGGGAGGCCAGCCCGGCCTCCGGAGGGGGAAGGAGGGAGGCCAGCTCGGCCTCCGGCCTCTCCCGAAGGTTCTCCCAAGCCGGTGAAAGCGTTTTCTGAATTCTGTCCTCGGCAAGTGCCTCCCATCCTGGGAAAACACTTTCTATTCAAAATGCCATGTGTAAAATATAGAGAAGCCTCTTGTTTTTAGAAAATCATTCCTGTTTAACATTTCTTTTAAGTCCTAAAGTGCAATTTCAGTACCTTCCGTGAATATAAAAATAACGCTCAGAGCAGAAATAGAATTTTAAAAGACATAGCAGAAATCCATATAAAATCTTCCTGCTTTATCACCATGGAAATAATGGAAGTTTTAAACAAAACCCACCCTTATTCCATAGAGTCATTATTCTGTCCCTCCCTAGCTGGGGGGCCCGGGACCCCTGTGACGTGTCTGGGACACATCCGCTCAGCCGGGGGGGGGGGTCCTTCGAGGAGAGAATTTAAGGTCGTGTTTCCGCCGAAGAGTCGGCAAAGCCCATCAAGCTGTTTGTGATCTTTTATGAACGTCCTGTTTATCCGAGTTACCGACAGTGTTAGCTCGATGTATCGCTGTGTCTATTGCAGGTAGAGCGGGGTCCATGTATCTTCAGTGAACATGATGAAGAACGGGCAGCCCCCATTTCAGGAACACACCCCAAGGTTACGGGGGACGTTAGGGAGGTCACTAAGTGACCCCAGTGTCCGCTGGGGTCGGACAACCGTTCGGTCCCTAAACAAGTTCTGAATTTCACTGGTTTGCTGCCAGCCCCTCCTCCACCCGGAGGCCTCTGCGCCTGCGGCAGGCCGGGACAGGGTCACTCGGGCCCACGTAGATTTCCGGGGGTCCACGGAGGAAGGGGCCACCGGCTGGAGGTGCTGGCGCCGGGAGAAGGGGCGTCCTCCACCCCAGCCCCGAAAGTCAGCAGCAGTCAGCACGGGGTTTTGCTGGGTGAGCTGCTGCCCTGGCGCGGGGGACCCTGGGACGCGGGCACGGGCTTCCCCGTGTCTGCCGGTACGGTGCTGTGCTGGCCTTGGTGGGAATGCCAGGGTGGGGCGTTCGTGCAGGGGCCGTTACATTCCCGCAGCTCCCAGCCGGTACAGACTGCTCTGCCCACGGCCGCTGGCCGCACGGGACGAGGGGCCTCCTACCGGAAAGGAGGAGTCCCCGAAACCCCAGCCCCGGGGCACGGCCTGCCGGGAGCTGGCGCCTGCTGCTGGGCCCGCCGCCAGACAGGACGGGCAGGGGGCTCCTCCACGCTGGCCTGGGCCCGGGCTCCTCCGCGCTGGCTCCCTGCCCTGGGCGGGGCTGACCGCCGTCTGCCCCGCTCGGTCCCAGGGCGCGGCTGTGAGCAGCGCACGGTGGGCTCCTTTGGTTTTGAGTTGCGCGAGCTGGGAGGCCGCGTGGCGGCAGGAGGAACCCCTCAGTCAGGCGGGCTTGAGCCTGTTACCCGCGTGGGGGAGCCCGAGGCCAGGCCACGCCCTGACCTCCCAAGGGACAGCTCCCCCGAACGAGGGGGCGAGCAGGGCTGGCCCGAGGATGATGGGTAACTAGGGCAGCCCCTGGGAGCCCCAGCCCAGACCCCGGGGAGGAGGCCGGGAGGCCCGGAGCCTGGCCTGACTGAAGCCTTTCCAGGGGAAGTTCTGGAATCTTCAGCTTTGCCCGAGGGCAGCCTGGCGCAGGGAGAGGTCGGGGCCGCAGCACAGGCCGCAGCTGGGCCTGGTGCCCAGTGCAAAGCCCTCGCCTCTGCCGGCAGCGTGACTGACGCGGGTCCCCAGGCCCGGCCCGGCCTCAGCGGGCGCTGCGGGGGAGGGCTGGGGGTGGCCGTGGGGGCACCTGGCCCCGCCACGTGCGCCCACAGCTTCCGGTTCCCTTTCATCTGGATTTTTTCACATTTTATCTTTTTTTTCTTTTTTGCCGCTGTTGTTATTTTTAGATTTCATTTATTCACTGTAAATACAAATGAAGATACAGTACAATTAATTTCTTTGCTAATCAAAATATTTGATCAAATGAAGCAATTTTTCAATTCTTGGAAGTAATTATGCTGCTCTTGAAGGGGAAGCGGAGGGCCGCGTCTCTGAGTATTTCTAATTAGGAGTTCTCCTTGCTACCTGCTGTGTTCCTAAGAATTCTCTATGAAGTTTCAGAGTGTCTTTCCCTCCTGTGAGGAATCATGGGAAAAACTATGTAATTGTCTCCTGAGTGCTCAGAACAAACTTAGCCGATGAATCATGCGGTCTGATTAGCTAATTATAACCTTTGTAATCGTTCAGTTAACATACAGACATACTTCTAATCTGACGCTGCAGTGGCCGTAACCAGGCCGTCTGACCCCGGCCCGGTGGCCAGCTGGCCGCGCAGGGCGGTGTGAGCCCCTTCACGATACGTCCACTGCCGGCTGTGAGTTCCGAGCTCTGGCCCTTCGTCGGCTGGGCGCCCCGCTGTCTCCTCGGCCTGAGGACCCCCCGGCCCGCGCGGTGTGGCTGGGCTCAGCGCAGGGTATTGCCCCGGCCACGGGGTGCTCCCCGGTGCGGGGTCCTCCCGGACCCACGGGGGTCAGGCGGTCACGCCCAGTGTTGTGAGGAAAAACCAGTTTTATTTGCAAATTGATGGGCAACGGACGAGGTAGGAGATAAATTCAAACCTGCCTCCAGGGTTGAGAAAGGGAAGGGCTTCTGTAGGTCTTGGGGACTCGGGTTGAGAACAAAGGAGTTAGATTTTACTGGCTGAAAAGCAGCGTGACTTGGCTGAAGTCCACTGGCCAGTCACGGGCCAGACCATTTGCTGTGACTTCACGTGAGACCCGATGCCCAGAGGGTGGCGGGACTTGCTGGAGCCACCAGCAAGTGGGGCGCAGTGGGGTAGCCTGGCCTTGCCCCCCCGCCCCCGCCTCTGGCCCCAGCGGCTGGGGTGGCCCCTTGGGGGTCCTGGCGGCGGCTGGCTAGAAGCACGGGTTTCAGAGTGTCCACTGCACGGCATCTGAGAGCCCTGGCGGGGCGCCTCCTGGGCTCTGCGCATCAGGCTTCCCTGCGCCGACATCATGGTGCCATCACAAAGGGACATCTGTGGGCAGCACTCAGCCTTGGAGGGCGGCCGTTCCTCCAACCTGAGCTACATGCGGCTCTGGTGAGGGGGTGTAAGGGACATGGGGGGATAAAAAGTAGAGGGAACAGCCTTGCCCACAGGTGTCAGGCTCAGGGCTGCAGGGGCGCTGGGCACGCAGGTCCAGGGGTCCTGCTGGGGAACGGGGTGCGGGCGGCAGTGGCCCTGGCGTGCCCCCGCAGGCCCACCCTCCAGCCCCCCGTGTCCCGCCTTCCCGAGGCGCCTCAGACGAAGCATGCCTCATCCTGGAGAGTGGCGTTCGCCCCCAAGACGGAGGTGTCTGTTCTCACTAGGAGACGCATTTCTCCGCTTACAGAAGAGCTCTGTCTTCCATTCAGAGGCGGTGGTCACGTGACCGCGCCAGGGCCACAGAAGCGCCAGACCAGGCGCCATCTGCTCTCCCTGGCACCCGCCGCGGGGAGCGGGGCTGGCGGCTGAGCGGCACTGCTGAGCGCGGCGGGAGCCTGACTGGGCACCCGGCAGATTCTGGGAGGCAGGTTCTGCTCCCCGAGCCAGGGCCTCCCTGGGCGGCGAGGGGTGGGGCCAGGAGGCGCGGCCGGCCTGGGCCCCGGCCCAAGGCAGCGGGGGCTCTGCCCCCCGGCGGGCCGCTGTTCCCACTGGAGCCCACGTGCGTGGGGCCTGTGGTCATTTGCAGCAGGAAGTCTCCTCTCCGGCCAGCAGCACGAGCGCCGTCCTCGCCCACCAGGGTTCTGGTCCCCTTGGCGAAAGCCTCATGCCCGGCCCTCTGCCTCCGATGCCTCCTGGCCCTGGGGAGCCTGGGGAAGCCCCAAGGCCCCAGGACCTGCACGTCCTGCAGGCCTGGTCAGCCCCCCGCCAGGGGCTGCTCCCCGCAGAGGCTCATCACGGGGTGGCTTCTCTCCTCTGCCTTCCTGGTACCTGGCCACATTACAGGTATGGGTGTTGGGGCCCTGGCACCTCAGAACCCTCCGGCCTTGGCTGCGTCACCCCCCTCCCTTCGCCCCGTCCCCCCCCAGACCTCGGGAAGAGCGGGGTCCTGCTGTGCTTTCTGTTTCTTTGCCTCCTGGACTCGGTGTCTGCGTGCTGCAGACTGGCCTGCAGGGGTGTCTCGGCACCATCGTCCCCTGCCACCAGCCTGCCACGCGCCTCACAGCAGCAGCTTCAAGGTCAGGGTGTCTAGCGATGCCCCCAAGTGCCCACTGAGATACTTACTACTAAGTCTCTGATTAGAAAAGATTTGGGCCTATTTCGCCAGGCGCCCTTCCGCCCCCCTGGGCAGCTGGCTCCTCCTCGCAGGCTGGAGCTCGGCAGGCCGCATGCGGTGGGCGCTCAGGCGGGCGCGAGCCTCCCCGTGGCTCCCCGAGGACATCTCCGTGTCTCTGCATGGATGTCCGTGCAACGGACGGGTTGCCTGCGCAAGCCTTTTCTCTGTCCTGTGTGGGTGCTGCGGTGGCTGTGTTGGTGCTGGGGTGACTGTTGGTTCTGGGGCCACTGTGGGTGCTGGCACAGCTGTGGGTGCTGGGGCAGCTGCTGGGTGCTGGGGTGATAGAAGCCAGCTGGGGAGCTGCATGTGCCTTCTGCGTGCAGGAGCAATTTGAGTAATGAGAAGTGTCTATTTCTTAGAAGTCAAATATAGCTTGCCCCTAAATCTTTTTGTTTTACACCGCTCAGTGGTAGATGGTAGCTCCCGTAACAGCCATTCTTGGGCGGTTCCCTGCCTACTCAGGGTTCTCGGAAACCTCAGTTAAATTTAGTAACCTGTGTTTTTTCTAGAAAACTCTCCAACTTCCTCTGGGTTAAAGCATGAACCTCGGTTTACATGTGCCCTCGCAGGAATTCTCCCGTATCTGTTGTCACAATAACTGCTGCCCGCACGGACGGGAGGGGACCCTCCACGGCGGGCCGAGGCTCAGCAGGGGCAGGGGCGGCAAGAGCAGAGTCCAGACACAGGCGCCTCCTCCTGTGCTGGCCACGCCCACCCCGCCTTGGCGCCGCCTCCTTGCTGGCCACGCCCACCCCGCCTTGGCGCCGCCCCTTGCTGGCCACGCCCACCCCGCCTTGGCGCCGCCCCTTGCTGGCCACGCCCACCCCGCCTTGGCGCCGCCCCTTGCTGGCCACGCCCACCCCATCCCACTTGTCCGCAGAAGGCGGGTCCTGCTGGTCCCCCCCAGCTGCACCTGCAGCACCTCGAGGCGCGCGTGCCTGGGGCCCTGGAGAGTTGGGGCAGCGCCAGTGCTCGGCTCTGGCGGCTCCTTCTCAGCTGTCTGGAAGCGCACAAGGCACATCTGAGATTTCTCCAGTTTTCCAGCATGAACAGAGAAGAGCAGCCTCACTTTGCCGCCGCTCCACGTGAGCATCCTGGTCCTCCTGTGGCTCTGCGGCGTCAAGGGTGTGGCGGTGTGGGCCTGTGCAGTCACGCACTTGGGGGCTGCCCCCGCGGCGCCGTGTCAGTGCCTCGGTGGGGTAAGGTCCCACTGGCCGGCTCTGTCAGCTGTTTCGTCCAGCGTGGCTCCCGGGAGGCCCTGGTCCGGGGGCAGCTGTCACGCCGTCACCCCTGGGCCCAGCCACCTCCCCCTCCCACAGCCCCGCCCTTCCTCTCCAGGGATGGATCTGTTGGCACAGCAACCACGGCTGGAGCTTGGGGTGCTTTTTCCCTAACTGCAGCTCATAGATACACGGCAGGGCGGCTCCCCTGGTTGGTCCCTGCAGGAGAACCCCCCGCGAGCTTTGCCCTCCGAGAGCCCCCAGCACAGGCTCACGGGCCTCGTGGTTCCAGCGTCCGCTGACGGCCGTGCAGCCGCCCCTGGCCTGCTATTCCCGTCGGCCCATCTGTCCCCGTAGCCACCAGCAGCAGGTGCCGGATGTGGGCTGCAGCCTTCACGGGCCCCTCCTCGCTCGCCTGGCCGCAAGCAGGACAGTCCACGAGTGCAGTAGGCAGACCCTGCAGTTGCCTCCCTTGCTGGGGGCCTCCCTCCAGAGGGTCCCTCAGGCGCCGCCGACTGTCCCCAGCACCGTGGTCAGCGCCACCCTGTCATCTGCCCCCAGGAATTCCCCGGACGCTCGCCAGGCCAGAGGCTGGATCAGCTGCCCAGCACAGCTCCCAGCCTCCCGGGACCCAGGGTGGAATCCCCGTGGGCGGGGAAGTCCAGGCGAGAGGCCGCTAGCCACAGCACGGGCGCAGGAGGCAGCGACGGTGGCCAGGCTCTGACTCAGTCTCCTGTGGGAATCGAGCAGGCAGGCTGGCGTGTCGGGGCTGCGAGCCGTCTCCGTTCCGTCCCCGCTGACTCCCTTTGGCTCCGCTCTGCTCCCCGCGGACGACGCGGGGGGCGGGGACGGCTGGCCCCGGCTACCCACGGGTCGCCCGCGTTGCGCCTCCTTCCGCAGGTCAGCCCCACTTCAGCTCAGGCTCCTCGGCTCCCGCTCCTGCCTGTGCATGGGTGCTGCCTCAGCCCCGCGCCTAGCTGGGCCCCGCCTGCCCTGGAGGGGCTTTGCTCTTAAGTGGGCCCACCTCCCTTCTGTTTTCCTAGGGTGCTGCCAAGTGGGCGGAGAAAATGCCCAAAGGCCCCCCGCCCAGGCCGCCCAAGGACGCAGCGACCCTGGAGCTCCTGGTTCGGCTGCACAGGGCCGTGGCCGCCCACTACCGCACCATCGCGCAGGAGCTGGACAGCTTCGACACCATGAAGACCAACACCGTCTCCAGGGACGCGTTCCGGGCCGTCTGCACACGCCACGTCCAGGTCCTGACGGACGAGCAGGTGGGCGCCCGCCCGCCTGCCCGCCCGGCCGAGCCCGGCCTGTGCAACACCCAACACTTGGGGGGAAGCTGGGCCCTCGGGGCCTCTCCGCTGCGGGTGCCTCAGGACGCCGGCCCCACCGGCCTGCGGGTGACAAGCCCGCCCTAGCGTCTCCTGTCCTTGGGCTGCTCACAGGCTCCCCAAGGCTCCTGCCCCTCACGAACCCAGGGAGGCCCCCGCAGCCTCCCCCAGAGCAGGCGCTGGGGGTGCTGCCCCGCCACTGGGGGCCTTCGTGGCCTTGCCGGCGAGCACGCCCCACGGCAGGGCGCCCCCAGGCCCAGCTGCCGACTGGCGCGGCCTTGGCCCCCGGTCACCAGAACACCCGCACGACTGGGGCGTGCCTCTTCGAGAGCCGAGGCGCGCCGGCCCGGCTCCGTCCCTGTGTGTTTGGTGAGGCCAGCATGGCCCAGGCCCCTGGACTCCGGCCGTGGGAAGGCCTGGGCCCGGCTGGGCCTGCGGTCTGGTCCCCCGGGAGGCCCCGGCGGGGCGAGGGGCTGTCTCAGCCCGCGGTGGGGGCCAGGAGGTGGGGAGAGCTGCCCACGCCTGGAGCTGCGGCCGCCCTCGGGTTTCACTCTTCCCATAGGCGCCCCCCAGTTTTAATCAGAAAAGTCCAAAACACGCTTTGCCCCTTGAACTGACTGTCCTGCCCCGTGGCCCCCATGCGCCCCACCCACCCGGCCACCGCCTGATGTTGAACTCCGGGTGTCTGTAAAGTGTGTGGGGGGGATTGTTTGTCCTGAAGCAAGAGGCCGCGGTGGGGAGAGAAGACTCAGATACGTGGGAAGCACGTTTCTCTCGCTTGAGAGTTACGGTGGGCAGTCAGGGCTGATGTGGCCTCTCAGAAGTGTGGGGGTGCGGGAGCGTGCTCCCCACATGTGCGCTGCTGCAGAGCCCCGCAGACGGGTAAGTGTCAGAGCCCAGCCAAGCGGGTTCCTTGCGCCCCAGCCCTGCCCGAGGCCCCTTCAGTTCAAAGAGGATGAGAAGAGGCTGGAGGGGAGGTTTGGGGGTGCGTGGGGTTGCCTTTATCTGCATCACAGGAGCGGGAGGAAGCTGCCGCTGCTCCTCCCTCTCCCTGCCGGAGCAGGGGACCCCCACCCCCCAGTTCTTTGCCCTTAGGCACGCTGGCCTGGCCCCGGGGCTGGTCCTTAGCTGCGGCCCCTCAAGCCGGCTAGTTCAGAGGTGTGGAGCCGCCCGCCTCGGGCAGCCCCTTCCTGGTCCCCTTCAAGTCCTCCTGCTCAAGGCCAGGACAGGCCCACCACCGCCTGCTCGGCGCCGCGCCC
>NW_004567105.1:1558984-1560089 GCF_000260355.1 Condylura cristata
CCCAGTGTTGCCAGGGAAGGAAGGGGGTGACCGGGCCTCCTGCATGGACAGGGAGCCCCACACCCGTGTGCTGGAGTCGGGGGCGCCCAGGTGGAGGGGCCGGGGAGCCCCACGGGACGTGACACCAGTTCTCAGGGCTCCCCAGCCCAGGTCGGAGGGGGGCCGTTGGCCCCATTTCCCCCATGGAGCTTTGTGTGGCAGCGGACCTGACGCCCGACACCCCCATAACTTCCTCTCGCTTCCACCCCGCCCTTGCTCCCCCTGCGGGGCGAGGCTGTGGGCCGGGGGAGGAGAATCGCGCGCAGCTCCAGAGGCCAGAGTCCGTGGCCGGGGCGGCGCTGTGGGGGTGCGGGCCCGTGCGGGGTGCGGGCCGGGCTCCCAGGGTCCAGTGGCCCGGATGGGTTTGCATTTTCCCGAAAATGTTCTGTGCGCCGCGCCTCATTCACTGTGACTGATCACAAGATTTAATGGCCTGAAGCTGCGCACTGAGGCTCGGTTCAATTAAAAATGGTCTGTGGAAGCCATGAATAACCCTCCTGCCTGCGCCCCTCCAGCTTCCGGAAGCTTCCACCGGAGGAGGCCGGGTGGCTCTGTCTTTTTCTTTTGATGGTCGGGGCCGGGCCAGCGTGAGCGCAGGCACCCGGGCCCGGAGCGGCCTGGGGCCCGCCCCGACCCCGCCTCTGCCCTCTGCAGTTTGACAGGCTCTGGGGCGAGATGCCCGTGAACGCCAAGGGCCGGCTGAAGTGCCAGGACTTCCTGAGCAGGTTCAGCGCCGAGAAAGAGGCGTCTCCGCTGACCACGGGCGACTCAGCCCAGGCCCAGAGGGGGAGCAGCGTCCCCGAAATCACGGAGGAAGACGGTTCTGTGGTGTCATCGCCTGCTGGCAGCCAGAGAGCCGGGTCCAAGCCACGCAGCCCTCCCAGCGTGAGCCGCCAGCTGTGGGGCGCCCAGGGGTCGGGTCCCAGAGGCGCAGGTGGGGGGGGGGCGCAGAGAGGACCCCCGGGGCCCGGCCCTTCCTTTGGTGACCATGTGGTCACCCCACCCAGCATGGTCTGCCGATGCACCTGAGCAGCATCTCCCCACGCTGGGCCCCGGCTCTGTTTCT
>NW_004567105.1:1561694-1562195 GCF_000260355.1 Condylura cristata
GGCAGCAGCGGGCTCTGTCCTCCCCTCCCCGGCAGGGACCGTGGCACCTTTCCGCAGGGGGCGCGGCCGGGGGGCTCCTCGTTGGCAGAAACCGCACCCACGGAGCGTGCAGGCTACAGCCCAACTGCGCGCAGCCGCGCCCCCACCTCCCCAAGACCGAAGAAGCGCCTCTCCCTGCCCCCACGCCCCGCCCCGCGCAGCGTCACGCTGTGATGAGTCCAGCGCACCTGGCGAGGGGGCGACGGCCCCACCTGTGACCCGGCGGGGCGGGCAGAGCGCCCCCGACAGGCCCTGGGCGGCGGAGCCGGCGCGGTCTGTTCGCGCGGTTTCCTGGCCTCGCAGTCAGAAGTTGGTGTCACTTTGGACGCACGGTAGTGTCGTTTCTGGGCGGAACAACGCGAGCGGTGTCAGAGATGTTGGCGGCTCTGCCGGCTCTGCCGCCCGAGGCCCTCCCTGGGCCTCAGTTTCCCCTTCTGTAAAAGAGGGGGCAGGCCACTGACC
>NW_004567105.1:1573544-1574635 GCF_000260355.1 Condylura cristata
GCAGGCGGGGTGGGGGGGCCTCTGTCGGCCCTAACAACCGCGCAGAGGGAGCTGGTCCCGCCATCGGGCGCGGCCTGGGGGCGCAGAGGCACGGAGCCCCGGAGTGTGGGTGCCCCCGCGTGGGTGCGGAGACTTCCAGCAAGCGGGGGTGCTTGTGAGGGAGCCAGATTGCGGGGTGCAAGCTCACCTGGCGTGGGGCACGTGTGTCGCGTGTGTGTCGTGTCTGAACAGAGGTGGCGCGGTCTGGGGCCAGGGGCCGTGAGGACCACTGTCCCCCCAGAATCGTGGCTCGGTGGAGGAAGAAGGGACAAGGTGGCCCGGACACCGGGTGTCTGGTCCCCCGAGCCCGGAGCATGCGGCTCCACAGCCCACTGTCGGGGCCCGGGCCAGCCTGGCCCCCGGGTGCTGTCCGCCAGGCCGCCTTGACAGGCCCGAGCGGGGAGGGGCCGGGGCCACCACCAGGCCTGTGGGCTCCGCGCCCCTGTGGGGCAGATGTGAGTAGCTAAACCGAGGGCCCAGGGCGCACCCCCAGGGCCAGGAGTCGGCCCCGGAGTCCAGTCTCCCCGGGAGCCAGAGGGCCGGCCCTGGGGCCGCAGGAGCTGACCGCCCCCCGGGCCGAGGCCTCCCTCTGCCTCCCTCTGCCTCCCCCGAGAAGTGGGGGTCCCCTGAGTCTGCCTCGCCCCTCCGCCTCGGGTCCCAGGTGGCCGCGGGCTGACACCCACCCTCAGGCTGAGCCCCCGGGGAGCCTCGGGGAGGAGCAGACCCGGAAGAGGCCCCTGGGGACGCCCATGCGGGCCTTGACCGGGGTGGGGGTCCCCAAGGCCCGGAGGCCCCACACCGAAGAGAGAATAAGCACGCCCCGGACCAGCGCAACGCAGCCTTCTGCAGGGCACCCCACCAGGCGACACCCCCAAATTGAGGCTCCCAGAGGGAGCCTCGGGGAACATGAGGGGGCAGGAGAGACAGAAGGGTGCCGGGTGGGGGCTGCCGCTGAGCCCAGACCCCGCCTCACCCCCAGGGGAGCGCAGCCGGGGTGCGGGGAGGGAGCTGTCGGGCTGGCTCCCCGCTGCGGGCTCCTAGGAAGGGCCTCG
>NW_004567105.1:1575697-1576436 GCF_000260355.1 Condylura cristata
GGCCGGGCCCGCGAGCTGGGCTCGGCTGGGCACCCGGCACCCGCAAAGCCGCAGCCACTTCTCGAAGTTTAACGTCTCAGCAGGTTCAGATTCCTTTTTTCAAAATACCAGAAGTAATTAGACCAGATGGACTAGCTGCGTGCCAAGCTCACTCCCTCCCTCTCTTCATTTTTTTTTAAATCAAAGCCGTTTTCAGTTAAATGAGAACAAAAAATGCATCCAAACCCATAAATGAATACGGTATGTATACGGCAGTTTCTGACACTTGGGGTTTTGGCAGCTGATTCTTCCCCTTCCCTGCAGTTGGGTCGCCCCCACCCCCCGCCGCCGGGGAAGCTCGGAGCCTGCACCTCGGCCGGAGGGGGGCCAGGGTGCCCCAGGGCCGGCGGCCACGCTAACAGCAGGCGAGGCGCTGCGGGGCTGCTGGGGGGTGCAGGGCGCAGGACCCAGGGACGGGGCGAAGGGGCATCCGTGCGCCAGCCTGGGGGTGATGGGCAGTGGGGTGAGCCAGGAGGGCCAGGCCGGAGAGCTCAGCGGGAACGCGGGCGGGGGGCCTGGGGGCCAGTGGGGTCTGCTCGCAAGGGCGCCCCGCCCGGCCCCCTGCGCGGCCGCCATCCTCTCAGGGCCGGGCTGAGGCCGCCAGGGATCCGGCCCCTGCTCTGAGAGCCTCCGTCCAGACGGAAAAGGGACACGGAAGGCCCAGAGCCCTCGGCGGCGTGGTCCTGGGCCAAGCGGACAG
>NW_004567105.1:1579056-1580240 GCF_000260355.1 Condylura cristata
CACTCCCAGGCCTGACCGCGAGCTGCCCCTTGTCCCGCTCACGGGAGTGGGGGCAGCTGAAGCAGGCTCGGGGCGCCGGGGTCCCGCCCCGCCGCTGCCCTTGCTGTTACCGCCTAAGGCTGCACCCGCTGGGCTCCTGCAGCCCCTCCGGGCCGGCCTCTGGTCAGCTGCCCACCGCTCTGACTGGTCACGAGCTGTGCCCCAGGCCCAGACGCCCTGGGGACACACGGATGAGCAGACGCCCCAGGGCCGGCGTGGGCCGGGCGTGGGGCTCCAGGGGGCACCTGGCTGGCAGGAGGACGCTGGCGCCCACAGCGGGGAGGGACTTGCCTCAGGCCGCACAGTGAGGGGGGCAGGCCGGACCGTCCTCCTGCTGCGCGCATGCCCCCGGGGGACGCACCGGCAAGGGGGCGCTGCAGAGCTCTGAGGACACCAGAGGCGCAGGAAGCCCCGGGCCAGCTGGGCCGGGCAGGCGGGGGACCCTCCCCGGCTCCAAGGCCCGTGGACAGTGGCCTGGCCTCCCTGCGGGGGGTGGGGCTGGGGCGCGTCGTGCTGCCTCCGCCTGGTTCCGTCCTGCCTGGTCCGCTCAGGCCAGCCCGGGGCCCCCCCGGCCTCTGGGAGCCTGGCGTTCACGCGCTAGCCCCGATGTCTCTGGTGACCACGAGGTACTGGCCAGCAGAGCGGGAGAGGGCGGCCGTACCCAGTGTCCACTCGCTTGGCACACCCGAGAGCAGGGTCCACGCGGTGCCCCTCGGCACAGGGGCCGCCGCCGGGGTCGGGCCCCCGCGGACGCCGGTGCGTGTGTGCAGAGCACACCTCCACCCCGAGGCTGCGCTGTCGCCACTCAGCCACCCACTGGACAGGAAGCGCGGCCCCCCGCGTCATCTGTCACTCAACGAGAGCTGGGAGTCCCCACCCGCCCGTCCCGGGGCGGGGTACGCGCCCGCGGGGTTTCGGTGCTCTCTGAACGCGGAGACAGTCAGGGAAATGCCCGCTCCCAGCACCCGGCCCACAGCAGAGGGCCGCAGCGGCGGCGGAACGACAGCTGCTGGCGTGTCCTCGTCTCTGACAGTTCCGTGTCCGTCCACACCGGCCGGCGTCGGGGAGTCCCACCCGCGGACGCTGGCGGCGGCTCAGGGCGGGAAAACTCTGGAGCGGAGACGCCAGGGCCGCGAGCCTCAGGG
>NW_004567105.1:1582510-1584124 GCF_000260355.1 Condylura cristata
GGGGCCCCGCTCAGCTTGAGAGGCCCTCGGCACCCCGCGGAGCCGGCGCTGCCCCCCACAAGCCCCAACGCCTCCCCAGGCGGGGCTGCGGCACTGGGCACCCCCGGGAGAGCGCGTGGGTCGGAGTCCGCACCCCTCTCCCGCTACGGAGCCGGCGACCGTTCTGACAACGTGGCCCCGCAGAGCCGTGGCCCCGCGAACGGGCCTTTGAAGACCCCGTGGGAAGCAGGACGCCGCCACGCCAGACCCCAGCACCCGCCCCTAGGCACGCGGAAGCGGGCCACCGAGGAAGGGGTGGCAGACCGTGTCATTCGCAATCGCGTCAAAAAGCGCAGAGTGCCCGGAGTAAGCGGCCACGAGCAGGCGGAACACCCGCACGCCGCAGGCGAAGCCTGAGCAGGGGCAGAGGCCACGCACAGGGCAGGTCCCGCCCGCTCCAGTGCCGGCGCAGCCCAGCTCAGCGCTGCGTCTGCCTCACCGCGCTTTAAGAGTCTTAGGAGAAGAAACCGAGACCCCTGAGCCCAGCCGCTGGGGTGTCCGCAGGCAGGATGGGGTTCTTGGGGGTCTCGGACCCTAGAAACCCACTCGTGGGCTCTCAGAGCCGGGAGGCGAGTGACGCCAGCCGGAAGCAAACTCGAGAATGTTAAGTCCTCGAGGCTTAGCGCTGGAGCGGGATCAGCGGCCGGCTAGGCCACTCCCGGCTGCCCGTGGGGCCGGAGGAGCCTCAGGCCTGAGCCCTCTGCACCCTAACCCTAACCCTAACCCTAACCCTAACCCTAACCCTAACCCTAACCCTAACCCTAACCCCAACCCCGGCCTGCGTCCTGAAACCAGCTCGCCTCCGGCGTGGGCCGTCTCTTGGCAAATCCAGCAGCATTTGAGCTGCACGAACATCTGGTGTTGAGACCCACTGAGTGAGATCACCTGGCCTCTCCGCTCCTCGCTCCTTTATTCTGAACCGGCTGGAGCCGGGTGGGTCGCTGGGCCCACGCCGCTCTCCCGCCTCTGGCGTGGCACAGGCACGTGCTCTCGGGCAGTGGGGGCTGTGGGGAGGGGGGTTGCGGGCTCTGCCCCCCCAGACCGCGGAAGCGCAAATCCCAGCACGGCCAAGGGGCCACTGGGGCCGAGGACAGAGGGAGGCAGCCAGGCTGATGCAGAAAGCCCGCGTGGGCCCCGCGCGTGGGCCCCGCCCGTGGGCCCCGCCCGTGGGCGTGGCTCACGCCGGCCCCTCTGCAGCTTTCCACCGCTCTGAGCAGGCCGCTAGGCTCCAGGCGGTGGAGCGGAGGCGCTCGGACAGCCGCTCTCTCAAGTCCAGCGGGACCCTGCTGTGCGCCTGCAGCCGGACCTCAAACACACGGGTGAGGACCCCCAGTCAGGCACCCCAAGGCGAACCGGGGTGCCCCATAGCAGCGCAGCTCACCCAAACCACAGGGGTGGTGCGTCTCCCTTTCCCGTCAGAAGGCGGCTGGCGCGGCTGGGCTGGGGCAAAAACAGACGCGGTGCCCGCCGCGGGCGCACAGCCGAGAGCCCACCAGGCGCCAGGGACCGCAGAGGACACGAGGGCGGACACGAACCACGGACGCCAGAGCCCACGCTGGCAGCCGCGTCGCCCAC
>NW_004567105.1:1585475-1586001 GCF_000260355.1 Condylura cristata
GCGCTGGCCGGAAGCTGTCCCTCGGGCCCCTGGGACCCGGCGGCGGCGCCAGACACGCTCCTGCCTGTGACACGCGGGGCGCTGGCGGTTCTGGGGACCCGGCGGCAGTTCTGGGGACCCGTGACTCTGTGTGGCTGGGCCTAACGCTCGCGGGCAAGGGGGAGCCAGTGATGGAGAGCCGGGACCTGCTGGCAGGCGAGGGGAAGCGTCCACGTGGACGCCGACTTCCCGGGCGCCAGCGTTTCCGTCGAGAGCGCGGACTCTGGGCCGGGTCCTCTGACCTGCTCGGCCGTCCCGGGCGAGCGCCTCCCCGTGGGCTGTTTCATCACCTGCAGACACCCCCGGGGCTGTCCAGCTGCCCTGTCCGTCGCTACCGCCCCCCACGCAAGGTCACGACGGTCACGACGGTGACAGAGTGCTCTCGGTCGCCACAGCCACACTTCAGGTGCCCCGGGGGACAGGCGGCTGCCCGCTGTCCAGCGCTGGCCCGCAGCATTTCAGCCGCTTGGGCGCTGCAGGCCTCGGC
>NW_004567105.1:1588018-1589580 GCF_000260355.1 Condylura cristata
GGAGGTGACCCCCCAGGGCGCGGCAGACCTCTCCTGACCACCCGCGGCTCCCCGCACGGGGCGCCACGGGAGGGCCGGCGCTGCCCCCGTCGGGGACGTCCACCGAAGCCACATGGAGAGCTCTCAGCAGGGGGGAGCTGCCGAGAGCTGGAGACAGAGAGGCCAGAGGGGTCGGGGGGCCCAGAGGGGTCAGAGGGGACCCTGAGGGGTTGGGGGGGCCCAGAGGGGTCCAGAGGGATCAGGGGCCCTGAGGGGTTGGGGGGCCCAGAGGGATCAGGGGCCCTGAGGGGTTGGGGGGCCCAGAGGGGTCCAGAGGGATCAGGGGCCCTGAGGGGTTGGGGGGGCCCTGAGGGGTTGGGGAGGCCCAGAGGGGTCCAGAGGGACCTTGAGGCCCTGAGGGGTCAGGGAGCCCAGAGGGGTCAGAGGGACCCAGAGGGGCCGGGGGACCCAGAGGGGCCCGCGGGCTCCGGGAAGGACGGGGCGGCAGACTGTGGTGGACGAGGGGCGCTGCTGACGCTGAGCGGCTGGGAGCGTGTGGGCTGTGGGGGCACACGAGGAGGGGCCGGCTCCTCATGACACCTGCCACTCCCCGGGTTCCCTGTACCCGGAACGTGTTCTTCAGTCCTCCCTGGACCCCCAAGAACATCTAAGCACCCACGTGCGGGTCCGGAGGGCCCCACGGGCTCCAGCGCCTGGTCCTGTTGTTCCGGTGGCTGGTGCACCCCCGAGTCAGCCTCGACTAAAACCCCCCGCCCCAGGCCACGCCGAGAGCCCACCCCGGCCCACGCCCACTGCCATGTAGAGCCTGCGGGGGCCTCACTGTCCCCCCGTGGGTGTGCGTCGTGGGCCAGGGGAGTGTCAGGAGCACTCAGCCCCTGGGAACCTGGCCGGGGGCGGGGGGCTGACCCCCTCCATTGTGCAAGAGGAATGAAAACAGCACCCCCCAGAGCTGCCCCCAAATACCACCAGCAACAGCAGTAAACAGCTCATCAAGCTGTGCCCCCCCACAGGTAGGTGCCCGCCCCCCACACATAAGTTCCCCCACACGTAGGTGCCCCCACACAGTAGGCGCCCCCAGACTCCCGCCAGCTTCCAAGGCGGCTATGCGGGGACCCTCCAGCCGCCAGCAGGGGGCGCCCAGAGTTGGGGCCGCTGGGGACAGCCCGGAGCAGCCCACCAGCGGGGGGGGGGGGGGGGTTTGGGGGGGCCCCCCAGTCTTCGCTGTTGCAGCCCCCCAAGCCCGGGATTAGAACTTCCTGTTTGAACGAGCAATGTTCAGGCGCAGGGCGCCGCAGAGGGGAGCCTCGCCAAGCCCCTCGCGGGCGCGGCAGCCCCCGCCTCCCTCCCGGGCCCTGGGTCCTCGGGGGCGCCCGGGAGGTGGGGCGCCGTCTGCGGCGGGGGCAGGCTGGAGGGGCGGCCCTGACCACATGTCTCGGGACAGCGGCCCGCTCGGGGCTCCCATCAACTCCCCCGAGGCTCCCGGGACCAGCGGGCGCCTCTCCGGGGCCCAAGCCCCGTGTGTCCTGGAGGAAGGCGAAGGCCAAACCTCCGGTGGGCTCGGG
>NW_004567105.1:1589946-1592302 GCF_000260355.1 Condylura cristata
CCGCCCAGCCCATCCTGCCCCGGCCCAGCCCGCCGGCTCGGCCCTCGAGGCAGCAAGTCCCTCCCGGGAGGCGGGTAGGGGCAGGGGCAGGGTGGGGGGACGAGCGGACAGGGGCAAGGTGGGCGGGGCGGGTACCCAGCACCCACCGAGCCACTCGTTGAACTTCTTGACCTCGCTGGGCAGCCCCAGCTCCGTGAAGTCGCCGGCGTGGATGAGCACGTCCCCGTAGGGCATCTGCACGGGGTCCGTCCGCGAGTGCGTGTCAGACACGCAGACGAAGCGGGTGTAGCCGGGGGGCTTGGGGGCGTCGTGAGGCACGGGGTCCACCCTGCGGGAGAAGACACCGTGGGGGCCTGGGCCGCCGCCGCGGGGCGTCTCGGCGCCAGGGGCCCCAGCAACCCGACCCGGACGTGCCCGGGGCGTCCCGGGGAACCCCGACTCCCTGGCCACCTGCTCCCCCCAAAATGTGGGGGCCCCGACAGGGTTATGACGCCAGTTACAGAGGGGGGTGGGGGCGGCCGCGGTGACGGGCAGAGCTGCCGCCACCTGCTTCCCCAGGCAGCCGGGGGCCCTCTGGGTGCCCTCCTCGCCCTCGGGAGCCCCCCACGGCGAGGCCGGCCCCGGCGCCTCCCGAGACAGACTCCGCCAACATCCCCAAGCCAGGCCGTGCCCCCGGGGCACCACCCAACCCGTCAGGAAAGCACCGTGGTCCGGCAGGAAGAACCAGCCCCCCACGGCCCCCCAGGAGGGCCACAGTGAGGGGGGTTTCGGCCCCCACGCGTCTCCCCTCGGGTCAGGGTACACCTCACCCCCGTGAGCCCCGTCGGTGGGGAGGGCAGGGGGCACCGAGAGGGGGGGTGCAGGCGGGGTGCAGGCAGGGAGCAGGCGGTCTCGGCGGAGGAGACAGCCCTGTCCTGCCGCCCAGCGACTCCTCTGCTAGGTGTCCGCCCGAAAGAGACGGACGCGCTGACCCCAGGCCGTGGGGTCCCCAGGCTCTCAGCTACGGGGAGACCGCCGGCCCCAGACGCTGCCCAGGCCCGGAGGCCGGAAGAGACGTTTCCGCGTGCCACCCGGTGCAGCCAACACGACTGGCCACTTGAAAACACTGATGACCGCCCGCGCCGTGGGGGAGGTGCGCTGAGCGGGCAGGGGCGGCCGGGTGGCCCCCAGTGAGGGCTGCAGGGAACACCCCAAGGATCCACACAAGCCCTTGACCTCTGGCTGCAGGACTGAGGCAACCAAAGGGGGGGAGCCGTGGGGGCCTCAGGGGACCACTGGACGTGAAGGGGGACAGTTGGGGCTTTGCTGCTCGGCCGGGCGGAAAACTCAGTTATAGGGGTTTGAACCTGCCACCCCCAAGCAGACGCAGTGATGCCACTCAACCTTATATCAGTACACATAACTGCGGGGCGGGGGGAGGTGCCCCCACACACTGGGGGGGTTGCAAACTGTCCAGGCCAGCCCGCCGGCCACTGCCCTGGGGCGCCGGCCTGAGGCAGAGCTGAGCCGGTCCGCCAGTGCAGACGCGGGGAGTGAGGCCCCACACCCCTCGCCCAGAGAAGGGCACCTGGGACCCCGCCAGTGGCCCGGGGGCGGAGAGGAAGGCAGATGAGGGGTGCGGCCAGCCCCGCTCCCGGCCCGGCCCCTGGACCCCGCCTCCGGCAGGGGGCTCTCCCCGCCCAGAGCTCCCCGAACGAGACGATGACATTTCTGCGCGAGGACTGGCGTGTAATCTAATTATGCGGCAAGCCCAGCCGGTACCGTATCAGTTACATAAATACTTTTAAAGACATCTTTCTAATTATCCTTTTTTTCAGACAATATACTTCGAAGAAATTTAATTAACACCTGACGAGAGACGGGGTTCGGCACACTAATGTGCAGGGAGCGGCAGGTTGGGCCTGCGATGGGGGCTCTCCCGGGGAGCCCGCCCCCTCCCGCGCTCCGTAAGCAGCCCCAGCGGCCGGCGGGCAGGAGGACGCCCAGGGGTGCGGCCGGCGGGCAGGAGGACGCCCAGGGGTGCACCCCGAGCTGCAGGAAGCAAGGTTCTCCTCCTCCCCTCTCCGCCCTCCCGTCCCTCCCTCCAGGACACTGCCTGGCCCACCCGCGCCAGCCCCAAGGGGCGTCCGGCCTGGGGGGCCGTTGTGGCCAGGCGCCGGCTGTGACGCCTAACTGGGCAGGGGCCTGGGCGGCCCGCGGGGACCTCACCCAGTGCCGAGCAGGCGAAAGCTGACTCCCTCCTCTCTCCCCTGGGGCCCCGCCCCGGCCCCACGTAGGGCGCAGGTGGCAAGCCGAGCCCACCTGTGCCCCCGCGAGCCCAGGACAGCTGCCGAACAGGACCGGGGGGCCGGGGGGC
>NW_004567105.1:1593152-1595124 GCF_000260355.1 Condylura cristata
TCTCTGTCCACCGGGCAGAGGCTGTGCGCGCCAGGCCCCTATTTCCGGGAGGCGGGGCCTGAGGCCGGGGTGACCCCCGGCCCCTCCCCCACCGCCCCGCGTCTCGGGGGTCGTCGCTTCCTCTCATTCCACAAGTGGGGAAACTGAGGCCAGCGAAGGGCTGCGCTGGCCGGTCACAGGGTGGCCCAGCACCCTTCCGTGGCACCACCCGCCCGCTGCCCCCGCTGGCCGGTCCTGCCATCTCCTGCTCGGCTCACAGCGCCCCTCCCGCCCAGGGCCGCCGCCCCAGGGTCCTCCTGGCTGTGTCCCGCTTCTTGCCCCTTCCCGCTCCCTGCCGCGTGGCCCGAGGGGCCAGCCCCGTCCTGCTGGCGGGGAGAGGCCCGCCGGGAGACGGTCACGCCACAGGCTGAAGCAGGAACGTGGACAGGAGGCGTTGGCCACCTGGAGCTGAGGGGGTGGGGTGCAGGCAAGCCACAGGAGGGAGAATGGAATATTCCAGAAAACAGAAGCAGCCGGGCACCTGGAGGCCGGGGGAGGGACGCACCTGGAGCCGCCGACTGCCCCAGCGCAGCCCCCTCGCCCCAGCCGCAGGCCCGCGCGGCTCAGCCCAGCCTCCCGCACACCCCTCAGCATGGACAGGCAGGGGCCGCGGGTCCCTCCGCAGCCTCGGACTCCCCGGCTAGAGGGAGTCTCGGCCTGGTCAGCCTGGCCGGCTGGGCAGGACACCAGGGCTCCCCTGGCCCTGCAGGGCTGGGCACGCCTGCCACACTCGGGGGTCTTAAAGCCGGGGCGGGGTCTCCACCACTGCAGCCCCCCGGCACATCCGAGGCGACCCCGGGCCGAGCCTCGCGCTGGCCACAGGCCGCCTGCCGCCCCGGGGGAAGGACTGCCCCTCGAGGCCCTCGGGCCACAGCGCGCCGCCCAGGGGCTTCGGTCTTCAGGCCCGGAGGCCACGCCCAGAGCCTGCCCGAGAGACCCCTGGTGCCGGCGGCCCCGGGGTAACTGCGTAAATCGCCGGCTCGACCCGGACCGCGCTCACACTGCCACCGTCGCTATTAAATACAAATTGTGGATTTATTAAAGTAGGCCTCGCTCCCTCACCCGGCGACAGCCCAGGGCGGCGATAAATCCTGCGCCGGGGAGCAGCACCGTCCGCCGTCTCCCGCCCGCAGCAGCCCCCCCCCCAAAACCTGCACAGCCCCCCGCAGCTCCTGAGCCTGAGGGCAGCGGGCGGCTCGGCTTGCCCAGCTTCTGCAAAGTTGTGTGTCAGCGCCAGGGTGGCCGGCACCTGGGATTGCATGCACGCTCTTCCCGGGGCCCCCCACTGCCAACGGGAGCCCAGGACCCCACTGGTGGTGAGCCTGGGACCCCCAGGGAGCCGCCAAGACGCACGGGACGGGGCGAGGCAACTCCCCAGGCGCTGGCCGAGTGAGCACACCCGGTGCCCTCTGCAGGGCTGATCTGGACCTGCCTGTGTGCACTGCCCGCCGCAGGGACGGCTGACCCCGCCAGGAGGCCCCAAGCGGCCGGCCGTGTGGCCTGCCCCTGCTGCCCCGGGCACTGAGCCCAGCTGGCACTAGCCACACGGGACGCCTGGGGCCTGGCCCCGCTCCGCATGTCGCTTCCACCCGATTCCCAGAGGTGATGCGAGCATTTTCTAGCTGGGGAAACTGAGGCACGAGTGCTCACCCCACGGCTAAGTACTGAGCCTGGATGAGAGCCAGGCCGGCCGGCCCAGCCCACGCTCCCAGCTAGCCACTGCCGCGCGGCCGCCCACAGACACCAGAGGACCACAGCTGCCCAGGCTAACGGGGGCGGGCACCCCCTCTTCGGGCCCACAGGCTTCCCGCTCGCGGGCGCACCGGCCCCGGCCCTCCCTGCTCGCCAACTCTAGCGTCAGCACAGAAGTCCCCTTCTCCGGGGGTCCAGGCCCGCCGCCCAGCTGCGTCCTGGGGCAGGGCGAGCCCGGCTG
>NW_004567105.1:1596644-1597170 GCF_000260355.1 Condylura cristata
GCCCCCGCGCCCCACGGCACTTACATCTGCACGTGCGGCGGCTGGAAGCGGCCCTGGTTGATGTTGTAGAAGGTGAAGGCCTGCGTGGGGTTGGGGCTGTACTCGTCCACCTCGACGACCAGCCGGCCGTGCTGGTGCCTGCGCGCCGCCATCGCGTGGGGCTGGGAGAAGGCCATGCCCAGGCCGCAGGGCAGCAAGGCCAGCGCCTCGGCCTTCAGGACGCCGGGGTCCCACCTGGCCCGCCACATGGGCCTCCCGCCGCCGCCGCCGCCGCCCGGCCCCGCGCCAGGCCTGGGGACACGCTGGGAGACGGAGCAGAGCGAGCGACAGTTAATCTGCTTGGGATTTGCTTTATTTAATGTCAGATGAAGATTTAGAAGGGGGAGCGGAGGGGGAGGGAAGCCGTCCGTCGTAGGCTCGAAAACTCATTACAGATCTTTCCAACTCAGCAGTTTGATGAATCTACTTCGGTAAAGAGAAGGGGAGGGGGCCGGGCGCCCACCCGCCCCCCAGGGCCGGCCCAGCG
>NW_004567105.1:1597589-1598337 GCF_000260355.1 Condylura cristata
GCACTCAGCCACGGCCGCGCTGAACCGGCTGCGGTCTAGCTCACGCCGAGGCCTGCCCGATCGGGCTGGGCCCGCCTCCCTGGCCAGCGCCCGCGACTCCGCTGAGCCTCGGGAGAGCAGCGTCATTTAGCAGCTCCGGGACCGCAAACGCAGAAAAACCCCCGTTGCCTTGCGCCTGACGAAGACTCGGCGCCGCCAGAAAACAAATGAGATCGGGGAGGTGACGAAAATGAGCCCGGAGAGCGTCTGGCTTACGCAGGGAGCGCCGCTCCCCGGTTCTGTCTCACAACGGGGTCTGGGGTCTGCGCAGAGCAGACCCCCTCCCTCCCAGCCCCCAGCACCACCTCCGAGGCGGGGCCCCCCACCCGGGAAGCCGAGAGGGATCCCCGAACCACCGGCCACGCCTCGGCTGCTGGCTGTGGGGGCTCAGCCTCACAGCCGCCCCCCGGGCCCACCTCGGGGTTCACAAAGTGTCTGTGGGAGCGGCCGGCCCATCCTGCCCGGCCCCTGGAGAGCGGGTGGGGTCCGGCAGCCCAGCTCGGGGCCAGGAGGGCTGGGGGCCCAGCACCGGGCTGCTGTGTGACCCCGACGGTCACCTGCGCTCGCGAGCCTCAGCTCCCTGTAGGGGAAACGAGCCTCAGGCAGCGACACCCCCCAGCTCTGCGGGGCCGGCACAGTGCCGGTGGGCACCAAGTGTCCAGCTAGCAGCCACCGTCTCGCCCCTCAGAGAGCTCCGAGAGCCGGGAGG
>NW_004567105.1:1599752-1600474 GCF_000260355.1 Condylura cristata
CCTCTGCTGTCCCAGCCCCACGGGCTGGAGAAAGTGGGAGCACAGGAAGAAGGGGAGGGGGAGGCGGGACAGGCGTCATAAACTGGGCCACAGCCTTTGCGGCACCACGAGAGCAGAAGTGCAAAGAGGTCACCACCCTCGGGAAGGGGCCACACACACATGCACGCACACACATGCACACACATGCACGCACGCACATGCACACACGCGCACACATGCACGCACACACATGCACACACGCACACGCACGCACACATGTACGCACACACATGCACGTGCACGTATGCACACCCGCATGTACGCTCTCACGCACATGTATGCACACGCATCACACGCGTGCACGGTCACACATGCCCGCACACATGCACGCGCGCACACACGCATCACTCACGCACATGCACACGCGCGCACATGCACGCACATGCACATGCACGCACACGCATCACACACATGCGCGCACATGCACGCACACGCATCACTCACACACACATGCACACGCGCGCACATGCACGCATGCCCACATGCACGCATGCCCACATGCACGCATGCCCACATGCACGCATGCCCACGCAGCATTTGAGGGGCACTAGGTGGACCTGGAAGAAGGCGGAACAGGGCGGTGGGTCAGGAGCAGGCAGGAGGGCGGCTGGCACCCTGAAGGGGCCACCAGGCGCGCCCACAGAGAGGCACCTCCAGCCTGGCTGCCAGCAGGCGCCCGGTGG
>NW_004567105.1:1601984-1602512 GCF_000260355.1 Condylura cristata
GTCCCAGGGACCCCGGGGCTCTGAGGGGGCTGCCAGGGTCCGCGGACACTTTCAGACGCCCAGAGGTGCCCCCTGCCCTGCCCGTGACTGGACGGTCAGGGGCTACTGGCTTCCTGGGGGCGCGTCCCTGTGCCCAGACACGCGGTCTGGCTGACGGGCTTGTCCGGACAACCTCTTCAGCACCCTCCCTGGGGTCGCTGGACACGGGTCAGCCCTGAGCCCTGCGTCCCCCTTGGGAGCACGCAGACGGAGCGACAGGCCACCTCAAGCTCAGAGGGTCTCTGGAGCCCCAAGAAGCCCCCAAGCCACAGGGGCCACGGGGTGCTCGGGGCGTCCCCACCGCTGCCAGGGGTTTGTACGTCTATGCTCCGAGCAGGCCCACCCGGACGTGCCCGGCAGTGGGAGGGAAGTGCCCGCTGTCAAGGCGCGCGGGCAGTGGGCAGCTCCCGTCCTGCGGCCAGCGCCCCGGCGGCCACAGTTCACCCCGCGGCCGGCAGCCCTGGCGGCCATCCTGGTTCCCCGCGGGTC
>NW_004567105.1:1602946-1604065 GCF_000260355.1 Condylura cristata
GAGGGCCGGCCCGGCCAGGGCGCGCCGGCCAGGCAGGAGGAATGAGCAGAAGCGGGGCGTCGCCCGGGGGCTCCTCACGGCCACGCTGCCCCCGGGACGCAAACCTCACCTTAAGCTGAGGTTTGTTTTTCCCTTCGGGCTGGTGCCCGAAAACATGCGGTTGATCAACGCGGCTGGCACGATGCAGAGCCCAGGCAGCGAGATAAAGAGGCGCTGGGAGGAAAGGAAACGGACCGAGAGCGGGGACGGCAGAGCCCAGCCCCCCAGAACAATGTCCCGAGGGACTCGGGGACGCCTGCGCGGGGCCCGCAGCGCAGGCCGCAGACCCCCCTCCCTGGGAAGGGCCCCGCGGCCTCAGGGCCTCTGCCGGAAGCCTCAGAGCCGCCCGGGCCCCCCCATCTGGCTCTGGCCGCCTTGAATTCCTCCGCGCCCCCCAGCGGGCCGCCGCGCTCCCACTACGCACTTTTATTCCCGAATGAGGAAGCGGCCGCTGGCCCCGGGGTCCCCCGGCTGGCGCCCCCTCCCCTCCGCACCCCCACCCCCCGGACACGGCTCTGCACCCCACAGCCCTGAGCAAGGCCGGCCGAGAGGAGGCTGCACACCAGCTCGCCCAGCGACTCGCCGCTGTGGGCTCCCCGGCTCGCCCATGGCCGCAGCCCCACACAGCGGTGACCGGCTCTTCCGGGTCGAGTGCCCTGGAGTCGGGGAAGGGCCCGGGGTGCACCTCTGGGGGGCACCCCCTGCCAGCAGGTCCTAGGCTGCCGCATGAGCCGAGGGAGGTGAGTGTGTGCCCTGGGCACCCGGCACCCCGCGCCCCCAGGGGGCAGAGGCCCCAGCAACGGAAATGGGCCTTGGGACACACGAGGTGGGGGAGGAGGCCCCGGGGGCTCAGAGCCCAGCGGGCTCCCGAAGACAGCGGGCGGGCCACGCGCCCACGGAGACCAGGGCCGCAGCTCACGGGCACGGTGGCTCCCTGCACTTCGGTCTCAGAGTGGGGTTTTGCCGTTTTTAACCCGTTTCAGTGAGCGAGAGGGAGCGGGGGGGGGGGGAGGGCGGGATCCTGCAGATTAAACCTCCAAAGAGCCACCCACTAACTGAGGGTCTGATGACCACCGCACA
>NW_004567105.1:1604716-1606454 GCF_000260355.1 Condylura cristata
CTGGGGGCGAAGGCCCTCCCCGGGCGCGGTCTTACATTTTGCCCCTTCTGCAAACCCCAGTCAGACCATTTTCGTGCATCCTGGAGAAAGGCCCGCTGTGGCCTCCTTCCCGGGGACATGGGCACCCCAAGAACCGTGGCCTCACTGCCCTGGGGGTGACCAGCGCCGTCTGGCCACTCGGCTCCCGAGCTGACCTCCCCTCCCAGCCACGTGCCTCCCACCCCTGGGCTGCGGGCTGAGGCGGCCGCCTCCCGCCCGCCCGTGTCGCCGCCGCCCGTGGCCCGTGGGCACAGAGGGGCTGTGCCCGCCGGACCCCGCGCCCGGCGTGTCCCCCGAGGCCGCCTCCAGAGGCAGACAAAGGTCCGGACGCCGAACAGAGAGACCCCGGGAGAGGGAGAATGGAAAGGGGGATGCTTGAAAAGAACCTTTTTCTGTTGCAGAGAGGGAGGGGTGATGGGAGACGTGTCACATTGTCACATTAAAGATTTTGACAGACAACTCGGGGCTAACGCAGAACTCCCCCCCGAGCCGCAGCTCCTGCAACTTGAAAGGCGTTAACTAACCTCCACTAATTGCACGTTTCTCTATGCATAATATTTACTTGTTAAAAGTCTTTGCCTGGCCGATTAATTTCTCCGGCCGCTATTCACGACCAGGTCACAGGCCTGGCACTGGAAAAGCGGAATCACTGGATAGATTCTAAGGAAAACAATACGGCACCGGGGAAGGGTTCTGTGTTCCACCGGTGGGAGCCCACCTCGGAGGGCTCCCTGGGGCACCCTTCAGGGAAATCCTGCTCCCGTCCTGAATTCCTCGGGCAAGCGCAGAGACCTGCAGCGAGCCAGGGCTGGCCGCGGCTGCCTGCCAGCGAGTGGACCAAGCCCAGGGGAAAATAACTGAACTTAAACTGCCTCCATCGGACGGCGTTCAGCCCCCCCCCCCGGGTGGCCGGCACGCAGGAGCAGGCTCGCCCATGGGCGCTGGAGCAAGACCCAGGCCCTCTTGCACAGAACTCACACTGGGGTATCTGTGCCCTGCACAGCCGCCGGCCCCGTGCCTACGGAGGGGGGCGGCAGCCACGGCAGGCGACCCTGGGTCCCCCGCTTTTACACTGTGGGGAGACTCTCCAGTTCTCCCGAAATTCCCAGGGCTGAAAGAACAGGAAGGCCGCCGGGGCCGGGCCGGACACCTCGGCGTCCAGCAGGGAAGCTCTGGGGCCGGACGTGGCCTCGGACTAGCCCCCCGCCCGTGAAGGGCGCTCGGAGGCCCGAGCTCTCCAGCGGATGGGGCCATTTCGCAGAAATGCAGCTTGAGAAAAAGGTCTCCCAGGTGCCGGGCTGCCACTGGGAAGGCAACTGCCCGGAGCCGGGGCCGGGGCCGGGAGCCGGGAGCCGGGGACAGAGCCAGGCCCCTGCGCTCTGCCCGGGCCCCGCCCCAGGCCCCGAGCTCCATGCCTGGCTGGGATGCCCCTGTGCTCCCCACTGCCTCGGCCAGACAAATCCCCCAGCACCCCCAAGGCACCGGGCCCCACGGCAGAGGCCTGGCTTCTGGTGTGCGTGTGGCACTCAGCTGGGGCGCAGCAACACCCCCAGCGGTCTGGCCAGTGTGAGTTAGCCGTGAGGCTGGGTTCCCCCAAAGACCCCACGGGGCAGCCGGCGGCCAGCCCACTTCTGTCCGGGTTTGGTTTCATAATAATTGCCACCTAACAAGCTCTCCTCTGGGTCTTCCCGTGGGGACC
>NW_004567105.1:1609559-1612152 GCF_000260355.1 Condylura cristata
AGTGCCCGGCAGGGAACCTGCTGCAGCTCAGGGCCAGAGCCACGGCTTGGTCACGGCGCAGGGGGCAAGTGGGTTGGACCCAGGGGATCCTGCCATCGTGGTCCCTGGGGAGAGCACAGACGCCGGGGGGCCTCGCCTTCAGAGCCAGCACCCCCACCGCCTTGCTCCCACGAGCCCCCACCCCTCCCTGCCCCTGCCAGCACCGTTTCTCACTTCCGCTGGGCCTTGTTGGGACCTGGGCAGGCCTGGCACTCAGCACTTGGGCGAAGCGTGAGATGCCCGCGGGCCTTGTGTTACCTGCAGCGAGAGGCCCGGGCCTGGGCTCTGAGCCCGACCCACACGGCCCCTGGCCAGGCTGTTTCCTGGGGCGCGGCTGCACCCCAGGGCCCTGAGTGCCGAGATGGGCTGGAGACGGGAGCGCGGAGTGCGGTGGGCAGACCCACCCTAAAAGAGCAGCGAGTCTGGCACAGCAGCAGGCATTCTGCTTTGGGAACAATTTATTAACACAGTGGCACTTGTTCCCGGAGACTGATAGGAACCCCGCACGATCCGCGCGCCAGCGCGGGTGGCTGGCCCGGCTGTGAAGCACTCCCCAGGCGCCTACTGTGCGCCCGGAGCCAGGGCGGGCAGGAGAGGCAGGCGCCTGCCCTGGGGGAGCAAGGTCGTGCCCCCGGGGAGGAGAGGGGGGCTGAGGGCCCGGGCGGGGAAATGCGGCCCCAGGACCTTCCCGAGGGGCCTGGTGCCCAGGGACCCGGCTTCTGAGGGGACCGGGGAGCCCAGCGCCAGGCGCCCGTGCGGGTGCCAGCACATCAGAGGAGCAGGGGATGAGCCCCGGGCCCGGAACCCCCCTTCAGGAGGACACCCTGAGGCAGCCACGCGGAGCCACGCGCAGCGAAGGCCACAGCCCACGCGGGCGCAGCGTCAGGGCAGGGTGTCTTTCTGCTGCGGGGGGCTCTGTGGGGTGCGGGGGCCGTGCAGGGCGGCGGCTCCGAGGCCCGCTAGCGGGGCCGAGCGAAGGCCCACCGGACGCAGCCACGCCCCGGTCCACGGGCTGTGGGGAGCCCTGGGGCCCCAGCAGGAGCCTGAGGACTCTCGGGGGTGCAGTCCCATGAGCCGGGGCGGGGGTCCCAGAGGTGGTGGCCCGAGCTGTGGTCCAACGCCCACCCCTGTCCCCCGACCTCTCCCAGGCTGCTCTCGGCCGGTCGGCCCGAGCCAGGCGCATCTCAGCCCCGGCCCGAGCCCGGCGGGGCAAGGCCCCACACGCCTCCGGCCAGGGTGAGCAGCCAGCCTGTGCCGCTCCGCTCCTGGCCCCCCCACCGCAGCCTCAAGTCCTGCCCCTGCCCAGGGCCCTGACCCTGAGCCTCAGCCTCGCCCTCACGGTCCCCAAGCCGACCCCGTCTCTCCCTCGGGCTGGGCTCAGTGCGCCGGGTGCCCAGCTGGCACACAGGGGCGGCAGAGAGCGAGCCTCGGGCTGGGCTCAGTGCGCCGGGTGCCCAGCTGGCACACAGGGGCGGCAGAGAGTGAGCCTGGGGTCTGGAGCCCAAGCCTGGGCTGACACCCACTTGCCCCGGCCTGAGAAGAGCCAGCGCACCCCGCCCACTGACTCCAGGGGAAGCGGCCCACAGTGCACAGGCACAGGCCCTCCTGCGGCCCCTCGCCGACGTTCTAGCCAGACTGTGGCCCAAGGAGCCTCACTCCGGGGCGCGCCCTATCGGGCCCCTGGGTCACAGCAGCCACGCACAGTGGGTACCCCCAGGGCAGATGGGCCGAGGGGCTGCGGGCTGAGGCTGGGGCAGCAGGAGAGGCTCCAGTGGTCAGCGGGAGAGAGCCAGTGGTCAGCAGGAGAATCTCAGTGGTCAGCGGGAGAAGCCCAGGGGTCAGTGGAGAGGCCCCTGTGGTGCTGTGCCGGGGAGCTAGCCCTCCAGGCTGAGGGAGTCAGAAGGATGCTGTAGCCCTCAGCTCTCTCAGAGGTGAGGGGCCCCTCTCCCGAGCCCCCCGTGTGTGACCTGGCCCCCGGGGCGCACGCGAGCCTCTCACAGATCTTAGAGAGCTTTTCCGGATCCCGCACAGCTGGCGGACTTTTCACACTGCCCTGGGGAGGGCCTAGCTACAGACCACCTCCCCAGAAAGGAAGACCGGACGCCCATTTTGCAGATGAGGAAACTAGGGCCAGAGACTCTGAGCCCATCCAGCCGGTACAAGGCCAGGTTGGCAGCACAAGCCAGTCCTCAGCCTCCAGGACACCCCTCTCCCCTCCACCGCCCAGCCCCCAAGGCACCAGGGTGTCCTCCAGCCTTGCCCGGAGCACCCCAGCCCCAGCCCGGACCTGCCAGGGCCGTGAGCTGTCCAAGGTCCTGGCCGGGACTTGCTCTGCCCAAGCCTGCGTGGATGCTTCCCCTCCCCCCACTTCCTGGATATCAAGCAGTGGGCACCCTCCAGGTTGGGCCTGCTCCAGGTACCCTGTCCTGTGCCATCTGCCTCCCCGGGGGCCTTCCACGGGCCTCGCGGTCACCAGGGCAGGAGGAGCCAGACGGCGGGGCACTCAGGCCCAAGCCAGCCCTCGGGAGGGGCCGGGGACCTCACACACGCACGC
>NW_004567105.1:1616385-1617970 GCF_000260355.1 Condylura cristata
GCCCCGCGCACGCCCCCAGCGCCCCCGCACCTCCAGTGCGCATTGAGTCCCCGCGATTGTCTGAGGTCCTGCAGGGCCGCTGAGCGCGATCACTTCTCACTTCACCTGCCGTGCGGGAACCGGATTCAATTAGAAAAATCTATTGCTAATTTGAAAGCTCGGATTCTATAATTTCCTACAGGGAAGACATGTAAATTGCGTGTTATTTAACACCCTTTCATGGCAGGTGAGTTCCGCGGGGGGCAATTAGCATCCGCTCCGCTCTCCTCAGACTCCTGCGGGGGGCGGGGGGAGCAGGAGGAGGGAGGGGAGCGCGGGCGGCTGCCCAGGGCTCGCGGGCCTGCGTGGCCGGCGGCTGGTGCCCTCCCGTCCCGGGCAGCCGTCCCACCGCTGCCCTCCCCCTGGCCGTCCAGGGGCTGGGAAGGGGCCGGAGGAGGCCCCAGCTGCCTCCCTGGCCAAGGGGTGCTCAAGGAAAGACTCCGCCTCACAGCTGTGGCTGCCGTGCACCCCTGGGGCCCCCAGGGCAGCGAGCTGCGGCACCCCTCCCTCCCCATCCCCCTTCCCCTCCCTCCGGCCACCCCTCACTGCCTACTCACGCCCGTGGACACCCCCTCACAGTTAACACAGAAACCTGGGCTCCCCAGAGCCTCCCTCACTCAGACCACACCTGACACCGCCCCGCAGCACCCCAGGCTGCCTCGCGTCCAGCTGGCTGTCCCTGCGCTGGGCCTCGGAGGAGCAGCCAGGTCCGCGCAGCCCCCAGAAGGCAAACACCCTGGGATGGGGCGCCCCAGGCCTCCTCCAGCGGCGGTCACCCGCGGGCCGCGGGCAGGGGCGGGCGCCACCTGCTGGGCCTCGTGGGAAGTGCAGCGGCCCCGGCAGGTCGGTCTGGTCTCGGCCCCGCGGCCGCCTGGCCATTCCCCCTGGCCATTTCCGGGGCTCCGGGACTCCCCGTCACCCCCCTCCCCGTGGGGCTCCTGACAGCCGCTTTGTCTCCTTCACACTCATGGCGTTTTGCACGTCAGAGGCGTGCTAGACACGAACTCCCAAGGTGCCCGAGGGCCCCTGTGCAGGCGCAGGCTGGCCCCGGAGGGGACAGTCCAGTCCCCCGTTGGGAGCGCCCCAGGCGGTGTCTGCCGCTGGCCGCCCGGGGCCACCGGGGTGGGGGGTGGGGCTCTGCCTGCCCCGCCTGTCTGCAGCAGGAAGGGCGGCTTGCGCTTTCTCAGGTGAGGCTCGAGAGGTGAGTGACCCCACATCACCCAGCAGGAGGAGGAGAGCAAGGCAGGCACCTGCGGCGGCCCCAGGGGTGGGGGCTGCAGGCACCCCTGGGGCGTCCAGGCCGGGCCTCCGCCTCCCCCCAGGCCCGGCCCTCCCGCCCCGCTCCTCTAACTGCAGCCCCTTGAGGTGTTCCCTGCCCGGCACCCCCCGGTCACGGGTGGGGCGTGGGGCTGGGGCGCAGGCGGGCCAGACTGCCCTTCGCTCTGATTTGTAGCCAGAAGCCCGGGGCAGGTCAAGCGCCTGCTGGCGCCCCTGCCGGTCAGGGGTGCGATGAGGATGGCGGCGCCGCCCCCAGAGGGCAGAGGGG
>NW_004567105.1:1618609-1633015 GCF_000260355.1 Condylura cristata
GGCGATCGCGGGCTCCCCAGCAGGGGCCTGGGCCTCAGACCTGCTGACGTTTGCATGAAAGTCTGTTGGGGGGACGCCCTACCCTTGAAGCGGGTGGGCAGCACCCCTAAGTTAGAGCCCCCAAAAAAGTCCCTCGACATCGCCAGCTGCCCCCCCCCCGGGCCTCTAGAACCGGGACAAAGTGGCCTCCGCATTCGTGGGAGGCCCCAGCCCTCTGGGGGGCAGCTACAGGACCCCCAGGACCTTCCAGCTCCAGCTTCTGGAGGGGGAGGGGTGGGAGAGGGTGCTGAATGTGGATGGGCCCGCGGAGGGGCTCTGAGCAGACCCCAGACCTGGCAAGGGGCCTGGCTGTTGGTCCCCGCCAGGCAGGAGCTCTGCGGCGCCCTGGCTGGGGTTCCCATAGTTTGGGTTGCTCGGGACACCCACAGACTGGTCAGCCTGAGTCCTGGGGGGAGACTCCCGAGACTTCCCTGTGGTCACCCGCTGTCACCAATGCAGGGGCCTCCCCGGCCCCAGCTCACTACAGGCCCGACGCCAGACCCCTCCTGCACCCCAAGCCAACCAGAGGCCTGTGCCCTCTAAGGGACGCTTTCTAGTGGGGACCAGCACCCTTCCCTGGAGTCCTGGCACCCGAGGGCAGAGGTAAAGGGTCGGATCCCACAGCAGCCACCTCCACCCACCCCCAGATCTTACCCTCCCCACCCTCCCCACCCCCCCAGAGCACAGGGCCTCCGGGCGGCCAGAGGCCACGGCCCTCATGCAGGGAGCGGGGGAGGAGCCTCCGGCTCACAGCCGGGGAGAGGCCAGGTCAGAGGCTGGGTGGTGGCCCAGGCCCAGCAGGAAGGCGAAGACCTGGCCCCACCACCCCTGTTCGGTGAGGATGAATGGGTGGCCAGCCCACCGGCTGCCCCTGACCTGGGCCAGGAGGAGAGGCCCACGCAGCTCCATCGAGACGAGGGCGCGAGGCCCAGAGAAGCCGAGCGAGGTGTCTGAGGACACCCGGCATGCAGGTGACAGGGGCCGCCCCTCGCCCGCGCCCGTTTCCAGCGGGTCGTCGGCTTGCTGGTCCTGGTTCCCGGCCGCTCTCGGTCCACCCTGGCTCGGCGTCACACGCGGCCTGCACCGCAGCTCGGCGGTCATCGGGAGCCGGAGCCCGGCTCGGTCCTGGGCTCAAGATTCAGCGACTCGGACAGAGGCTCCCCCCTCACCCCCGGGCTGTGACCCCCCCCAGGGGAGCCCCCGGGCCACACCCCAAGCGGAGGCCCGGACAGCTGATGCCGGGTAACCCTCTGGGAAGGCCCGTTTGCTCCCCGTACCGTGAAAGTCCCTTGAGACGGCGACTGACGGTGAATCTGCGTCCCTAGGTAATAATCTGGGGAGAGCTCAGCCTTTCAGATATTCGCCTTCTCACCCGAGAGCGCGCTAAAACTGCTTATCCAGGTTTCCTTTAAAAGCGTAGCGTGTACAATTTCCCATGCACGGCGTCGGCACCCGCTTGGCTAAATTCGTTCCTGGGCGCGCTATCGTCTTGCTTCTATTGCCACACAGTGTCCTCGTGGACAGTGAACTCGAGGGGCTGCTGACGGTGAGTAGGAGCACAGTGGACTCTGGCTCGCGGCCTCAGCAACCTTGGTCGACGTCTGATTCCGCCGTGCTCGGGTAGGTCCGGCCGGAGCTTCCCCAGCGGTGCCCTCTCTGCGTCCGCTTCGTTTTTGCCTTCCCGCCTTCGGCTACAGCGCGTGGCAGCCTCGCGTGGCGGCCTCGGGCACGGTCCAGCGGGCTGGCGTCCAGTTCGCTGCTGCCCTCCCGCTCCCCCGCGGCACCATCTCGCCCTGCGGTGCCTGTCACGGGGGCGCGCCTCCCCTGGTAGAGCGCCCCCGAGCGAGTGCGTGCCGATTCTTACGCCCCGGTGCGCTGGTGAGGCGTCTCGGTCCTCCCTCTGACTGCCGCTGTGGTGCCCCGTGCCGGGGACTGTCCCTGCAGCGTGCCGAGCCCGCATTCACGGCGCAGAGGCGGCTCAGCTGCGGGCGTTACCGAACGCCGAGCCGTGCGCGGCTGTGCTGCTGATTTTTTTTTTAAGATTTATTTATTTGTACATACAGAACTGGGGTGCAGGCCAGGGGCTCAGGGGCGGTGAGAGGCCTCACCAGAGACAGAGCGGGGAGCAGGACAGGCAGATGGATGAAGTCCACTGCCGAGGGGAGCAGCGGGCGGGTCAGGAGAGGTCTGCCACGCCATGTGGTCACCTCCGGGGCAGGCGGGGATCGAACTCATGCGGAAGCGGCTTTAGCTCTCAGTGCTGTGCTCTGACCCGCTGCGCCACCAGGGAGGGCCTGTGCTGCTGCTTTTAAGGGCTCGGGACCGCGTCGTGGGGGACGCCGGGAAGAGCTCCTGGCCGCCCTGCCGCTGTCGGCTTAGCTCACGGCAAGGTGGCCCTGACGCCGTGCTCTTCTCGGCAGCAGACGTTTGGGTGAGCTCCAAGGAGTCCCTGGTGTCAGCAGAAGCCACCGTGACGCCGTCTGGAACTGAACCTTTATATCTGGATTTTGCTCTACAAAGGCAGTGTACTGCAGTCAGCTTTCGGTCACCCGCCGAGCACACTTTGACAAGCTGTCTTTTTCTTGGCATTTGACAGTTTCCTTTAAGCCCTCAAACGGAGGGCCTAGCGGTCATCTTCAGGCCTTTCACAGTGTCCCCGCGAGGCACACCGCAGCTGTGACCATGTCTCCTCCGTCTAACGCCGCGCGCGTTAGTCCCAGAGGACACGTGGCCTGTGTTCTGGGCTTCTCAAGACCCAGCGTCCGTCTTTGGTCCTCCTCCGTTTCCATCTCATTAATTTCTGCTCTTGTCTTTTTTTTTTTATTTTAAGATTTATTTATGTATGCGCACAGAACTGGGGTACAGGCCAGAGGCTCAGGGGCCGCAAGAGGATTGACCAGAGACAGAGCGGGGAGCAGAACAGGCAGATGGACGAAGCCCACTGCTGAGGGGGCAGCGGGAGTCAGGAGGGGTCTGCGCGCCCTGGGGGTCGGGTCCGGGACGGGGACGGAACTCATGCTGAAGCGGCTGCGGCCAGCTTGCAGGGCTGCGTCCTGACCCGTTGACCACGGAGGAGGGCCCTCTGTTCTTGTCTTAATAGTTTGATTCTTCTAGTGTTTTGGGTTTCTTCTGCTGCTCTTATTCTAACTCTGTGAGTTGCTTATTAGCTCAGTAATCACATGGCGTCGTCTAGCATTTTGCATGGGCCGTGGCGTTCCTATCACAGATCACGCATATTACCGTCGGCTTTTTTAGTTTCCCTCCAAATAGTTGTCCGTCTCGGCCCATTTTTCCCTCTTACGTGTCTGGCCTTTCCTCTGGCATAATTTTTATTCCACCTAAAATACATGGCATTTAGAATTTTCTTTAGTGAGACCCTTTGGAGGTAAAAACTCACCATTTGTCTGCCTGTTAGGTCTATGTCATTATTCTTGTTTTTAGAGTTATTTATTGATGCACACAAGAGCTGGGGTACAGGCCAGAGGTACAGGCTGCCGTCAGTCCTGGCGAAGGCGCCAGAGAAAGGTGCCAGGAAGTCGAGTCGCTGACGGCGGGGCGGGACCTGCCCTGGCCTCTGTACCCGCGAGCCGGCCCAGCCCTGGCCCTCTGCGTGCAGGCGGGAGGCCGGCGTCCGGCAGGTGTTTGCGGCCGCTCGGGGCAGGCTCCGCCCCGGCCGCGGTCACCGAGACCCCCGGAACCGACCAGTGAAACGCAGGTTTTGGGCGAAAGCCCCTCCTGCCAGTCGGAAGCGACCCCCCAGATCTGCGGGTTCCAGCTGTGCCAACTGGCGGGCGCCCAGCCGCGGGGACCCCGACGGGCCGGGCCGGGTCGGACCCGGCCTCGCCGCTGCCCACCGGCCTCTCAGAGCTGCGCCCACCTCCGCCGCGCTGCCTGGGGGAGCGCCACCCCCGCAGCCCCCCCTTCTGGGCTCCGGGAGCCGCGTCTTGTTTTCACAGCTGAGTTATTTCTGATCTTGGGCCTGGCAAGAAGAAACAGCGAGCAACAGTGGCTGCAGACATCTGGAAGCCGGGCCAAGCCAAACAGTGTCCCGAAGCCGACTCCAGGCCTGCCGGCCTCGCAGAGTGTGTTTAGCGTCACAGAAAAGGCCCCTTGGGGCACCCCCACCCCCCACAAACCCGGTGAAAACGAGTCCCACAGGAAATGCGGCCCTCGCTGAGGGAGGCAGCTCTGCCTGGACCCGCCCCGCCCTGTGGGCACAGCCCAGAGGGGAGGCGATCGTGGGCCCCGGGACTGGACGCCGGGGTGCCAGGGCGCGCTCGCCGCTCCGCTGGGCGACCCGGGGGGGCCGCCGAGCCGAGTCTGAGCGTGAAACAGGCCGAGACTCAGTCATGACTGCAGGGAGGCTGGGAGTGGAGCCGGGGCCAAGGCGACGGCTCGCAGCCCGCCGGGTCAGGCCGCTCGCGAGGCGAACGGGCTGCCAAAGCTGAGCCTGAGGCGGACGCCGTCAAGGTCCGGGCCGCCGGGGTGGGGGCGTCTGTGAGGGCTCTGCAGAGGCCCCGCGCCCCTCCGCACCCCACTCCTCTCTGGCCTCTGCTCTGGAGGGACGTGGGAGGTCACCTCGGGCCCCGGATTGCTGACGGAGAGTCAGGCATGGAGAGCCTGGCTTGCCCAGGCGAGGCAGGGGCAGAACTGGGGTGCTACTCCCCTCTCCTGGCTGGAGGCCCTATGCACCTGCCCCCCCCGCACCCCTAGGACGGTCACCCCTGCTTTCCTCTTGTAAATCATCAGAGCAGCGTTTCCTGAGGGGGCGTCCCCTTGGGGGCAGGGAGCCGATCACCCCCCTTCTCATCTTGAGGACGCCCACGGGCTACGGCCAGGACGCAGAGGCTCCCAGGGAGACTTAGCCGTGGAAAGAGGCTTAGGGGTCAGCGCACCTGTGCAGGGGTGGGGCGGGGGGTGCAGGGGTGCCCAGGAGCAGACGTGGGCCGGTGCAGCCAGAGCCCCGTGAGGAAGCTCAGGCGCGAGCTGGTGACACCTGCAGAGAGAACCAAGCAGAGCAGAGACGCGGCCGACCAGGCTGGGCGTGAGTGCCCCTGCCCAGGCGGCTGCCCGGTCCGGCCTTTCCTTTACCTCAGCTCTGGTCAAGCACGCGCACCGCCAGGCGTCGTCTGAAGTGACCGTCCGCAGCAGCAGCCTGGCCGGGAGCGCAGCTGGTCACCACCCAGGCGTGGAGGCTGGTCCAGCATCACAGGGCGGGAGGAAGCGCGAGTGCTGGCCTGGGGGGGCGGGGGGAGTTGGGAGGGGACACCCAAGGTGGGCAGGTGTGTGGGAGGTGGACTTGCCGGGGGACGGCGGGGGGAGACAGCGGGGCCGGAAGCCGGAAGGAAAGGAGGCGTCCTCGCCCGCGTAAATTTGGTCAAAATAAAAGCTAAAAATAATGAAAAGAAATAAACAGCGTCGCCGTGGTCCTAAACAGAGCCCCCGAGCGGGGCTGCCGGCGGGGCCTGGGTGGGGAGCGAACCCTGAGTTTCTTGTTTCCCACAGAGGCCCCGCTCTGCCGGCCCAGAGCCCGGTCAGACGCCAGCGGGGAGCCACGGCCCTGCACTCACCTTGAGGTGCCGCCAGCTGACACCTTGGGGCCCTCGTGTGTTGCTGACCCCAGGGCCGCACCACACGGCCGATGGCATGGGCACCCCAACACTGGCCCTTCAGGAGACTCGGCGCCCGGGGTCAATTCAGCCACGGTGAACCCCGGGGGGGCTACCTGGGTATTTGGGGGCCTCGTGCCCTCGCCCCAGCCCCGATGGAATTCCCCGGCCTGTTCTCCTGAGGCTGACAGCGGTGGGGAGCGGCTTTTCCCGAGACCCCAGGGTGGCCCGGAGCCCATCGTCCAGCACTGGGCACTTGCGCATGCCCGACGCCCCTCAGCCTCGTGTCAAACTAAGCCACAGGGCGTCACCGGGCCGCAGGGGCAGACCCGTTGCCACAGGGCTGGCTGCTGTGTCCTCCCGTCCGTTCTGGGCCCCGCGCGCCCCAGCAGACCCCCGGTGGGAGGGGGCCCTGCGCCACGGGACCTGGCGAGGGCCACGTGAAACACCCAGGCTGAGGTATTTTGGGAAACAGAAGGGCGAGAAATCCCGAGGATATTTTGAGAAACACCAGGAGTCGGTGCTCTCAGATGCTCGGCGCGATGATTAAGCCCAGATGAGACAGGAGAGGGGGTGCGGGGGGCAGTGGAGGCTGCGGATCCTCGAGGAGGATCACTCAGCTCTGCAGCGCCCCTGGCCTCTCACGCCTGGGGCCAGTGGAAGCAGGTCGGGGCCCACGGAGCCCCGGGAGGCGGGCCGGAGGGGCGAGTGGGTGCGGGCCGGCCCGCGGAGCGTGGCCAGCATGAGGGTGTGTGTGCAGGGAAAGGAGACGGGGTTCGGTCACACACGTTTCTTCATCCTCTCTGTCACACAGAAAGTAGACTGGCAAAGGGTTAATATCAACCCTCTGAAGAAACTCACTGGTGAGAAAAGACTCGACCAACAGCGTTTTCCTTTTCTTTATTCTTTTGGAACTTGACAAAATGATACCAAATTTCATCTGGAAAAATAAACGAGTGCGGCTCACCAGGGAAATTCTCAGGAAAGACAAAAGCAGGCGGGGGGCTTGGCCTCGCCAGATGTGAAAGCCTCTGATGGCAGGACAGTCCGGCTTAGAGATCAGTCCTGGAAATGAAAGGGACCCTCCACCCAGACCGAGTGGCGGGACAGACTCCAGCACTGGCAAGGACCCCTCACACCCCGAGGACAGCGCCGTGCCCAGCTCGACACCCCGAGAACCCGGGAGCCGTCGCCTGGAAAACATACAGCAGAATCTCCCCCCCCACCCCTTAGGCCCAAATCAGTTCCAGATGGACCCAAGATTGAAACAACCCAGAAGTGACCGTCAAAACTCTCACAGGGAACAAAGGTGAGGTTATTTACCCTCGTGCAGAGGAAGGTTCTTTCTAAGCAGGATACCCAGAGCCGTAATAAAACTCAGCGGAGGACTAAATGAGAGGCCATGCCCAGGCCGACTTGGGAGGCGGGGAGCGGGCGCTCGCTGATGCCACGCACACGGCCGGGGAGCTCACAAACTGCTCTCCCGCCGGGGTCGTCGCCGCGAGACGCGCCTCTGGCTGAGCGGGGCGGGAGGCCCCGCCAGGAAAGCCAGCGCTGAAACCCGTCCTCGCGGATACAGAAAATGCATTTATAAAGCAAGGAAAGTGAGAAGAACTGGCCCGAAGCAGGCGTCATACTGACCGAGTCTCCGGTGTGGGCGCGGCGGCTGAACCGTGTAAGATCATTGAGGAAATCAAAAGTGGAGAGAGAGCTGGTATTTATTGTGGGGGGAACTTCTGTACCGAAGACTCAAAGCGACTGAGCCATGTGGCGCTCAAATCGGTGAGCTCTAAATGAGGAAGTACGGCACAGTCCAAGTCGTGACCGAAACAAAGTAGGAAACACCTTGCAGCGAACGCCGCAGTGGAGTTCAGAAAGCTCAAGAGCGGCAAAGAGAGTTTAAAGCCAAACAGAAACAAATATGGGCAAAGGTGGTCTGCGAAAAAGGAAATTCCCAGGAAGAAAATTAAAAACGAACCATAACTATATGAAACATTCAGGCTTACTCATAATTAAGAACCACACGGCAGAATGCTGAGACGTCCTTTTCTACTTAGCTGACTCGCTGAGACCTTAAGTGTGAGAAGACCCACGGTAAGGAGAAACAGTCATTTGCAGAGGCTGCTAGAGGGGCAGAAATCGGTCGGCTCCGTCCCTTTTCCTGTCTGCGTAATATTCCGCGGGGAGGACATGGTGAAATCCCTGCAGCTCGCCCTGCTGACAGACATTTGGGGCTGTGCGGGCTGTTTCTTTCCCAGTTTTAGGTTTAAGGACCAGTACACGATGAGCCGCTTCACACACCCACCTTTGCATACAAAAGTGAATGTATCTGTGGGAACAATTCTTGGCCAGGGAATGGCCAGCATTTTGCACTTAATGCAAAATGGACGTCTGCACTGAAAGTGGTCATAGCGATCTCCAAGCCTCTGCCCGGGGCACCGTCCACTCTGGCCAGGTGGTGTGAGAATACCCGTGTGCCTGTAACGTCTCCAGAAGGACATCACTCCTGTTTGGTTTCGTGGTGGCCTTTTAAAGCTGAAGGTCCGCGTGATGGTGGGGAACCCTCACAAGCCGCATTGCAAATAGCAGACGTTTTCCTTAGCTCTGCCTTTGCCACTCACCCCGCACCCTGGACCTCAGCTCCCCCACCTGCAAAGCCAGAGGCAGGAAGATGGGTGCTTCTCAGGCTTTCCCCAGTGACAGAGAACAACGGTGTGGCCGGAGGGATAACCCTGCTGCTCTTCCCTGCCACCCCCGGGGGCCGCAGCCACCCACGGGCCCAGCACAGCCTGAGTCACCGTGGAGGACACGGGAGCCGTTTCTGCCCTGGTGAGAGGGGGTCCCTTTGCTTCCCCCACTGAGCCCTTCCTCACCGGCTGCTCCTGCCCCCGGCTATGCCCTGAGCAGCCGGCCCTCCCCGATGCCTTCCTGCCCGCGATCTGCGGCCTGGCATAAGGCCCCAAGAGCAGAAAGTCAACAGGGAAAACCCAGCAGCCTTCGCCAGAGCTGTCTGGCTCGGTGAGCCTCAGAGGAAGGAGATAGCGCAGTGTGTGTCACGACAGGGCTGGGTGTGTTCTCTTTGGCAAGATGCCTGGATGGGGACACAGCGCACCCCAAACTCTTCCAGGGCCTCCACAGGGAGGCCACGGGGGACCGCGTGCCCCTCTGTGCCAGGGGCTCCAGCTCGCTGGTATATTTTTCAGGTGTGAAACGTACACATCTGCCTGACGGTGACGGTCAGAGAAGCAGCTGCTGCTCGTTAGCACCTTCGAGCTCAGTTGTGATAAGTCACTGTTTTCACACCGTCAGCGAGAGTTGGCGGACCCACTGGTGATGCAGAAAGACACGCCCAAGCCCACCCCCAGTCTCCCTGGCACTGACAGCTGCCTCTAAGTGCCCGGTCAGGGGCCCCGGCTGCATCACCGCCCGGGAGTCCCCGGCCGCTGCCGGGCACTCGGGGCCGCCTGGCAGCAGGGCCGGCGAGGCGCCCAGACCGGGAGACCGGACAGCCTGACCCCGTGTGCCCGCCGGGAACTCGGCCCAGCGGCCCGCCCCCAGGGCCTCAGTGTCCTGGGTGAAACAGCCGTCAGGTCCCACAACTCGGGGGGTGGCGGGCAGGAGAGCCGCCCGGCGCCGGAGCCCAGGCTCGGTATAGAGGCGGGCACCCGGCCGGGCCGCCTGTCTTCCCGTCCTGCCCACCTGAGGGAGGTGCCCAGAGCGGCAGGCAGGCGGTCCCCCCAGGTAAGAGCTTGCTGGGAAGTCCGGACGGGCCCGGAAGACCGGACGTGGAGAGGACAAAAAGTCCTGAGAGCTGGACGCAGTCTGGCCTGCATGGGGGAGGGGACAGGCGGCGCGCGGCCCGCCGGACAATGGGCGCCGTCTGCGCTGACCCGGCCACTCCTTTGAGCCGTGAGAAGAGCTATTTTCTTGTTTAAAGCCTTAAAGAGCTATTAAGTTGGGCAAATCGCGGGCAAAACAGCTGGAAACCTAAGTAGCAATTTAAACAGCCACTGCCCCTCGTCCCGGGTGGAATGCGAGCCGGCCGTCTCCGCCGCATTGTCCGGCTGAGAGGCTTGAGGGACCTCGCTCTGGAGGCGGCCAGGCTTTACTTAGCAAATCCACAATTTCTGCCCCACCCCCTCCGCTTTTTTGAAGTGCGCAGACGCTAATTTCCCCTTTTCTCTGCGCGCCCCTGAACCGGCCCGTTCTTTCATTATGTGGGCTCGCGCGGACGCCGTCCATAAAACATGTCTCATTGATCAACTTCAAAACGTCTTGGCGGAGGGGCGGAGGGGCCGGCCGGGGCGGGGAGGGCCGCGGGGTGGCCCGGCTGGACAGGGTGGCCGGAGGAGGGGCAGTGTCCAGTCCGTCTGTCCATGCAACCGTGTGCTGGTTTGGGGGACAGGAGGCCCCACATTCACCCACAGCGGCCGCAAAGGGGAGCTGGCTGGCTTTAAATGTTTTATTTCATTTTTCTTAGTCGCACAAATAAAAAATGGCTGTCAGCTGCCCGGCAGGTCTCGGCGCCCTCGCCACCCCCGGGGGAAAGTGGCTCGTCCCCTGCTTGCCCTGTCCTCATCCACGGCGGCCGTTGAACGCCCACGCATCCCGTAAAACCCAGCCTAGCTCTCCTGTCCGCTCATGGTGGCCCCACAGGTCTCTGCAAGGCCCCTCAGGGGAAGCTGTGCCTGGGTCAGTGCTTGGCGTGCAGGGAGAGACGAGGCCGAATAATGGCCACCCAAACAGCCGGCGCCCCGCGGCGCCGACGCCACCCAAACAGCCGAGCACGCAGCGGCCCGGCAGGCGCCCCCTCCGCAGCCCCGCGCGCCTGCAGCCTGGCCTCCGTGCCCGCTGCCACGGCACCCCCTTGGGCACGCCCAGCGCGTGCAGCGGCCTGCAGTCTGGCCGGCTCAGCATCGAGGCACCCAACACTCCCTGGCCCGGGGGCCGCGGTGGCCACACGACCCTAAGCTGACCCACTCGACGCGCCCCTGGGGGCCTGACTCGTGACTCAGGGCAGAGACTCCTGCTCGCCGGCCCAGCCCTGGAGAGCGCGGCCTGCTCGCCGGCAGCTGGCCCCGCCTCCTCCCAACAGATGCCCGCCGCCTCATTACCCTGCGCACGTTCTGCGACCGGCCGCCCCCGGGCCCCCCGGAATCCCACCAGGTCGCATGGTCCTAAGTTCGTAGCTCTGACTGTGCTGCCATGTTACTGAGTGCTGAGTGCCAGCTGCGTGCCCACCGCTGGGCCAGGCCTTCCCTCACCCCGCTCTGTGACGACGGCCTTTTATTCTCGTCTCTGAGCGGGGAGAGTGACGCTCAGAGAAGCCAAGGAACGCCCCTGGGGACACACAGCTGCGGCGCCCACTCAGGTCCAAAGCCAGTTCCCGGGGTTGGCTGCGGGGGCCTGGCCGTGCGGCGCTGGAAGCCAGGCGGGCTGGGCACAGGCCCGCTGGCTGCATTCTTGGCTGCTTCCGCAGGACTCCGGTGCCAGAGCCTCTCGCCAGCCGCGGCTTTCATGGGTGGGCCAGGTCTCTTCCTAGTGTCTGGTGTCTGGCCGGGCCCTGGCACGCACCACTGTTTACTGAACGCCTTCCTAAATGCCACAAACGCTCCCCCGTCTCCTCTGGGCTGCTGCACAGCAACTCCTTCTTGGTCTACCGCTTCGGTGGGGTAGGCAATACTTAACCTTTCCTTGACTCAGTTTCTCCATCTGCCAAACCGAGGTGATGAGACTCCGTGTCTCAGCCTTGGACTGTGAAGATCGAGGACCGAATCGGGCAAAGTCCACCGCAAACACCCGCGGTCACTGTCCCCGTGACCGGTCCCTCCAGGGTCTTATCAGAGAGCAGAGCTGGCTGTGGGGGCAGACCCGGAAAACCAAGCCTTTCGGCCAGCTCTCAGGCCAGCCCGCACTCCCCCAGCATTCCCGGGCATGACGGCCGGCCGGCCAGGGGCCACAATGGCCCATTGTACGCAGGAGCTGTGTCCGTCTGCAGGCCCGCCCGCGCGGCAGCTGTGGGGACCCTCCTCCTGTGCTGGGGCAGCCTTGGAGTTGAACTTCACTAGATATGGGGCAAAGAAGGGCTGGCCTCTTCTGACCGAACGGTGCCCCGGGGTGAGGCCCCGGGAGTGGGAGCCGCCCCTGTCTGGGTGAGCGCTGACTCCTCTCGGGAACGTCGCCGACCAGGATCACGGCCGCCTGGCTCTCCTCACTGCCACCAGCAGCCTGCGAGGCGGGACTTGACTCTCAGCAGACGCCTCTTGCGGCTGGCTGGGCTCTAGGGGGTGAGGGGAGGCGAAGGGTGAGTGACCCCCTGAGCGCTCCCGGGCCTCCAGTCTCTGTCCAGGCCCGGCTGCCTGCAGCTGTGAAGCCCCGGCCTGGCTTCCCAAAGGCTCCGTCTCAGGAAGTAGCCTCCTTGGGCAGGGGCACCCCAAAGAGTGGCCCCAAAGGCCACAGGCGACGGAGGGGTCCACAGTGGGGGTGAAGGGAGATTCGGGGTGACAACAGTGGAGCCGAGTAGGTGAAAACCGCTGGTCTGCTTGCATGCGGGCACTAGGTTACTGCTCAGAAATGGCCAGAGGTGCCCAGCAAGGCCGGACGAGGGCACGTACGAAGGCACCCAGCCGGTCTCGTCTGTAAGAGCCAAGTCTGGAAGCAGCGTCAGCGGTCAAGCAATTACGGCGCATCCCTGACTGGACAACGTCACTCCGACTGAGAGTCACAGCCTCGACGACGACGTCAGGCTCACGGTCCTGCACGCGCTGAGCGGAACAAGCGGCCGTCGTGTGTCGAATGGAAAAGCAGGCTGAGCGGGAGTCGGACCGGCGTGGGCCGGGCTCACCCTTGCCCACGGGGCTCGTCTTGGCAAGGACCGGACGCCGCCGTGGACGCCGCCGCGGGGCCCACCCGGAGCGCGGCGAAGGACGAGGCCTGGGGCCGCCTGAGCCGGGGTGAGGGCGGGGTTTGGGGTCTTCCATGCTGACGGTGCTGGGAGCTGTGTGCGGGCGCAGGCGCCAGGTGGGAGACCGCACGGAGCCTCTCAGACTTCAGGCCCAGGCTCCGCACGGAGACGCGGTGGTGGTGCCCTGGACCTGCACGCTACAAACTGACCGGACGCTGCGTCTGTGATTCACGCTCTGCTGCTACAGCCGTTCAGCCCGGTGTGTGCACGTGGAGCTTCCATTTCCCCGTGTTGGGACGCCCACCCCTCCCCCTACGTCCCACGCCGGCGCCTCTGAGACTGAGAGCAGAGGACGGCCGAGGAGCCCGCCCGGGCATCGGGGCCCCGTGGCCCTTCGTCCTGATTCCGGCCGGCGCGTGAAGGGGACGCCACCTCCCACCATCCACGCCCGCGCCCGCTCACTCCTGGCGGGCAGACCCCGCCACCTCTCTGTGCCCCGTCCCGTACCCGGGAGTAACGGGGCCCACGTCACTGGTGGACTACAAGCTAACATGTGGACCAGACCTGGCACGTGCTTGGGAAGGGGCATTTCACGGAGACACCCCGAATCTCCTGCACCGATTAGCCAGGCAGCAGCTGTCTTAAGACAGAAGGGTGAATCCACGGGGCCCCACACAGGCGCGGCCCCTCCTCTCCCTCCTTCCCTCTCTCCCTTTCCCTCCCCGCCGCTCCTCCCTGACCAGTGGGCCCGTCCTCTCAGGCAAGCTGGCCACAGGGCAGAACAGCATGGGCACCTCAGGGCACTTCCCACTCCCCACGCAACTGGGAGGTAGTCATAGGGCGCGAGTGGTGTGTGTGGTGTGTTTGTGGTGTGTGTATGTGGTGGGTGTGTGTGTGTGGTGTGGTGTGAGTGTGAGTCTGAGTGTGTGTGGTGTGTGCGTTGTGTGTGTATGGAGTGTGGTGTGTGGTGTGTGTGTGTGGTGTGGTGTGCGCCTGTGTGTGGTGTGTACTGTGTGTATGGTGTGTGTGTGTCTGATGTGTGATGTGTGTGTGAGTCTGAGTGTGTGTGGTGTGTGGTGCTGTGTAGTGTGTGTCTGATGTGTGCTGTGTGGCATGTGTGGTGTGTGTGTGGTGTGTGTGTGTAGTGTATGTGTGTCTGATGTGTGGTGTGTGTGTGTCTGATGTGTGGTGTGGTGTGTGTGTGTCTGTCTTATGTGTGGTGTGTGTGATGTGTAGTGTGTGGTGTGTGTGTGGTGTGTGGTGTGTGGTGCTGTGTAGTGTGTGTGTGTCTGATGTGTGGTGTGGTGTGTGTGTGGTGTGTGTCTTATGTGTGGTGTGTGTGGTGTGTGGTGTGTGGTGTGTGATGTGTGCTGTGTGGTGTGTGTGTGGTGTTGGTGCTGTGTAGTGTGTGTGTGTCTGATGTGTGGTGTGTGTGTGTGTGGTGTGTGGTGTGTGTGTGTGTGGTGTGTGATGTGTGCTGTGTGTTGTGTGTGTGGTGTGTGGTGCTATGTAGTGTGTGTGTGTCTGATGTGTGCTGTGTGTGTGTGGTGTGTGGTGTGTGTGTGTGCTGTGTGGTGCTGTGTAGTGTGTGTGTGTCTTATGTGTGGTGTATGTGTGGTGTGTGTGTGTGTGTCTGATGTGTGGTGTGGTGTGAGTGTGTGTGGTGTGTGTGTCTTATGTGTGGTGTGTGTGGTGTGGTGTGTGTGTGTGTGTGGTGTGTGATGTGTGCTGTGTGGTGTGTGTGTGGTGTGTGGTGCTGTGTAGTGTGTGTGTGTCTGATGTGTGGTGTGTGTGTGTGGTGTGTGGTGTGTGTGTGTGGTGTGTGATGTGTGCTGTGTGGTGTGTGTGTGGTGT
>NW_004567105.1:1633115-1636418 GCF_000260355.1 Condylura cristata
TAGTGTGTGTGTGTCTGATGTGTGGTGTGTGTGTGTGGTGTGTGGTGTGTGTGTGTGTGTGGTGTGTGATGTGTGCTGTGTGGTGTGTGTGTGGTGTGGTGTGTGTGTGTGTGTGTGTGTGTGGTGCGTGATGTGTGCTGTGTGGTGTGTGTGTGGTGTGTGGTGCTGTGTAGTGTGTGTGTGTCTTATGTGTGGTGTATGTGTGTGGTGTGTGTGTGTGTCTGATGTGTGGTATGGTGTGAGTGTGTGTGGTGTGTGTGTCTTATGTGTGGTGTGTGTGTGTGTGGTGTGGTGTGTGTGTGTAGTGTGTGGTGCTGTGTAGTGTGTGTGTGTCTGATGTGTGTGTGTGGTGTGTGTCTGATGTGTGGTGTGTGTGTGTGGTGTGTGTCTGATGTGTGGTGTGTGTGTGTGGTGTGGTGTGTGTGTGGTGTGTGGTGCTGTGTAGTGTGTGTGTGATGTGTGGTGTGGTGAGTGTGTGTGGTACCGCCCCCCACTTTCCACTTCTACCCAGGCCCTCCCAACACCCTAAAGAGAAACATTCGCACTCCAGGTGGGGGAGTTTTATGAACCTGTTAGCAAGAGGAGAGAGTAAAATCAACCATATGAAAAGGTGAGCGGTTACGACGTGGCCGCTAGAGAAAGCCACGTTCCTCAGCGCTGGCGTCACGAGGAGAGCGTCCTCCCGCGCGGCCGCCATGGCTTCGAGGCGACTTCTGGAGTCGGGGCTGGTTCGGACCCGCCCTGGGCAGTCTGCGAGCTCCGGGCCGGCAGGCTCATGTCCTCAAGCGCGGAGGCCTGGCTGGGCTCGCCGGATCCCCAGAGCCTGGGGCCCGGGCGTGAGCCGGCAACGGCCCTCTGTGCTCGGCTCGGGCGGGGAGATGCCGGCCGGGGGCTGAGCCCTTCCCTGGGCTGCCCGTGGGCCCAGGGCCGCCAAGGGCCCGGGGCAGGTCTGAGGCGGGCGCTGGCTGCTGTGAACGCCCGTGTTGAGAAGGCTGACGAGCCCCGCAGTGGACTGAGCCTCGGCGTGGGCGCACAGGGGTGTGCTTGCGGGGAACTCGAGTTGCTCAGAGAACGTTCACAACTGTTATTAATCAAGAGAATTCTTCCTGAGAAAATTAAGAAAACAAGAAAGGAAGGTGTTCTTGCCCAAGGCCCTGGCAAGCCAGCTGGAGCCGTGCCGGGCCCCTGGGGAGGCCGGGGGTGGGGTGCCCCTCTGCGTGCCGGCTGCAGCCCCCCGCGGCATCCCCGGGGGAGCCAAAGGCTCCGGACAGCCACCGCTTCCCGGGGCCCCTGTGGCCTGAGGCGGCAGCTGGACCTCCCCCAGCTGGACTCTCCCCCACGGCCCCTCCACCCACTCGGGGCTCTGTGAATTCCCGGTCCGGTGATGCCCAGCCGCAAGCTCTGGCCCCCGGAGGCCAGCTGGGAGCCTGGCCTTGGGGACTCCTGGGCAGAGACAGAACTGAAACCGGGGGAGCCGTCGCCTGGGGTTTGTGAGAGCCCAGAGGAAGCCCTAAAACTGGGGGAGGGAGGGCAGGAAGAGGGGGTGTGGGCAGGAGAGACGAGTCTGTGTCAGCGGCAACGAGGGAGCCGGCCAGGGCTTTGTGGGCCTGTGCTCGCGGCCTGGCAAGGCCGGTACAAGGGGGCTGTGGGTGCTGGTTATCTGCACGAGGCAGCAGCGGGGCGCGGGGGCCTCAAACCCCTCCCTAGGAGGAGTCCTGGGTCCCAGCAGCAGCCAGTCACTGGCAAGACCCCCCAGGCCTGAGCCCCCGTGGGTCACTGCCACTCGCTTGACTCTTGAGACCACCGGCCCCCGGTCCCCACGGGCCCCGGACATCCTCTTGTCCGTCAGGACAGTCTCTTCACGCTCTGCGCCAGCTGTAGTCCTGGGGGCACAGGGGACGCGGTCACGGGCTCTGAGCGCCCCGCCTGCCCCGGGACGCAGAGACCGCCTCTCTCTGCCCCGGGGGCCCTCTGCCTCCCACCCAGCTCCGCGCCTCTGCCGGCCACTGGCCTTTGCAGGGAGTCAGGCCTCGCGCGCCCTCCTGGTTCCGTGGACAGAGCGTGAAAGAGGTTTCCCTGCTGCGTCAGACTCGGGGCGCACTGGCTGGGAGGGGGACTCCTGGCAACCAGGACATTGTTTCGAGGTGCTTGGGGTCTCCTTCCCTCAGACACACGCCTTTGGCCCGCTACCTAACACGCGTGACAGCGTGTGACTCGGGGGGCCGTCCCCCCAGAGCCTGCAGAGAGCACAAAGTGAAACCCGATCACAGAGCTCCCCACACTGAGCAGAGCAAATGTGGGCAGGGACGGGTGGGGGTGGGGGAGGCCGCGGAGGCCAAGTCCCCGCCGCGCAGCTGGCCCGTGGTGCCCCGTGGGGGGCCCTCTGGCCTCTGCCGCCAGGCCGTCACCGCCACTGTTTCCCACACGGTCAGCCTGACGGGGAGGTGGCCGGACGCAGGTCTAATTCCTCAGGGCTGAGGAGGTCAGCGCAGATGGGGGCGCGGGGGTGCGGGGGTGTGTCCGTCAGGACCTGAGGGGTCGAGTGTGTCTGCAGGCCTGCCTTGGTGAGCCAGGGCCCGGGGGCAGGGACCGCGGCTGTCGGGGGCAGGGGCAGTGGCGGGTGGAGAGGAAAGTTGGGGGCGACTGGGCAGGCAGAGTGGACAAAAAGAGGGAAGTCTGGTCTTTGAGTGGGGCCTGGAGAGCAGGAGAGGAAAAAGGCTTATTGGTGGTTGTCAAGGAGATGGGCTTTGGGGTCTGCTGGACTTTCTTCCCGTGAGCCTGCCCGGCCTGAGAGGGGCCACGTCCTTCCAGCTGCACCTCTGCAGCCCTGGCCCCAAAGGCCAAAGGCATCAGGGGCAGACCCCAGCCCAGGGGAGCAGTCCCCGGGTGGAATGACCCCCCTGCTCCCCGTGGCCCAGCCCCCGCCTCACGGAGGGGCCTTGGCCACCGCTGTGGCTCTTGCTGGCCCATGAGGTCAGTCCCCGGAGCCGTGGCCACCGGGCCCTGAAGTGCAGGACTCTTCCTGCCGTCCAGACAGCCCGAGGCTCTCCGGTGACCAGTGCAGCAGGGGCCCCTGTCCTTTGGGGAGCGGCAAAAAGTTCGTGGTGTTTTGAACGCAGATTGGAAAGCCGCCTCCCGACCGCCCGCCCTGTCGCGCTCCGGTCGCGCCTGCGGCACTGTGGCGCCTGGCACCCAGTAGGTGCTCAGGGCGCGTTTGCAAAGGGGTGCGCGCCCCAACCTGCCCTGCCTGCCCCGGCGTTCCTCACTGCAGCGATGCCGCCCAGCCCCGTTACCCGCCCCCCC
>NW_004567105.1:1639585-1640530 GCF_000260355.1 Condylura cristata
GCCCTCGGGGCGCTGCGGGTCCCCCGCCCGGACCCTGCCGCCTGTCTGTCCGCCGTCCGCCTGCCTCTCATCTGGCGGTGGGAAAGCTGTAGCCCCGCCTGCTGCTGCGGGGTCGACCTGCCCCCCGGGGCTCCCCGCCCCAGCGAGCCGCGCGCCTGACCTGGCCAGGGCTCGGGTTCTCCTGCCGTGCTGGCCCGTCCGGCCCTTTCCGAGCGGTGTGTGTGTAGGAGCGAGGTTGGGGCGCACCCACAGAATCTGCGTTCCTTCCCAGCAGCGGTTCCAGGCGCAGCACAGCCGTGATGAGGGCGGGGGGAGCGGGGGGCCAGGATGCAGTTTTTCCAGGCAGGAGGAGGGGCCGCAGGCAGATCAGAGCCCCCCAGAGCAGGGAGCCCACTGAGGGCCTGCTCCCACGGCGGGGTCACGGACACCCACGGGCTCCCAGGGCCTCGGGCCGCCCGCCCAGCCCTGCACACCCTCCGCCTGAAGCCCCGAGCAGCCTGGAACCCCTCCCCGAGGCCGGGCCCCAAAACCTAGAGTCAGGAGAGGGAGGGCCGGGCGGCCCGCGGGGCGTGCAAGTCCCGCCTCCTGCCCGTCTGGGAGGGACGGTGCTGCCTGGGGCCGCCGGGCGCTGGGAGGCTGCATTCGGGCCGGGCACACAGAGCTGCCTCCAAGGCAACGGGCTGCCACTTGCCACCCGCGTTGGCCGGCACGGGGGCGCAGAGGCCCCCTCCCGTCACCGCCCACCACCGCGCCCCACCCTCGCCCCCAGGAGCGGCCGACGTGGACGAGTGCTCGGAGGGCACGGACGAGTGCCACATCGACGCCATCTGCCAGAACACGCCGCGGTCCTACAGGTGCCTCTGCAAGCCGGGCTACAAGGGGGAAGGCCGCCAGTGCGAAGGTGAGCCGGGCGACGGCGCGGGACGCCGACGGCGGAGGGCGCCC
>NW_004567105.1:1641905-1649962 GCF_000260355.1 Condylura cristata
TGTCTGTCCCTCAGACGCCGCCCGGCCAGGCTGCGGGACGTTCACGCTGGCCAGCTCGCTCGTCAGCTGGGGGGCCTGTGGACGTGAGGGCGGCCTGGGCGTCCCCCCGGCGTGGGCAGCTCCGCCCGCGTCTCACCTGTCTGAATGGAGGGGAGTGGACTGCCTGGCGGGGCGGCAGCGCTCTGCGTGACCTGGGGGCCCGGAGGCCCTCCTGAGCCTCAGTCCCCCTTCGGAGAGCTGCACCCGGCTGGGCTGAGCCTGGCCCTGGTGGCCGCTGTCGGCCTCGTGTGTTAGGCTCACGCGACCCTGAATGGTGACCCTGAGAGCGGCTCGTCCTCCTGTGTCAGAGGGGACAGTTAGGACAACCGGCCCTCCCCCGGTTGCCAGCCGGCTGGTTGGGCTGCCCGGCTGGAGCACCGAGCAGTGGACATCCTCCACCGATAAGCAGACGGCGCGGGGCGAGCGGACAGCTACACAGAGAGCAGCGTCAGGACGCTCGAGTGATGCCAGCGGGGCCTGGGCACCTGAGTGGACTCTGTCTTAGCTGCTTATCCCTGGGGACCCACCTCCATCACTGCCTAGGATGGAAGGAGACTTGGGGCCATCTGAGCCCCCCAGGAGACCCCTGAGACTCCCAGGCGTGCTGCAGTCTGACCTGCGGCCTGGCCTGCAGGCGGGGAGCCTGCCCAGAGAGACTCTGCGATTTGGGGGGCGAAGGGGGCAGGGTCCAGCCCGCAGAAGCACGGGAGCCCGAGTTCGGCAGGGCCCTTTCCCCAGCAGCTTTCTGCAGTGGCCGTGGTCCTCCCCGCCCATTCTGAGCAGAGGGGAGGACTGTCCACTTTCAGTGGGCACAGTGACCGACGGGGCGCGCAGCAGACCACGTGGGTGCAAAGCCGCCCGCGGCCTGCACAGGTTGCTCCGTCGCTGTCTGTGGGTCGGGGGTAAGGAGAGCCCCTGTCGCAGGCAGTGTGGGGTTAGTGGGTTTGTGCCCACGAAGCGGGAGCACGCAGCCGGCGTGGGGCATACTGGCCCGCCCCTGTCCCCGCGGGGCTGCTCACCCGGCCGCCCGGGCGGGGGGTCATGTCTTCACCTGTGAAAACAGGTGGGGCTTTGTCTTTTTCTGACAAGTCTCGGGGTCCGAAGTGGCCGGGAGACGGCTGGTTCTGGGGCGTCGACGTCACGGACCAGCCCACGCCTCTGTCCGCACCCCTCGGGGGCCGGGCCCAGGTCTGCACCCCACGGGGGCCGGGCCCAGGTCTGCACCCCTCGGGGGCCGGGCCCAGGTTGCCGCTCACCAGGAAAGCGCTCGGAAGCGCCGCGTGCGGCCTCCCCTCCGCCCCACAGCTGCTCCGGGATGGCCCTGTGCCGCCGCCGCCTCCCCGCAGACACCTGCAGCCAGTGCCCGCGCCCTCGCGCCGTTGCCGCCTCCAGCCCTGTCTTGATCTGCGGGTCTTTGTGTGTGTAGGGCCTGCAGAGGCGGGGGGCGGAATGTGGGGCACATGAGTGCCCCCGGATGGACTCGACTCTGCTGTCCACTGTGCTTGCGGAGACACGGTGGCCGAGGGCCTCCGTCTGCCCGGTGCCTCCCGGGAGGCGGGTCCAGGCTGTGCGAGCCTTAGGCTGACCGGCAGCCTCTGGCGCTCAGCACCCTGGGACTCCTGCTGGCTGTGAGCGCCCACCCAGCAAGCCCAGCACCGGAGCTGCGCGCCACCCTCCCCCCGCCACCCCAGCCCAGGAATCCCTTCTCGACTCACCTTCAAGGCTGTGCGGCCGGGGCGGTGCGTTTGTGGGGTGACTGGGCTCCGACGTGGGGGCTAAAGTGCAGGCGTCTCCAGAACAGCCAGCCCGCGTGGTCAGCCTGCCTGCATGGTCAGCCAGCCCGCGTGGTCATCCTGCCCGCGTGGTCAGCCAGCCCGCGTGGTCAGCCAGACCATGTGGTCAGCCTGCCAGCCCGCGTGGTCAGCCAGCCCGCATGGTCAGCCAGCCCACATGATCAGCCAGCTCGCGTGGCCAGCCTGCCAGCCCGCATGGTCAGCCAGCCCGCGTGGTCAGCCAGCCCGCGTGGTCAGCCAGCCCGCGTGGTCAGCCAGCCTGCGTGGTCAGCCAGCCCGCGTGGTCAGCCAGCCAGCCCGTGTGGTCAGATAGCTAGCCCGCGTGGTCAACTTGCTGTTGGTGGGCTGCTGAAGCCAGACTGAGGTGGTGTGGACAGACGGGAAAGGCTCGAGCCAGGCTACGGGTAAATCAGTGTTCTCTCGGTGACTCACACGCTGAGGGAGGTAAATTCAAGGACGGGCACAGTGAGGGGCGCCCCGTGCTGCCCCGAACGGTCATCCTCCCCAGGCCCAGGCCCCCTCATTCGGGCCCAGGTCACCCTGGTTTCTGTCTCCCTGTGTGTCCCCCTGGGGTGTGGGTTCAAGAGCAGGATGTGTGACCTGTCCAGCTCTGCCCCTGGAGCCCATCTGTTGAATGGTCTCAGAGGTCGCCGCCTCCTCCAGGAAGCCCTCCCTGCCACCCCAGACATGTGACTGCCACCTGTGAGCTTCCCTTGTCCAGGGAAGCTCCCGGTCACACCGGGTGGCGAGGACGTATGACTTCCCTCGGCTGGGTCCCCAGCTGATGCCAGTGGACAGTGAGTGACTGTCCACCCCAGATGTGCAGAAAGGTCTCCAGCGTCTGAAGGGTGGGAAAGTGAGGAAGCTGAGACCCAAGAGGAAAGGGACTGACGTGAGGCTACCTGCTTGGTCTGGGCTGGGGGTGAGGAGGTAGGGGTGGAGATTGGGCCGGAGAGGTCAGCTCTGTGCAGGTCACCCAGCTGAGAAGGCAAGACCTGAGGGCACCCCGTCAGCCTGGAGACCCCAAGAGCAGGCTAGGCCCCCCAGCCTGACGAACACCGTGGGAGGAGTCTCTTTGGTTCCCTCCCTGAGCCAGGCCCAGTGAGTGGGCTGGAAGCAGATCGCCACCCCCGGAGCGGAGCGGGGAGACACGCCCCACGGGCTCAGCCGGGCTCAGCTCCCGTGACAAGCTGGCTGCTTCCGCCGTCCCTCCGTCCCTCAGCAGCCCTCACACCTCCAGCCTGCCTGTAGCTGAACTTTTGCCTCTCCAGCCACGGCCCCTGTGCTGGCCTGCAGGGGCCGCAGGGCCGGCCTGTGCTGGCCTTCTGGTCTGAATTAGTGTGGCCTGTTTATGCTCCTCTGCCGAGGGGGCGGCTGGGGGTGAGGAGGGGACATTTCATCCCCTTTAAATGCTTCAACTCATTTAACCTTAATTGCTTTGTTTTCATAGACATTTGCAAAGGAAAAGGACCAAATTATAGCCTGAATTGGGTCTTACTAATCTTAATTAAAAGCTCTCGTTTATAATGAGGACCAGGCCCCAAACGGGGAGCAAACCGCCCTCAGACGGCCTGTTCAAATAACCGAGACCCTCTCGATGGCCCTGCTCAGTCTGAACCGGCGGGACGTCGTCCCTGCCGCATCTACTGGATTCTCTTCCTCAAGTGGCCTATTCTTGCGAGTTCCAGCGCAGGCCGTTTCCAAACTGCTATCGTGAACACTCCTGGGGGAGTGAATTTTTGTTTGGGCCACAGCCTATCACATCTATTACTATTTTCCTCTTTGCGTAAAAAGGAGAAAAATGCCAGCCTTCCGGGCAGCAGAGATCACAGAATTAGCCTGTGTGTAATGAATGTAAATAGTCACTTCCTGAATCTTATATCCCCGGGGTGTACTTGTGAGTCGCTGGGAGCTGGGGAGATTACAGGGTGTGCTATTAAGCGTTTTAACGAAACTCCTCATAACACACTTAGTGCTCCACTTAGTTTAACATGGGGGGGGCACAATCTTAAAACCGATTGGCCCTCTTAGGGAACAATATCTGTGACCTGATTAAATAATTTTCCTCACCATTATCACACACTTTATGGAAACTCCAGCTGAAGTTCTGCTTTTTGGGAGGCCGGAGAGGCCGTAGGAGGTGGGCTGGGAGGGGGAGGGGGAATTCTTTAAGTCTTAAAACGTGCAATTATGCCTGCTAACACGTGCCCGCGGGGACGGCGGTGCCCAGGCCCTGCAGACCAGCAGGCGGGAAGGAACAGGGAGAGGCTTAGAATTCCAAGTCACTGTCAGCCCGCAGTCAGGCAGCACTTCTTGCCACGGTCCAGCTCCGGCCTTCGGAGTTCAAGCTCTTCGGCGCCCGTGCCCATTTTTGGAAGGAGAGAGAAGAGGCTGTCGCCATTAGCACTGACAGGCTGGACAGCGCTCCTGCCGGCCGGGGGGTGGCCTCTGTAAGCTCCTGGGCTGGGTTTGGTTCAGTGTCGTCGACAGCGCTCTGGGCTTGGAGGGGGGTCACCCACCCTCGACGGGGGACGCGCCCCGGCTTGGCCGGCTCTCGGGTCCCCACGGCGAGATGACTCGCTCCCGCGCCTACCTCACCAGACCTCAGCTTCTGGTCTTTCCCGAGCCCCTCAGGCCTGCAGACGTTTCTGCCCCAGGGACTTTGCACAGTCAGAGTCCCTGCCCCGGGCGGGGCTGATACCTGCTGTCCCCACGGGTTAGGGGAGGGGCAGGCCCTGGGCGGTGCCGTCGGAGCAGGTGCGGGCCTGTGGGGCCTGTGCGGGGAGGAGCTGCGCGGGAGGGCTCCTCGCCCCCACCGGGAGCCGCTCGGGCTCCCCCATCCTGCAGGCCAGGCCAGGCCCCGTGACTCTCCGCCGACTCAGTAATCCCGTGCGCGCTTCCCCTTCTTGCTCCCGGGTTCCTCACCCCTTAAATGCCCCCCAAAAGGAGTGGGGGCCGCTGCCTCCCTAACTTGCGTTGGGGGGTTGGGGGCAGCATCTGGCCGGCTGCCAGGCCGTGTTGAAGCAGCACCAGAGCCGCAACTGAGGTTCCCCAAGGGCTGGGGGTGTCCCCGGGCACGGCCCCCCTCCCTGCCTCATCTCGGCACGCCGGCCCTGTTTGTTTTTCCACCAGAGGAATGCTAACCCGAAAAACCATTATTTCTAAGAAAATAAACGGCGGGCCTGATGGCCTTTGAACGCTACTGAAATGGATGGCGGCCTTCCCCACAGGCCTTGAGACAAAGAGGACAAGGTCAGGGGTCTTGGAGGGGCCTCAGGGGTCCCCCAGATGGCCAAGGCCATCGCCCCCGAGAGCACAGTGAGAAGCCGGCCTGCCGCTGGCCCGCCTGCCCCGCTGATACCCGCCGGCGCCCCACGCCCCGGGCCTCCTGGGCTCACCTCCCTCGGTCTCCTGGGAGCTCCTGGGAGGGCGGGTGGGCTCTGGCTGGACTGTCCACCCGGTCCCATCCCCAGGCAGCCCCACGCAGGCCTGTCCCTGGCCGTGCACAGGTGGACAGACCTGTGTCCTCAGCAACTGGGCCTCTCCCCTCCAGGCCTATGGCCGCCGTGCAGAGCCCGGCTGAGGGTGAGGGGCAGGCAGGAAGCCGCTGGTACTGGAGAGAGGTGGACTCGTCCTCCGCACCCCGGGCCTCCCTCGGGGGGACCGTGTGGTTGGAGGGTGGCGTCCGGGCCAAGCTGCCTGAGTTGCTCTTTGGGCTGTCCGCCTGTGCCACGTGACGGGCACGTCACGCACCGCTCTGAGCCTCGCTGCTGAGGGAAGTCGGGTCCTCCCCGCCTGGCCCTGGGTGAGTCCACCTGCCCTCGGGCTGAGCTGGGGGGCTGCCCCTGCTGCTGTGTGCCAGGAGAGCAGAGGCCAGCCTGTCCGTTGGGCTTGGCGGGCGCCTCACCGGGTCCTCGGAGCCCAGAGCTGGGCGGGCGTCTGGGGTCGGTGCGGGACGCGCGGCCTGGCGTCCCCACGGGTCAGCCCAGTGAGGACACCATGGCACAAACCGCCGCACAGTCCGAGCGGCTTGGCTGAGCCGTGGCGCGTCCTGCGCCCGCCCTCTGACAGCGGCTCAGTGCCCTGTGGGTGTTTGCAGAGCCGGGCAGCCCGCGTCACGCGTCCAGAATCGGTTCTGCACCCCGTGGCCACGGGCTCCCCAGCCCCAGGAAGCGTTCTGCCTCAGAACGCTCCAGCGGCCTCGTGTCCCGAGTGAGAGGCAGACTCACCGGAAGCCGGCTCGGCTCGCCCCGGCCCGGAGGGCAGGCCTAGAGGTGGGCTGCGACCCTGCCCAGCGGGCAGGGCCAGGCTCCATGCCTTCGGCATCCAGCACGCTGCCACTAGAGGCGTAAGCTGAGCAGGCCCAGCTCTCTGCACAGACCCCGCCCTCAGGACCCGTAACCGCGGCGAGACCACGGCCCGCTCAGGGCCCGAGGGCCGGAGGCCGGGGCGGAGCCCGGGTGCTGGGCAGGGGCAGTGCTGGGCTCCGTCTGCAGGCGGCATAGGTGTTTGTGGCGGACAGGCCGGCGGGACCCCGGCACCAGACAGGGAACCCCATCTGCGCACCGAGGCCCGGGCTGCCCCAGTGGTGTGGCGGCCGTGGGGGAGGGGCGCGGCGGACCTGCCCCCCCTCGGGCTGAGCCACGGTCATTGTGTGCGGTTAGGAATGAAAAAGTGTATAGACGTGTGTTGGTTTTGCGTGACCTTTGACCTTTCCCATCATTAACTGCTGGGCCCAGGTCGGCAGTGTCTGGGCAGACGGGAAGCGCAGAGAGCGGCCCCCACTGCTCGGCCCTCGCAAACCGGGCTTAACCCCGCCGCCGCCCCAGTCGCCTTCCCGGAGTGTAATTAGCCGGCAAACCGGATTACGGTTGATTCGCCAATGAGGACTCAACTTCCTAAGCCGCAGGGCTGGCTCGCAGGGTCGCCTGATCGGGGTGCCCGGGACCCGAAGCCCAGACAAAGGCAGCGGCAAACAGGCCCCGGCCTCACCGCCGGCCCGAAGGTCGCGAAAATGCCAGTTTCGAGGGGACTGGGAGCCGCGTCCAGTAATGACCGCGGAGCGGAGAGCGGGTGCTGCGGGACCCCTGCTCCTGAGGCCCTTCCCGGGGCCCCGGCTTCCAGGAGAGACCGAGCTAAAAGGAAGTGCGAAGGCGCGCTGACCCCGGCCACGAATCTCCCGGACCTGGGCGCCGCAGCAATGCACGTGACGGGCAGCAAGGGTCAGCGCTAGTTACACGGAAGCAGCAGGCTCGTCCCTCTCTGGCCCGCCGGCGACGGGCGCCCAGCCGCTCGCTGCACCTCCATGGCGGCCTCTGCAGACCCAGGCGAGACGCTCCCGGCTGTCTCCCTGCGCTGCCAGAGCGTGGAGCCGGTTTCTGTTGGGAAGCGGGGTGGCGGGGTGTCCGGAGCGGGGTCACCCCTCAGCTTGGGCACCTCCGGAGGCGGGTCCAGCCCAGCGGCCTCGGGCTCAGGCGTCCCGCCACCCCCACCCGGCGGGGACGGACCCTGCAAGGTGCAGGGACATCGGCCCCTTTCCTTCCTGGCTCTGCTTAGTGTTCACTTCTCCCACCCCAGGGCCTCAGCAGCCGTCGAGGCCCACGAGTGACAAGCCAGGGAGCCTGGCGGCCCCCTGCGCCCGCCCACACGAGCGTGGCCGCCCGGCCCCCCGGCCGCCACCGCCGGGTCTCCCTCCGTGCGTCCTGCGGCGCCCGCGGCGTCTGCCTCTGGTTTTCCTCGGCACGGACAGTCGGTGGACGGGGCCCACCCCCCGATGACCTCATCCTAACTTGATTACATCTGCAAAGATCCTATTTCCAAATCGAGTCACATTCGCACGGACGAGGGATTAAGGCCTCAGCTCGCCTTGATGGGGAACACTCAACCCACAGCCGTTGGTGAAGAGTAAACATCCAGAGGGCTTGACGCCGCCCCCGCCCACCTGCCCACTCCCCGTCCTCCAGCTCTGATCTCAAACAGCGGCCTGGGCTGCGGGCACCCGGAGTCCTCGGGGCTGGGTAAGGTCGGCGACCAGCCTCGTGGCGGGCCGTGGTTTATCGCCTGTCTAGGGGAGGGTCACGTGGCACAGACACAGAAGTGGGGGTGAGCAGCCGGGAGGCGGGGGGGCTCGGGAGCCAGCCAGAGGGGCATGGGGCCTGGGGGGGAACCACCGTCCCGAGACGCTCGTGTCCGGGGAGCCCTTAGGCGTGCGCGGGGGAAGGGAAG
>NW_004567105.1:1673983-1675672 GCF_000260355.1 Condylura cristata
CTGGCGGCCGGGGCCCGCTTTGCCACGTTCCCTGCTCACCCGGGGTCCGTGGGCACTGGGGTCACGGCACTGCCCCTGGGCTGGCCGGCTGGTCCTGGGCGGCAGAGGGGAGGTGAGGAGACCTGCTAGAGGGGACCAGGGCCAGCCCCTAGTTGTGAGAGCAGATGGGGTGGGGCACCCCGAGTGCTCTGATGGAGCAAGCCCAGGAAGCGGTTGCTTCCAGAGCGGCACACCTGCCTGGTCACCCGGTGCCAGGGTGGGGGCCGCCCACGTGCCCGCGCACCTGCTCCAAGGCGGGGGACGGACCAAGGGAGGGGTCAGGAGCCACCGCCGGGCCTGGGCCCCGACTGCGCCTGCACCCAGGACTGCCCCTCACGCCCCGCGACGAGACGGCGGGTACTGCGTGCTCTTAGCCGAGGGCTGTGTCCAGAGGTCACAGTCGCTGGGAGGCTGCCCAGCCGGGCCTCTGCTGGACGGCAGCGCCGGCCAGCGGACACGGGACCTGGGAGCTGACGCGGCGCCGGCCGGTCTCCGCGCAGTTCTGTCCGGCTGCCCCACGGGCCTCCCGGCGGGCAGAGGGGTCTCCTGCCGAGACCAGAGGACTCTGGCTCGGGGCCGAGCGTCCCGCCCGCCCTGGGGCTGCCCTCGAGTGGGTGGAGGGAACGGGGCCCTTCCCGCCACGGAGTCTCGGTGGCACTGGCCGTGGCTGTTTATCACTGGCCGGTCGCTGGGCTTGGGCTGCGGGCAGGGTCAGCTGTGGCTACCTGAAAGGCCTCAGAACACATCCCCGATTTTAGACTCCCATGAGGGCCGTCAGTGTGGGCTGAGGTGACGAACGTGTTACCTGGTGACAGGTGAGAAGCGTCCGAGGCCCGGCCAGGCGTCCGTGGGCAGGGCGGCCGAGCCACGGAGGCCCAGCCCAGCTCTGCGGTCAGCTCCTGCCCCAGGGCGTGTGTCCGATGCTGAGGCCATTCAGGCGTGCTGTCCTGGAGAAACCCCGGCTTGGGTCCTGCCTCGCAGCCTGCCAGGGCCCACGTCTGGCCCTTTCCAGGCCCTGGAGGCCCCGAGGCGCCTGGCCCAGGCCCTTCTCTCACAGCTGGCCTCTCTCCGCCCCTCCTGACCCTTCCTCGTGCCCTCCGAAGGGCCGTGTGACCTCTCGCCTGCCCCGCATGATCCCCCAGCCCTTAATCCAGTCTCTGTGCCGAGCACCTCTGAGACCATGACGTGGTCAGTTCCCCAGGCCCCATGGAGGCCTGGCCACGGGGGAGGGTGGACAGCTGGAGCAGGCACCCCCTTCCAACTGGGGCCTCCCACCCAGGTGGGAGGACGGGCCCTGGCTGTCCTGCAGGAAGAGCCAGGCCGCCCATACATGCCCGTGGCTAAGCTGGTCCCAGAGGTGGCGGCATGTGGCCACTCTGCGTCACCCACGGCCCCTGACCGCTCCTGGGCTTTGGTCAGCCTCAGCTTGAGCACGCGCCAGGCTCTGTGTGGCTGCCGGTGCTTAGCCGAGCTGCGTCTGCAGGGGTCCGTGTGTACAACAAGGGGCTGACTGCGGGGTCGCCCTCCCCGGGGGAGGGCCACTTCCCTCCCCTCCCGCCCACCCTCTCCTCTCGGGGCCTCTGGCTAGCTCCAGCCAGGGCAGGCGGGCCGGGGGCTGCAGACCGGTGCCTGCAGCTGACCGGGACTCCC
>NW_004567105.1:1677337-1678615 GCF_000260355.1 Condylura cristata
CCGTCCTGGCCGGAACCTCCTCGGCAGCACCGGCCTCTGCTTGGCGCTGGGGAACTCCGGGGGCACGCGGGGCCCCCAGCCGCCCTGGCGTGGCAGACTCGAGTGCCGACCCCTCTTCCACCAGAGGCTGGGGGTGCTGGCGGCACCCTCCCGGGACCCGCGCCAGTGGGCCCGGCAGCAGCCGGCCAGCCTGTGCTGGCGCCGCCGGGCAGTGGTGACAGGCTGGGCGCCCGGCCCTCCCCTGGCCGACGCCGCCTGGGCGGGCACCGCAGGCCCTTGCTGGTCGTTGGCTCCTGGCGTTGCTGCACGTGCCCAAGGACCCTGGGGACAGTCACCACCTGGCCCAGAGGACCAGGGTCGGCCGTGTTAAGGCCCCGGGTGGGGAGGGCCCCTGCGATGTGGCCCGGGGCGGCACTGGCCAGAGAACCGGAAGAGCAGCCAGCAGGGGTCGGCGGAGATGGGGCCGGGCCGGCTGGACGTGAACGGCGACTTGGGGTCGGAGGTCCCCTCTGCCGGAGAGCTCCGTGGCCCGCGGCCGTGGGCCAGCTCGCAGAGCTGTGGGGTGTGGACGTGTGGCCCGGAAGGCGGAGTCGTGAGAGCCCAGGAGAGCCCAGGCCGGCAGCCGTGCAGGGTGCTGTCCACACCACAGTGGCCCTGAGAGCCTGCAGCTGCAGGCAGACACGGCGTGGCCAGGCCGGGGGGCTCAGGGCAAGGCCCGGGGACCGATGGGTCTGCCCCAGCCCGCTGCCCTGAGGCCCCTGACTCTGGAGGGCCGAGGCCTGAGCCCCATCCGCCTCCCACCGAGGGCAGCGCCCCACACCCTGCGGGCTGGGTCCGCCCATCTCTCAGCGACGCAGCCTCTGCCTGGGCCAGTCCAGCGCAGAGAAGGCCTGGCCGCCCTGCCCCCACGGGGGCACCCGCGGTGCCGGCCCAGCGCCCCACTTGCCGACGGCTGCACCCGGGAACGGGTTTGTCCGCGCTCCCCTCCAGAGGGGCCCCACGTGACGGGGAGGCACTGGCTGTCCTTTGCCCTTGATTTGGGGCTGGAAGTGGGGTTTCCCTTTCTGGCTGACACCCGGGAGGAAACTCACTCGTCAAGCAGTGGCCGGTGCCCTCCGGGCGCGGGGGCGAGGGGTCGTGGTGCTCGCCGCCGCCCTGGGCAGTGCCTAGGCAGCCTCATGCCCAGGTGTGGGTGCCAAGGGGCTGCTGCCCACCCCCAGCCCCACTCCCGCCGACAGGTGGGGCCAGGAGGGCTGGGAGGGGGCCGGGGGGCAGGGC
>NW_004567105.1:1678934-1682270 GCF_000260355.1 Condylura cristata
CGCGGGGAGGGGGGGCGGGGGGCGGGGGCGCGGGGGGGCGGGCGGGGGGGGGGGCCGGCCACCGCCTGGACACTCCAACAAACCAGTGCTTGGGTCTCACTAGGCGCAGGGTGTGCACAGAGGCCAGTAGCTGTGGCGGGGGAGCTGGCGGGGGGCGGGGGCGCGGCCCGTCTGGCGGGGACACTCGCTGGGCCAGGGCATTGCCAGCCCTCGGCACTGGGGAAGCCAGCCCCTCCCCCAGCCGCCCCGCACCAGTTCAAGTTCAAAGCAAATCCAGTGACTTTGGTCTGATGAGCACAGGCAGTCTGCAACGGGGCGGGCGCCTGCACTTCGTGGAGCCTGCTCCCACCCAGGGCAGCTGCGGGGGTGCAGACACCCCGGGGGACACGAATAAAGGAGTGGGGGCCCGCAGGGGACAGGCCCTCGGGAAGGCCAGGGAGGCAGGGGCGGCCCCCCCCCCCCCGGCCACAGTTTCCACGAGGCCAAAGCCGCCAGCTGCTCGGGAAGTGGCTGGCCTCCCCGCGGGGCCACCTGGCCTCCTGTGACCTGCTGCCCGCCCTGTCTGCGGGCCTGGGCAGGCTCCCTCTCACCACCCCACTGGCGGTGACCCCAGTTAGGCCCTTTTGAATTTGCAAGTGAAAAAGGCCCCAGACAAGCTCCCAGGGGAAGGGACAGCGTCTCCAGTGAGAAAAGAGGCAGGGCTGAGCCTCACGGGGGACGGGCCAGCGTCCCCAGTGAGAACAGAGGTTGGGCTGAGCCTCGCGGGGGACGGGCCAGCGTCCCCAGTGAGAACAGAGGCTGGCTGCGCCTTGCGGGGGTCCGGGCGCCCGCGCCGTGGCCACTCCACAAGGAGACCCGTGCAGGGCCTGGCCCAGGGCCGCCCGCCGAGGCGGGCTCTGAGCAGGCAAGGGGGCACTCAGCGCGGCCAGGCCCCAGCAAGGCCGCGGCCAGACTGACCGGACGCACAGTGCCGCACGCGGGCCCCCCTGGCCGGGGCCTTCCCGCCAGTCCCGTCCCGCTGCTCCCCCGCCCCACGGGGCACCGTCCGGGTGCAGGTGGGAGACCCCCCAGAGGGCGTCCGACCAGAACGGAGCTCAACGCCCCGTCTCGGGGGGGGCCCGAGCGTGCACGAGGGTGGCCCCTCACGCGGACACTCAGCGTCCGTCTCTCTCCCCAGAGACGTGCGCCGTCAACAACGGAGGCTGTGACCGGACGTGCAGGGACACGGCCACGGGCGTGCGGTGCAGCTGCCCGGCGGGGTTCACGCTGCAGCCCGACGGGAAGACGTGCAAAGGTCAGGCCTGTGGCGGGCGTGCGGCGGGCAGGTGGGCGCCCCTGGAGAGGGCGGCCCCACCGTCAGGTCCACGGGGGTCTGCACTCTGGGCGGGGGCCTGTGTCCTGGCCCGTGACGCCTCGTGGCCCCAGGGCCTGGCAGGGGCCGCCCGTGGCCATTAGAAGCCGCCGGCCCTGGGGAGGCCAAAGGGGCGCATCCTGGTGGAGGCCCCTCGTTGGCAAGGAGAGTGAGAGTTGGGGAGACCGAGAGCTTCCATGGCCTGAGTCGTGGGTCACGCTGCTCTGGTGAGGACAGGGCTCCCTCCCTTGGGCTCCGCGAGTCCTCCCAGGGGCCCTGAGCGTCTCGGGCTGGTGGGGTGCCCAGGAACAGGCAGCCAGGGGCGGGAAGCCAGAGCAGGCAAGCGCTGGAGCCCGAGTGCAGCCCTGCCTGGGGCAGGTGGGCGGCGGCAGCTGAGTCTGGAGTGCCGGGAGGCTTCCCAGCCAGCCAGTCCCCCGGGGGCCAGGATGGGGCCGTCTCCCGGGCACTGAGCGGTGGCCAGGGCTGCCGGGGCGGCCAGGGGCGGGGCGAGCTTGCGGCCAAGAGGCAGCTGCGCAAGGGCCTGGCCTCCGCCCCTGGACAGCGGGGCCTCAGAACCCTCCTGCCAGCAGGACAGAGGGGACACGGCGGGCTTTGCCTGCCAGAAGGTGGTGGGTGGGCGGGAGACAGGGGAGGAGGGGAACAGAGGCCGCCTCGAGGTTCACCCGCCCGAAGGTCCAAGGGGCCATGAGAGCCCTGCGCCCTCCCCAATCCCGGGCTTCCCCTCAGTGACCCCCTCAGGCACCCCAGCCTGGCCGCAAGCACACACGCCTCCCGCCCCTGCCTGGTGGCCGCCGCACCCAGAGGGTGCAGAGTGTGGGGTCCGGCCCCAGGCCGACGCCTCCCCGAGGGGCAGCAGGTCTCCGTCTCCGGGACTCCTCTGGACCCAGGATGCAGCGAGCAGCTCAGCTGGGCGGGGGGCTGCCCTCACCCCGGTTTCTGCCTCCTGGAAGACGAAGCCCCCAGTCCCTGGGGGCAGAACCAGGTCCAGTAAGGGGCAGGTACCCCAGCCGCCTCCCCTGGGGGCCCCGCAGGGACCCTCCCTTTCCACCTTCCTGGTGCCAAAGTCACCAGAAAATACGAATGAAATGGGCCTTGGGGCAGAAGGGCCTCCAGGGGGCCCAGGACTGGGGACACGCCCACCCGGGCCCTGGGCCCCACAGAAAGGCAGCTCCGGGGCCCCCCACCCAGGCCCCCATGAGCCAGCCCCCTCCCAGAGGGGCTGGGCCACTCAGCCCCACTCTCAGGCCCACCTCCCGCGCACTGGAACACAGACGGGGTTGGGTTTGCAGCGGGGTCACCCTGGGCCATCCGCAGGATGCCCAGCGCGTCAGGACCCCCCACGTGGGTTTGAGGAAAGACCAGGAGAGCGGGCGGGAGGCTGGACCCGATCGGGTCTGGACGGGAGCCGGGTGGGGGCCCCGCAAGACGGGGCAGGCTGGCCCTGCTCATGCCAGTCTCCCGGCCAGCGCCTGGCCCAGCGTGGTGCTCACGAGCCTGGGGTCAGCTTCCAGCAGAGAGGCGACCGGCCTCTGTCCCCACCCTGGGGGCCCTGTCCGCACTCCCTCCCACCCCTGCCAGTTGGGATGACCACAGTTCCTGGAAGTCATTGCTAGGTCTTGTCCAGAAGGGGCCTGGACTCCCAGAGGGACTTTGGAGTAAGAAGAGGCACCTCGGGCCAGGGTCCCTGGGACTCTGTCCACCACACAGGCCTGGACCCCAGATCATGGGTGGGGGCTGGCGAGAGTGCCCAGGGCAGGGAAGTTTGGTGACCACCAGCCAGCAGGCCAGGGAGCGCTCCCGGCACTTGGGGTGCAGACGGAGGCAGCTGGTGGGGCTCAGAGCGGTGACCCGGGGCCCGGTGGCCCGGGTGCTGGCCACATCCTGCCGGGTGCCGCTGGGTGGGGTCAGCCAGGCCGGGGCGCCCACCGCAGCCCCTCAGGGCCGCAGCCTCCGTGACCACTGTC
>NW_004567105.1:1682440-1683017 GCF_000260355.1 Condylura cristata
GCCCATCCTGCAAGCCGCGAGGGTCAGACCGGCCGGCGGCCGCCTCGCGCCAGCTCGAGCCCCGACCTGCCCCGCCCGCAGACATCAACGAGTGCCTGGTCAACAACGGCGGCTGCGACCACGCCTGCAGGAACACGGTGGGCAGCTTCGAGTGCGGCTGCCGCAAGGGCTACAAGCTGCTGACCGACGAGCGGACGTGCCAAGGTGAGCCGCCCGCACGCCTGTCCCTGCACGCCTGTCCCCGCGGCCTCGGGCTGCAGCCCACGGCCCGGCTCTGAGGCGGGCAGGCTGGCCAGGGCTCGGAGTGCCGCCACCTGCTGCCCGCTCCGGCCCGGGCCACACCAGGGCGGCCAGCCGAGTCAGGAGCTGGCGCGCCGGCAGCAGCAGCGCAGGGTGGCCAGGGAGGCCTCCTGGGGCAGGGAGCCGCGTGGGAGGCCGGGAGGGCCAGCGGGCCATCCCCACCCAGGTCACTACTGGGCCGGGGGGCTGAGAGACTCGGGGTGCCCTGGGGGCACTCCGGGAGAAACCCCTGGTGGGAGGGAGCGCGCCCGGCACACAGGACCCTCAGGATGGCCCC
>NW_004567105.1:1685358-1685789 GCF_000260355.1 Condylura cristata
GGCCGCCAGCCCCCCGCGTCCCCCGACCGCACACCCTCTCACACCCTCGTCCTCCACAGACACGGGCAAGTGCCTTTCTCGGGCCAAGGCCTGGCCGCAGGCCCAGCTGTCCTGCAGCCGGACGGCCGGGGTGGAGAGCTGCTCCCTGACCTGTCCAGCCCACACGCTCTTCACGCCAGGTAACCCGGCAGCCCAGCCGGGCCGGCTCCCCGGCCTGGGCTCCCTGGCCGCCTCAGCGTGGGCGGACACAGGCCCTCCCCGCCACGCTGCCGGGTCCCAGGCACGAGTGACCGGACAGAGCGTCAGTCCTGGCCTTCATCTCCTTCAGCCACCGCTGGGCCCCGGGCCTGGGGCGCTGGAAGGGGGGCGCCCAGGCCCGGCTCACCCCCGGCCTCTTCGCAGACTCGGGGAACGGCTACAGCCTGAGCTGC
>NW_004567105.1:1712965-1714011 GCF_000260355.1 Condylura cristata
GAGAGGCAGTACCCCGAGTTTCCCTGGAGTGGCGTCCAGGTGAGTCCTGGGCAGAGCGGGAGGCCCCCCAGCAGGAGGTGGGGGCGGGCCCCGTGTCCCCGCAGGGCCACTGGCGGCCCAGAGGCCAGGTGGGCGGGGCCCCATCCCCACTCTGGCCTGCGGGGTGCTCGGGAGGGGCGCTTAGCGCCCCGTGGGCGTCGAGGCCGGCTCGGGACACTGCCTGCCCCCAGGCGGAGATCTTCCAGGCCTTCCGGGAGCTATTCCAGGCGGCTTGCGCCCGGCCGCCGCCGCTGGGCCTCTGTCACTACCCCTCGTCCCGGGCCGTGTACGCCGTGGACCTCATGCTCAAGTGGGCCAGCCGTCTAGACGGTGAGTCCGCCCCCCCCGAGGGGGGTGCCGCTGCCTCCCGGCCGGCGCCCACTGGGTCGGGCCCCAGCAGAGTGAGACCGGGGGCGCGAGAGTGTGGTGGGGCCCAGCATCACCAAGGCACCGTGAGGGCCGGGGCGGGGTCACCCTGCTGGGGCCCCAGGCCACCCCCTCTGGGCCCCGCAGCTCTGCCCTCGCTTTTCCACTAAAGTACACACCGTGCCCGGGGGGCTCGCATCACGCGGAGGCCCCCCACCGGCCGGCCCTCAGCCCCTGCTGCGCCCACAGGGACCCCGGCCGTGCAGCCCCAGATCCTGGAGGTGAACTTCAACCCCGACTGCGAGCGGGCCTGCAAGTACCACCCCGACTTCTTCAACGACGTCTTCAGCACCCTGTACCTGGATGAGCCCGGCGGCCACCACGTCACCGCCCTCATCTAGGCCCCCGGGCCCCTCCTGGCCCTGCCCCCGCCCCCCAGCGCAGCGTCTCCCCCCTCGTGGGCCGGAAGCAGGGACGGTCACGTGTCGGGGCTGAGGGCCGGCCCCGTCCACTCTCCCTCGCCGCTGTCTGCCGGCCCCGGGTCAGCTAGGCCCCCGGGCCCCTCCTGGCCCTGCCCCCGCCCCCCAGCGCAGCGTCTCCCCCCTCGTGGGCCGGAAGCAGGGACGGTCACGTGTCCGGGC
>NW_004567105.1:1716636-1718333 GCF_000260355.1 Condylura cristata
GGACGCCTGAGGCCCCACCCCGGCCAGGCCGACGGGCAGCAGGACCAGCTCCGGGCCCCAGCTGGGCCGCCCCTACTGCAGCCCCCCAGTGGGCAGCGGCAGCCCTCGGGCAGGCTCTGGGAGGGAGCGAGAAGGTGGGAGGCGGCCGAGTCCGGCCAGGGATCCAGTCCCCCTCCCCCACCAGAGAAAGGCCACCGCCAGGAGGCTGAGAACTTTATTTGGCTTATAAAACTCCACGGGCTAAGAACGTGCTTCAAGCAGACCGGAAGCCCCGAATGCCGGCCCCAGGGGCCCCGAGCTGGACCACCTCTGGGGCGCTAGTGACCCCGGGGCTGAGAGCCGGCCATGGCCCGCCCAGGCCTGAAGGCTGCAGCCCCGGAGAGGGCGGCCCTCACTCCGGGAGCCGGCGGCCCCCGCGCCAGCCTCGGTTGTCCCTCCACACACAGTAGTTGAGTGTGGCCGCAAAGGCCAGCCAGGCCAGGTACGGGTAGAGCAGGCGGGCGGCGGGCGGGCTCACCCGGTGCCAGGCCACGGCCGTGGCGGCCGCCACCCCACCCGTCAGCAGGAGGTCCACCAGGGCCTGTGGAGACATGGGGGGGATGGGGAGGCCTGAGGTGCCAGGGCCCTGGGCCGGGTGACCCAGCTGCCCACCACTGCACTCCAGGGGGCCCCCATGCCCGGCGGTCGGGGCCGCCACTGAGGGGCTCTGGCCCCCAGGAGCTCCTGAGGAGGCGCTGACATGAGCCCAAGGGGTCGCCCTGCCCCATTCATCTCCAGGGACCAGGGAGACAGACCAAGGCGCACTTACCCAACCCATCTGTCGGCTGCCGAAGAAGATGGGGGGCCACGCCCAGTTCAGGGCCAGCTGCCCAGTGTAGAGGCCCAGGGGCACCACGGCCTCCTCCGAGAAGCCCCCCAGCTCTCTCCAGACCATGTAGGAGCCATACCTAAAACAGAGGCTGCTTCAGGGCACCCGCGGGGAGGAGGCCAGGCCAGGGCGGGAGCCGTGCCCACCTCCGGGCCACGCCCTCCACTGGCTGCTGTGTGGCCTCGGGGAGCTGGCTTGAGCTCTCTGAGCCTTCCTCTCTCACAGGGTTGCTATGGGGATCGGGGCGTGCCTGGTACACGGGACACTCGACAGTGACCCACCGACACCATCATCCTCTGTGTTGTAAAGGAAGAAGCTCGTCCCACCGCAGCTACTGCACAGGGGACGACGGGACATGTGGGCTGGGCCTTGGAGGACGAACAGAGCTCACGGGGAGGAAACTGGGCGGGGGGAGGTGTAGATTGCTGCATCAGCCCCTGGGCTGGGGGCGCGGGGGGAGGCCGCAGAGGTGGGCCCTGCCCCGGCCTGAGCGTCCCCAGACCCAGACAGCTGACACAGGCCAGGCCCTGCCCCCTCTGGCCAAGAATGACTCATCTCATCCTCTGTGAGGCCATGGGGGGCCTTATGGAGGAAATTGAGGCAAGGGGAAGTGACTCAAAGTGACTTCTTGGCAGATAATCTGCAAGCAGAGCCAGGACTGGACCCAGGTGTGGGGGCCAGAACCCCGCTCTTCAGTGCCTGACGGGTTTGACCTTATCAGGAGCCGGGCTGGGGGTGGGGGACTCAGAAGGGCAAGGGGACCACACAGGCCTGATCAGGACCAGGACCTGGAGGTGGAGGGTGGGCGAGGAGGGAGCCCTGGGGCTGG
>NW_004567105.1:1719533-1721954 GCF_000260355.1 Condylura cristata
CCCGGCCTTGGGTCTCCTGGACCCCTCCTCTCTGCCTCCGCCCTCCGAGCCAGTGCGGGTGCCCGGTGCCACGGGGAGCCGAGGGAGCCTGCGGCCGTCAGGCCTGGCCTGGACGTCCGGTCCCGCCTCATCCTCTCCCTCCCGCAGCACACGCGCTCACCGTTCCGTCCACGGGACAACGGTCACCTGCCAGCCGAGCCTGGCTCAAATCCCCGCTCCCCGCTGACACGCTGTGGCCTCAGGAAATGACTTCATCTCTGGGCCTCAGTTTCCCCCCTCTGCAGGATGCCGGGGTGTCTGTGTACACAGGCCGGTCCTAAAATCCCACCTCTTCCCTGCAGGCCAGAGAGGGAAAGTCACCTGCCGGGGGTCACACAGCACCGGGAGAAGCCGCTCACGGCCTGAGGCCCAGGGCCGCTGAGGTGAGCGGGGAGACAGCGTTGGAGAGCCTCTGAGGGGCCGGGAAGGAGGCAGCCGAGCCACCGGCCGAGTCAGGGTCGGGGTCAGTCCGGCCAGCACGAGGCTGTGTGGACGCCTGGGGCCCGGCGCTGGCTGAGCAAAGCAGAGGTGGCTGGGGAGGCCACGGGCAGCGAGGTGGGTGGCCACGGGCCAGGGGCGAGGGTGGGTGCTGGCGGATGTGGCCAGGGCCCGGGCTGGGGCCTCCTGCACCGCCCACTGCGGGGGCCGGGGGGCGAGAAAGCGTCCAGCCACAGCCTAGCTGCTGCCGCCGGACAGGTTCCCGCAAGCGGCTTGCCCGGGCCTCGCCCTTGCCCGACAGCCCCAGGGCTGAGTGAGGACCCACGAGGCGCCCGGCAAGCGGAGCTGCTCGCCCAGGCTGAGTCCAGGGAGACCCGAGGGGGCGGCGCCCAGCCGCTGCCCAGAATCCCCACACAGGACTCCGCCTTGCCAACAAGTGCCCAGCTGCACGGGGGGTGGGGCAGCCGAAGGCTGCAGGGGTGGGGTGGGTGTTCGTCCCCAGGCTGCCCCCTCAGCAGCTCCCCCTTCTCGGGCCTCCACTGAGCCAGGGGGACTGGGGACCGGCCCGGTGGGTGGTGGGGAAGCAGGACGGCAGATGTTTCCCAGTGGACAGCTGTGGGGTGAGCACCGGGGAGCTGCCCGGGCCGCCTGAGACTGCTCAGCTCTTGAACCACCGACCGGGGCACCCACCACGCCGAGTCACGCTGGCCCTGGCCGGGCAGGGTGTCCGGCCCAGGCAGGCCTGAGCGATGCGCTCCGGGATGGAGCCCCGGTGGGGGTGGGGGGGCAGGGGGACAGGGCCACCCCAGGGCCAGGAAGAGGCCTAGCGCCCACCTGCCCCTATTTGAGCTCCGACAGAAGGTGACTGAGATCCCTGAGCTTTGCCCCCAGCGTGCTTGTGAAGTCAGGCCAAAGTTTGCCCCTGGGCCTCAGTTTCCACCTTCTGCCCAGTGCCAGAAGGTTCTCTTGCAGCCAACAACCACTGGGGCCCAGAGCCAACACCCCAGCCCGGGGCAGGTACAGGCTGGGCCTCGCGGGCCCCGTGCGGCACCTCAGGCTGCGGCCCAGGGTCCCCCGCACCCGGAGACCCCACCCCAGCCCGGGCCTCACCGCGAGGCCGCCGTTCCCTCCGTGAAGTGGGGGCTGAGCGGGTGGCGGGGTCGTCCTGTGGCCGAGCTCCCGCACCCCCCAACCTGCTGCCGCTTCTCCACCCTCCCTGGCGCTACCAGCGCCCCAGCCTCGGCTCCCCCCGAAGCCACCACCACCCCAGGGGCTTTGTTTTAAAAGACGCACGCACACAGCACACACCCCTACAGACACAACGCGCGAACCCAGTGCCACGCACACTCGCACCACTGACACGCGGCAGACACGCGCACATCACCCACGCAGCACGCGCGGACGGGGCACACCCACCAACACAGATGCGGCGCTCCCCGCACCCCGCACCCCGCCGCACGGCAGGCAGAGGCCGTGGCCCCCCGGCGCAGGTGGAGCAAGACGGCTGCAGATCACAGGCTCTGTGCCCGCCACCCGCCGCGGATAGGGTCCCTGGGGGCCAGGAGCCCGCCAGCCCAGGGCGCCGACCGGAGGGGTGGCGACACCCAGCCGCCCTCGCCCTGGCACAGCCCCTGGACTGGGCAGTCTGCCCTGCCTGGGCCCCAGCCACCCCCAGAGGTGCCTGGGCCCGCAGGCCACCAGGCGGCCCCGGAGGTGGGCGGAGGGCTGCCGGCCGGCCGCTGGACAGCGCTCCCGCTCACAGCCTCCGGACTGCGCCAGGCCACTCGGCCAGGGCAGGCTCCTTCCCGCCTGCCCCCATTCTAGAGCCCCGGGGCATGAGGGCCAGGTCGGCGCCCAGGGCCAGCCGGCGACCCCTCCTGCGGCTCCCAGAGGCTGCTCGGCCCCTGCGCCCTGTCCAGGTGCCTGCACCGGTGCACTGCCCGC
>NW_004567105.1:1722674-1731171 GCF_000260355.1 Condylura cristata
AGCCCGCCGCTCCGCTCCGCTCGCGGCCCCAGGCCAGAGCCACGCCCGGCTCCCCACGGGACAGACAGACGGGTGGGGACAGACGGGCTTCTGCCTCCCGGGGTGTGGTCCTGTCCCCCGCCGCCGCGCTCCTCGGGCCTCCTGTTCCCCTCTGTAAAGGGGCAGCAGAGGGAGCCCAGCGCAGGGAGAGGGACCCCATCGCCGCTGGCAGAGCGCTGGACACCCTCTCCATAGCAGCCGGGCTGTCCAGGGGGAGCAGCACCCGGCCGCGTGGGTGTCCCGGGGCACACTGAGTCCTGGCACAGCCGCTTAGTGACCTGTGGCCTCCACCTTCCCACCTGTAAATGGGCGCAGCATGGGGGCCAATGCGGATGCGACGGGGTGCGGGCAGCCCCCCGCATGCTGGCACTGGGGGAGTGATGGAGGCCAGCATAGAGCCTAGTGGTGATCCCTGGTTTGCTCCCGCTGACGGGGCAGAGGCGTCCAGTCCCGGGCTCTGACCCCTGGCCTCTGTGACTGCACCCCGGCCTCTCCAGCCAGCCACCCTCTGCCAACTGGGCCTGGCAGTGCCCCTCAGCTACCAAGCGCCCAGCATGGTCCTCCCTGGGCCACGGTGAGCTGCAGCTACATCTCCCCAGGAACAGCGACCTGGCGTGGCCTGTGAGCTGCCACGGGCTTCCTCGGGCTGTGCCGGAGTCAAGACAGGGGTAACCCAGGCTGGAGTGAGCCAGCTTTCCCCCCTTTTGTTTTATTTAAAGATTTTTTTATCTATGCAAACAGAGCCGGGGTCCTGGCCAGAGGTGTGGGGGCGAGGGGCTTCACCAGAGACAGAGTGGGGCGCAGAACAGGCAGACGGATGAAGCACACTGCTGAGGGGGCGGCGGGGGACAGGGGGGTCTGCAGTGCGCTCGAGTCCCTCCCTGGCCCAGGTCAAACTCGTGCTGCAGCGGCTGCGGCCAGCGTCATAGTGCTGCTCCCCTGCGCCACCAGGGAGCCCCCCACCCCGATTTTAAAAGAAAGTAAAGCATTTTCATTGGTCCCTGAGAGGTCTGTGGCCCTGGGCACCTCAAAGCCCCGCCCCTCCGCGGTCTGCGGCCGCCAACCCCGACCCCTTCCTGCCAGGAGGAGCCCGCGGCCACGCGGGGGCTGGCAGCATCCCCCGAGACCACGAAGGAGCCACACAGCTTCCCTCCGGCCTCACCCCTCGAGCCTGAAGTTACGCTGGGAGCAGAGATTTCGTCCCCAAATACCTACTCCCGGCCTTGGCCCATGAGACGGCCTGAGAACACGCACAGCCCTGCCCCAAGGAGTCACAGGCTCGCGGGGGAGCGCCACAGTCAGAGGGCGCCCATTAGGCCTGGGAGCAGCTGCGGCTGCCCTGCCCGTGGGCCGGGGCTCCCTCCTGTGCGCGGCAGGCACCCACCTGAGCCGGGCAACACGCCTTCCTCCCACTGAGCGGAGCCACGGCCCTCTCCCGTCCCTTCCATGCTTGTTCCGCTCAGGACTCTGACTCCTGGCACGCGAGACCCTGCCAAGCGGGGGTCAAGCAGTCTGTACCCCCTTAGCCACCTCTGTGCCCCTGCACACACTTCCCCTGCCTAGAGCACCCCCTCCTGGGGCATCATCCCATGTTCAAGGGTGCTTCTCAGTATCACCCAGAAAGCTCCATCGGAACCCCAACTCTGAATCACCCCCATACTCAGTGGGCAGCTCAACTCCACCTGGCAGAGCTCGGTAGCGCCCATGGGGTATATAGCAGGTGCCAGCCTCCAGGGGGCGCACACGAGCCCTAGCGGATGTGAGAGGAGCCCGCCCCACCATTGCAGGCCAGACCGCAGCCTCCCTCCACCCCAGGCCTGGAGCCTGCGCAGAGCCGGCAGGGCCACGCCGATGTCCCGCCACTTGGCTGGCCCGTCGGGCCCCGTGTCTGAGGCCAAGCCGGCGGCCGGGGGTCGGGCCCACCGTGCCACCTGGGTCCCCTTTGCAAGCGAGACTCCCATGCCGTATTGCCCTGGGTTTTAGCTGTGGGTTTATTACATGAGTGATTCATAGTTCTTGTAACTGGAAATGCAGATGTGAAAGAACAGACCTTGTCACCCAGGGCCCCCTGCCCACGGTCAGCCTGGCCAAGCGGCCAGGCTGCCGCCTTTCCTCAGCAGGAGAAGCCGCCTTCGCCTTCAGCCTATAAATAGCTCTCAATTTGTCTTCTTCCCCCTAAAATAAACCGCAAGCCTCTTTCTACAGCAACAAATACCATCTGCTTGTTTTTGTGAATTGTAAAATGCTCCAGACGTGAGTGTATATAAACACTGTACACACTTACATGATAATTAAAGGAATGCCCTGGGTCTGGGTCAATGTCTGGAAATGTCCCCTGTCCTGGGCACTCGCAGCACCTGCCTGTGTTTCTTCCCGCTGGCCAGCAGTCACCTCTATCCTGACCTTGGGCTCCAGCAAGCCCTTGCTTTCCTCTCGAGTCTCACTAGCAGCATTCAGGTATGTTTCCCACCAACTGAACTGAGCCAAACAGCAGGAGGTGGCCGCTGTGTGGCTAGACACGGACACTTAGGAAGGCCACCCTGAGCAGCGCCTCTGGGGCAGACAGCTCTGACCTCTCTGAGCACTGCTGAGGGGCAGCCAGGGTCTCGGTCAGGGAGAAGCTCCCTGAGCACCCACCGGGCGGTGGTGTAGGCACCGCACTGGGCTGTTCTGTCTTGCTTCTGAGCTCGCTGCATCAACCTTCAGACCTAAGGGAGGCGGCGACTCAGACGGGTCCGGTCCCCCTGAGGCCTTCCACCCCTACCTGGAGGCTACGGTTCTCGCTGCAAGTTGTGGGAGGTCGGTGGCAGAACATGGGAGTACATATGCCCAGTAACCCCCAGTTCTGGCAGGGACCCACATTTCCTGCTGTCCCAGCAGGCCCAGTCCTCTCCAGACCTGAGTCCCAGATGTTGCCAGATGGAAGAGGCGCCATGAAGCCCCAAACACCCTCTTTATTTAGCCCTCTCTCACCCTAGTTCACGCAGCGAGGACTGCGGATCCTGGGAGCTGATGAAGGGCAGCTTGGCCACTGGGAGGGACTTGGCAATCCGAGCCCTGCCAGGGCAGGTAATACTGGTTTACCCGCTCCCCAGCTCCCAGGGTTCTGTGCCGGAGGCTCCTTTCCTGTTCTCCCTGTCCTGTGGATTTATGTCCTTCAAAGGTCCTGTCCTGTGGGTTTATGGGTCTCTCGAGGCAGGGCATGCTCTGCTCAGGCCTTAACCTGAATCTCCCTGTCTTTTATGACCATGGCAAGGTAGAGATTTGCCCAGTCACATGCCCAGCCCCCTGGAGTGGAAATTGCAGCTGTTGTCAAAGGAAGGCTGCCGTGGCCACGTTTGGCCTTCCTTGGGTCTTGCTTTTGCTACTTTTCCAGGACATCCCCCTTCGGAGATCTGTTGATCCGCTCCAACCTAGTGAGGCCCAGTGTTCTCGCTGTGAGGGGTAACGCGTGTTGGCTCGACGCGGCAGCAGGAGCTGCGACCCGGAGGGTGTGTTCTGGGGCCAGGTCAGAGCTAGACTGGCCGGCCTCTCCCGGCCCCTGGAAGCCAGACCACCCCACTCCCCACCCGCTCTAGCCACCTGTCGTTCGACTGCTGAGTCTTTGCCACTCCTCTGTAGAGGAGTAATTAAACAGAAGCGAAGCTAAGCCAGAGTCTGAGAAATATCTGCTCATTGAAACGAATGTTTATTGGATGCTTATGCTGTGCCGGGGTTAATCTTGCCCGCGAGAGCTTTGGAGGCTGGAAGATCAGAAGGAGTGTGGAGGCACTTTCCGCGGCTGGGCAGAAAGAACGACTGCTGCATGACGTTGTGTCGTTTACTCAGCGATGTTTCTGAGGGCTCGCGGTGGCCAGGAGTCGGGCATTCCTCTGCCCTGGCGGGTTGAGTCAGCGCACCGGCTACGGTCCGGCCCGGGTCCCAGTGCGCAGCCGCGAGGGCCGGGAGGCCGTCGGAACCTTTCTTCTCACGCCCAGCCGGCTCACCCGGCAGGAAATGCGTCAGGGACCGCGCCGCGCTGCGCCGCCGCAGTCGGACCTCGGTCGCCACGGTAACGCGCGCCCGGCGCGTGTCTCCACCATGAGCGTCCGGGTGGCGCAGGCTGCGAGGACCCAGAGGGCCTGGGGCTGGGGCTGGGGCTGGGGCGCCGGCTGCCGCGGGGCCTCGAACTCCCCGCTGCCGCCGCCGGGCGTCGTGGATGTGGCGGAGCTGCTGCGAGATGCCTCCACGGAGGAGGAACGGCCCCGGGGGGCGACGGCGCGGCGACTGCCCGGCCAGTGCTCCGTGCTGCTCTTCCCGGGCCAGGGCAGCCAGGTGGTGGGCATGGGCCGCGGCCTGCTCCGCTACCCGCGCGTCCGCGAGCTCTACGCCGCCGCCCACCGCGTGCTGGGCTACGACCTGCTGGAGCTGAGCCTGCACGGGCCGCAGGAGGTCCTGGACCGCACCGCCTACTGCCAGCCGGCCGTCTTCGTGGCCTCGCTGGGCGCCGTGGAGAAGCTCCATCACCTGCAGCCCGAGGTGAAGCCCCGGGGCGGCGGCCCCACCCGGCTCCCCCTGCCAGGCCAGGCCCGCAAGTCATTCGGGAGGTCCTGGGGCCCGCTCCCCGCCAGGCACGGGGGGCCGGCACAGCCCTGCACCACGCGGAGGCCCCTGGCCAGGGGGAGCCCGCCTGAGGCCGGAGACAGCCATGGGCCGCAGCAGGCAGGTGGTGCGTGAAGGGGATACGCGGGCTAGAAAAAGCCGAGCAGAAGGGCCTGGGGAGTCCAGGCGGCTTTAAGTGATCCTTAGTAGTTGGGCAATTACTGGGAGACTTTCAGAGGCTTAAACTCCGTCTGTAAATGAGGCTCCTTGAGCTGCGGGGCGCGCCAGGCCGCCTGCAGCTGGGACTCGACTGCCTGTCAGATCTACTAATGGCAGAGCAGTAAACAGTAAGCTAGTAACTTTTTTTTTTAAGATATATTTACTTATTTATTTATTTATGCGTGCAGAACTGGGGTGCAGGCCCAAGATGCAGGGATGACAGGACTCATCAGAGACAGTGGGAAGCAGAACAGACGAAGTCCACTGCTGAGGAAGCAGCGGGCGGGCCAGGAGCGGTCTGCCGCGCCGTGCTGTCACTCCCTGGCCGGGGATCGGACTGGTGCTGAAGCCGCTGTGGCCGATTCAGTGCTGCACTCTGGCCCCTTGTGCCACCGTGGCCCTCAACCAGTACTTTAAGCCTTGAACCCCCTTTCATGCTCTGGACAAGCCTGTGAGGTAGATGCTGCTATTTCGTGGCAGAGGAGAGGATTTGCTGAATAATCTTCACGTGACCCTCTTGGCCGATGCAGCCAATCTGTTCTTCCCACGTCGCAGAGAGGTCAGGGGTCTCACCCAGGTGAGGGCCGCATCCAGCTCTCTGGCCCCGAAAGCCAGGCCCTGGCTTCTGCTCAGCACCCCCTGCCCAGGCCGAGGGCTTCCACGCCGGTTCCTGGCCAGTAACGGGCCACGCTGATTGCCAGGGCGCCGTCCTCCTCAGCCAGACACCTGCCCGCGGGCGCCTGCCAGTCGCCAACACCCTGCCAGCCCCCGGCGCAGCCACCAGCCTCACCATCTGCATCTGTCACCGCAGGTCATTGAGAGCTGCGTGGCCGCCGCTGGATTCAGCGTGGGGGAGTTCGCTGCCCTGGTGTTTGCCGGAGCCATGGACTTTGCCGCAGGTACACGGCGGGGCGGGATGGCGCAGGCTGCAGCACCGCCCCCGGGCCGGGAACCGCGCTGCGGCATTGGCGCCGCCCAGGTGACAGAGAAGGGAGCGGCCGGGCCCAGGCTTCACTGTGGTTCCCTTTGGGGTCCCCGTCCTTTCTGTAATCTCATGAAATCTGCCCCTCGACTGTCCCATACCTGGGTGTCTGGGCCCCTCGCCGGCCCAGGGCCTGTTGCGGGGTGGGTGCCCGGAAACACTCAGAAAAGAGCCAAGGAGTGTTCGGTCTTGAGCTGCGTCCACTTCACTTCTTAAAGATGTTGCGTATGGTCAAAGCAGTTCAGCACCTTCGCTGGCAGTTAAACACAGGCAGCGCACCCAGGCCTCCCTCCGAAGGCATGCAGGTGGCCAGCAGGACACGGGCGGCCAGCAGGACACGCGGCCTCTGCAGTGTTCCCCTGGGAAATGCACATCAAACCACGATGCGGCGCCATCTCACACCCACTAGATGACTAAAAAGTGGAACCCACTAGGCACCGGCCCATGGCCGCAGGAGGGAGGCACCCTCACCCCGGGCCACAGCCCTGCGGACAGGTGTCCGCCTGAGAAGCACCAGTGCCCACAGCAGCATTCTTCCCAAAAGCTCCTGAGCGCGGTCTTCACAGCAGCAAGAGACGGCACGCAGGGCGTCACCAGGGCGCGGGCAACCAGGCCTTGAGTCCAGACGGGGCGTGCGTCAGCCGGGGCCTCCCTGGTGCCAAGGGGCCAAGTCTCGGCGGAGGCTGTCCGGCCAGGGAGTGACCCGAGGGCGCGGCAGACCTCCGCTGGCCCGCCCGCTGCCCCTCAGCAGTGTGTTTCAGCGGATCCGCCTGGTCTGCCCCCCGCCTCTGGGGGGTCCTCGCACCCGCACCTCCGCCCACGCCCCGTTCTTGAGTGCATAAATAATCCTTTTTTAAAAAGCGAACCAAGTGTCAACACCTGCTCGGCGTAGCTGGGCCTGGGCGAGGGCCAGGCCCACGAGGCCACGCCGACCTCCCTGCCGTGGCCTGTGCAGAAGCAGCAGGTCCCTGGGCCACCGAGCAGGGCCGTCAGGGGAAGGAGCAAAGGGAAGGCGCCCGCGGGGGCCGGTGGTTTTGTGGGCGAGGGAGGGGGCGCCTGCGGCCTGAGGCCCTGTGCTCGGTCACCCACCGCCGTGCGTGGGGCCCCGGCCCCTGCGCTTCCGCTGTGTGAGAGCCGAAAGTACGGCAGGGGCAGTCGGCCGAGCGCCGGCCAGCACCTCCCCTCGGCACCCCTGGCAGCGTCGCGGCCTTGGGAGGAGCCTGGACGGGGCCTCCCCGGGAGTCCACGTGGTGCGGGCCAGGGGAAGCCTGGGGCGGGGGTGGGGCCTTGTTCCTGCTCGTCGGAGCCGGTCCTCAGCGAGCCCTCGCGGCCGGCTGTGTCCCTGTGTCCGCCGTCTCGGCAGTCTGCCTGCTGTCACAGCAGCGGCAGGCCGGGCGCCGGCAATCCTCACACTGCGCTTCTGTCCTGCGAGAGGCCCCTGCCTGCCTATGCCCAGCTGGCCAGCAAGGACTCGGCACCGGGACGAGGTCCCCACCAGGCACTCCCTGTTGACCCTTCCGGCCCTGAGAGGGTCCCCTAACTCCCGTGGTCCCTGCGCCCCCGGAGCAGAGCCAGCACCAGGAGGAGCTGTCCGTGTCCAGCCCCTCAGCCCCGGCCCTGGGGGCTGCTGGCCTCGCCAACCCCGTGCTCTCAGCTTGAGCCGCTGCTTCAGCTGCAGCCTTGGTGCGGGGTCCCCGGCGCTGGGGGCGCGGCCGGTCACGCGCCCTCGGCCGGCATCCGGGTCGTGCGGGGCCCAGTGGCTCTTCCTTGGTCCTCGTCCACGGTTTCCCCTCAGAACAATTCCCAGTGTCCAGCAGCCCTCCAGGCAGCCTGGACACCGCTGCTACCCACGGCTCAGAGCGGGCGGAGGCCGCGCTCGCCGGTCACGAGAGCCGCGCCCAGCGCCACCTTCCCGTCGGCACCTGGCTGTCCGGCTGTCCGTTTGTGGACCAACCGTGGCACAGTGAGGAGCGGCCCTGGCTGCTCCGGCGCCCCGTGATGCCCACGTGTGTTCAGCCACACCAGCACCCGCCTCAGGCCGGCCCGACTCCACGCACTTCTCTCCCGCCAGGTCTGCACGCGGTGAAGGTGCGCGCCGAGGCCATGCAGGCGGCCTCAGAAGCTGTCCCCAGCGGGATGCTGTCCGTCCTCGGCCAGCCACAGTCCCAGTTCACCGCCGCCTGCCAGGACGCCCGCGAGCACTGCAGGTCTCTGGGCATCCAGGACCCCGTGTGCGAGGTGGCCAACTACCTCTTTCCCGACGGCAGGGTGCTCTCGGGACACCTGGAGGTTGGTGTGGACGGGGCGGCCTGCGCAGCCTGGCCGAGCCCTCCTAGGGCCCACTCGCGGCACGGGGCCCTGCCTGATGGGGAGAGCGGGTCAGGCGGCACTGCAGAGGGCGATAGCTGAGCCCACGGGCAAGGGGTGGGACGGAGAGGGGCTCCCCAGAACCCCCAGGCCCGCCTGATCTAGACAGGCCCTGCCACCCGCCGCATCAAGACATTGGACCTGTAATGGGAAGCAGCTTTAATACAACTAGTGTGCAGTGCAGAAGAGACAGTCTCCAGCCTAGCACCAGAGGGACCCGTCCCCTCGTGGGTAACGTCCACCCAGGCAGGACTGGTCCGGAGCCGGCCGAGAGCTCCCGCCCACGGGCCGCCCCAGGCCCCCTCCCCC
>NW_004567105.1:1731401-1732066 GCF_000260355.1 Condylura cristata
CGCTCAGCCCGCCCCGTCCCGGGCTCCCCCGTCATCTCCGCCTCAGACAAGAGGGCACACTGGCAGGGCCCCACCCGGCGTTAGCAGCCGGGCGCACAGACGCGTGCAGGGTCGGGGCTCCCTTGTTTTCCTGATGGGCGGCCGACCAGCCGGGCAGCTTGGGGTGGAGGGCGGCCCAGGGCACGCCCGCCTGCCCAGGCCCAGACGGCTCCCTCCCCCAGGCGCTGCGCTTTCTGCAGAGGAACTCCTCCAAGTACCGCTTCCGCCGCGCCAGGCTGCTGCCGGTGAGCGGGGCCTTCCACACGCGCCTCATGGAGCCGGCGCTGGAGGCCCTGGCGCGGGCCCTGCAGGCCGTCGAGCTGCAGAAGCCCCTGGTCTCCGTGCACGCCAACGTGAGCGGGCGCAGGTACGCGCAGCCCGCGCACATCCGCAAGCTGCTGCTGCAGCAGCTGGTGTCCCCGGTGCGCTGGGAGCAGACCATGCACGCCATCTACGAGCGCAGGAGGGGCGCCGCCTTCCCGCGGACCTTCGAGGTGGGGCCCGGGCAGCAGCTGGGCAGCATCCTCAAGAGCTGCAACCTGCAGGCCTGGAAGGCCTACAGCCGCGTGGACGTGCTGGGCCCCGAGGGGGACCCCGGCCCGGACCCCGCCCCGTAGGCGGCTCTG
>NW_004567105.1:1733628-1735448 GCF_000260355.1 Condylura cristata
CTGGCACTGGAGGTTGGGCACTGGGGTGCGAGGAGGCTGTCCGTGTTCTGGAGAGGCCGGTGGGGCCTGGAAACCACCACACACTGGACAGTCCAGTGCCCGCGTCCCTGCCTCCCGTGCAAGCTGCTGCCCACCCCAGTGTCCAGTGAGAAGTGCTGGCCGCGCGCACGGCAGGGCACCGTCAGCCCCGACGGTGAAGGAAACCACCCCCGTGGGGGTCAGGCAGCTCAGCTCTGCACGCCAGCTGGGCAGCCAGACCGAGGCGGCGTCTGCAGACGGCGAGGGACGGGTGGGCGCGTGGCCACCCGCCTCCGCCAGGCCCCAGCATCGGCCACGCGGCCTCAGCGCCCCCAGAGAAGACCAGACACCAGCTGGAAACCAACATTTTATTGCGCTCTCCTCGCCCTCGAGTCTACCCCAGCCGGTCTCCTGGCTGCGAGCACTGCAGACGCGGGGTGGCCAGCACTCCCTGCGGCCTGCTAGCAGTCTGGGGGGCGACGGGCCAGGAGACAGGCCCCGCGGGCAGCTAACCAGTAACGCCCCGGGTATGCTGAATTCATCTCTTACAAAATAAACAAGAAAAACTGTATCAAACCTCAGTAGTGTCCCAGCACTAGAGTTTAAATATAAAAAGATCAGAAAACAGTTAAAAGGCGTCAGAACCGGGCCACCTCCAGGGTGCGGTCGAGGGAGGGGCCAGCCCCCCCAGCGCGGGCGTCACTGCAGGGCGCACAGCCCCCAGCACAGCAGCAGCAGCACCACGGACAGCGCCAGCTCGCGGCCCAGGTTGGGGGGCACCTGCGGGGGCGGAGTGGTGGGTGAGGCCTGGGCGTGCGCACCCCATGGGCGGGGGGCACGAGAGCGGGCGCCGGGGATGGGCTAAGGGAGGACGCTGGGGGTGCTGGGGTGGAGCCGAAGCTGCCGGCCCGGAGGCGGGGCCGGGTCTCAGGGAGGCCCTCCGGAGGCCTGGCTGGCGGGCGCGGCACGGAGGCACGGAGGCACGCGCCCCTGGCACTCGGGGATTCGCCACCCAGGCAGCGCGGGGGCAGCGGGCAAGAGGAGACGGCAGGGAGCGAGCGGTGGGGTCTGAGGCGACCTGCAGGGGCTGCCGACGCGGCAGCTGTGCCACGGCAATGCCTGGCACACGGCTCTTACCCTGTCCCTGAAGATCAGGAAGCTCCAGAACCTTCTGTTCTCCCTGAGGTTGACGAGACCACTGATGAAACTTCTGAGAACGCCCCTCAGGCCCGCCTGGCTGTACGTGAAAGTCAAGCTGCGGGGGAGGGGCGGTGTCAGCCCTGCAGGCGGGCAGAGGGTCTTTGTTTCCGGTGGGCGCGGGCTCCCCGGGGGCCGTCCCTGCCCGGCGGCCTGCCCGCTGTCCGGGAAGCGCCCCTCCTGCAGGCCCAGGGCCAGCCAAAGGGGGGCCTCCCCACAGAGGGCTTTGTTGCGATCACCCCACTGGGTCCCCAGAGGCGGGCGGCCTCCCTTGGGGCCACGGGACCCATCACCTTGCCCTGGCCTGCCCAGCTCTAGAAACCTGCAGGGGGTCTGCAAATGAGGAAGCTGAGTCGTGGGGGGGCTCCACCCCAGGGAGCCGCTCAGCACCCCCGGCACCGTCGAGACCCTTCTGGGAGCGGAAGGGGCTTGGGGTGGGGGCTGCGGGGGCAGCCCCTGGTGGTCACCTGTGCACGGCCATCCTGGGCAGCTCGGCGATGTGCGGCAGCGTCCATCTCACGTCCATCTCATCCCCGATGAAAGCCAGCCGCATGGCCACGTCGTCGGGGATGCTGTCCCTGGGGGCGGGCACAGGTTGGGGGCGG
>NW_004567105.1:1735700-1736812 GCF_000260355.1 Condylura cristata
GCGAGTCCCATGGGGCCCGCGGGGGTGGGCGGGCTGCAGGTCCCTCCGGCGCCCAGGCCCGGGCTGATGCCCAGCGAGGCCTAAAGCGGCAGAGGGGCACCCTGAAGCTTGGGGCCGACCCCGGGAGGATTCCGCGCCCGCCGCCCTAACGGCAGGGGCGGGAACAGTGCGAGGCCACATGCCCACCCACACCGCCCCGACTTTCCAGAGCCAGCGAACGCCAGCGAGCTGCGAGTCCCATGGGGCCCGCGGGGGTGGGCGGGCTGCAGGTCCCCCCGGCGCCCAGGCCCGGGCTGATGCCCAGCGAGGCCTGAAGCGGCAGAGGGGCACCCTGAAGCTTGGGGCCGACCCCGGGAGGATTCCGCGCCCGCCGCCCTAACGGCAGGGGCGGGAACAGTGCCGAGGCCACATGCCCACCCACACCGCCCCGATTTTCCAGAGCCAACTCGTATCTCTGTGTCGCTCCCTCGAATGTGGACGGGGTGATGTGGCCCCGGTCTGAAGCCGGCAAGTACTGTCGGCCATTTTGGTGGCCAGTGCCCAGGGTCACTTTGGGCTAAATTTGCCCAGGCCCCCCATGAGCTGGCGTCTCAGCAAGTGGCTCCGAGGCCCACGGGCCAGTGAGGCCCCCCACCAAAGGCCCGCGGCCCAGCGAGGGCCCCCTTGGGTCCCACATACCACACCAGGGCTGACCTCTCAGGCCTGTTTTCCCAGTCGCACGCTCCAAGGGCCACGGCCCAGGCAGAGCCTGGATGGCCAAGGGACCCACCTGCCAGGGGACGACTCGGGGTCGCTGGACTCCATGATGTGGGTCATGCCGGGGACCCCTGCGGCTCCCGGGGCCTGCTCATACAGGAGGCTGTCCAAAAAGAGGTTCCTGGAGACGGGTCCCCCTCGAGACATGTCTTCTCTGGGGGAGAAAGCACAGCCTGGCGTCCCTCACAAAGCCCCTCACCTGTCCTGCCCCGGCCGCCCACGCCTCGTCTCTGCCAAGACGGTGTCCACTCCCCGTAATGCGTCTCCAGGCTTCCACCCGGTCCCGGTGAGCTCCCGCGGCAGCTCAGGCCCACGCCGCCGCTGGGGCGGCCAGGCAGGGCCCCGTGGCCCTGCTC
>NW_004567105.1:1739257-1740363 GCF_000260355.1 Condylura cristata
GGCGGAGCAGGGCCGGGCTCTGGGCCGGGCTGAGGGCGGGGCGCCCCTGATGCAGCACCAAGCCGCAGGTGCGGGATTCAAAGGGAGGCTGCGGCGGGCGAACTCGGGGTGTGTCTCCCGGTTTCAGGAAAGAGCCGCCCCCGCAGGAACCGCAACCCCCTGGCCTTGGAGTTAGGTGGGGTCCTCTGGGTGGGGGCCTTCGGGGGAGAGATGGCAGTAAGAAGGGCTAGACTGGAAGTGGGGGCAGAGACGCAGGGGGATGCGCAGTGTGCCTCAAGCGAACGAAACTGAAGTTTACCCGTAGCCAGGAGGCCGTCGGGAGGCACCGGGCCCGCCGCCCTCACCTGCACCCTGAACCCGCGCGGTCCTGCGGGCACCCACCCACCGTGGGGCCTGGGGGGGCTGGGCCGCGCCTCGCCCTCACAGCCCTCTGGGAGGGCGCATCTGCCTCTGCTGGCCTACGCCCACTCACGGGCGGGTCAGTGCCGGGAAGGTGGGCGCAGGCAGGGGGGCACCAGCACCCCCTCGGGGAGGTGGGTCTGCAGTGAGGGCCCAGCCCACGCTGGCCCCGTCACGGGGCCCATCAGGAGGGCGCCAGGCCGGCGGCAGAGCAGTTCCGCTGAGTGCTGGCGAGTGTCTGCCTCGTGCACGACCACCTGGACTCAACCCTTTGCTCGCCCCAGCAATCGAGACATCTGCTGCTTAGGGGAGACGCCGTGCGGGACTGGGCACCTCTCTGAGGTGACCCCATTCCTGGCCCTCAGGGGTGCCCCGAGGCTTTCAGATCTGAAATGGCCAGCGCCCGCGAGGCCTCCCCGGCTCCCCCGACATGAAACACGCCTCGGGGCTCCCTTCTGTCAGCTCTGCAGGACAGGGGGCCCCCCACGCAGACCCGCAGTGTGCTGGGGACACGCGCGAGCCTCCCCGGCCCTAGAGGGCGCGTCCGCAGGCGCGGGGTTCGCCTGGAACCCAGCACCGTCCCCGTGGGGCGCAGCTCTCAGTGGCCAGCTCTTCTGAGGGTTCCGGCGGCAGCTGCGCCTGACCGCGTCCAGGCCAGCGCCGCAGGTACCGCCATGCGCGATGCCCGGGCGTCGCGGTGCCCGGGT
>NW_004567105.1:1743903-1745812 GCF_000260355.1 Condylura cristata
CCGGGCTGGCGGAGGACACTCGGGGCTGGCAGGCTCCGCGGTGGGACAGGCACAAACCGAGCGCCCGGGCCGTCCTTGAGTCCACCGTGCGGGGATGTGAGACGGTGCTGGCGTTGGGCAGCTGTCACCACCGCCCCTCTCCAGAGCTTTCTGTCCCGTAAAACAAATTTATGCGCAATAAACATCTCCCCATACGGCCTCCCCCACGCCCGGCCCGGTAACCCCTGAAAGCTGCGTATTTTCGGCCTGTTCCTCAAGGGCAGTGCTGAGCTGCTCTGCACCCGCCTCCCCAGTGTGCTGCTCAGTCCCCCCTCCCCTGCCTCCCAAGGTGGGGGGCAGCCACCCTGCCCTGTGGCTGCTGGCCCAGGGCAGAGTCAGCCCCCCAAAGCCCGGAGGAGGTGGCGGGGTCCAAGTACCCGGCCCTGAAGCCAGAGCCCTGGAGTACCCGGCCCTGAAGCCAGAGCCCTGGAGGGGAGAGGCTGTGCCGGACAAAGTAACTATTGCCCTCAACAACAACAAGGTTGTTTACTAGGTCGGGTCTCTGGTGGGGGGTCTCCCCTCCCCCATCCTGCCCCTTGCAATCTGTTGGCGCCCCCCACCGCTGTAGTGACCGAGGCGGGGCCACCTTTCGCTCAGTGTTCTCCCCTGCTGAATGGGAGGGAGCAGAGACAGCGAGGGAGGCGCGGCTGGCCCCGCCATCACCAGGAATGTGTAGTGACCTTTAGCCGCTCCCGCCCGCCCCCCCCAGCTCCTTTTCTAGGGAGTCCCACAGAGCCTGCGCCCCCCTGGCCAGCGGCTGTAGCCAGGGGGTGCCTTAAGGGCAGGTGGGGAGCCCTTCTCAGTGGGGGCCTCTCCAGGGCTTCTGAAGCTGCAGCCCGGGTCCTGTGCCCCATGGTCAGCCGGGGTCCTGTGCCCCATGGTCAGCCGGGGTCCTGTGCCCAGCAGTCAGCGGTGCAGGGTGCAGCTGCCGCCCCCCCCATGGGGAGGTGAGGGGAGGCTCCTGTGGCAGCGGGAGTGGGTGTGCCTGAACCTTAGCAGGCCAGATGGAGGAAAGGGGGCACCTTGGGGACAGATGGGGCGTAGGAGTGCCCCAGGGAAGGGAAGGTGAATGGGGTCTCGCCCGGAGTCTGGATTCAATGGCCGGAGGGCCACACCGTTGATGGAAACGGCTGGTGAGGCCTTGGCTCGCTCGGAGCCGGAGCCGGGAGAGGCCCTGGGTGCACGGGCAGGGCTGCGCACAGTGGGCGTGGGATGGCAGGACTCCGGCTGCTGGGGCCCCGCGGGGTAGAAACCCCACTGGCACAACGCCAGGTACCCACAGAGGGGCCCTGCCAGCCACTTCGCACTGCAGGAAACTGAGGCTGAAAAAGGGGCCACTCGGCGCTGCCCCCTCAACAGTAGATTTCAGTCAACCTGCCTGCCTCTTCTGCTCCCCACTCTGTCTCCGGGGTGTCCTGTCACCCCGGCACCTCTGGCCTGTACCCCAGCCCTTGTGTGCATAATATCTTTCTTGAAAGATCTATTTATTTACACATACAAGGGCTGGGGTGCAGGCCAGAGGGAAGGGGAGTGAGAGGACTCCCTGGAGACAGAGCGGGGAACAGAACGGGCAGATGGGCGAAGCACACTGCTGAGGGGGCAGCGGGAGACAGGAGAGGTCCCCAGGCCGCGCCCTGGGGGTCACTCCCTGGCCGGGGATCGGGTTCAGGCCGCAGGGGTTGGAGGCCCATCACCACTTGTTTTTATTTTTTTTTAAAGATTTATTTATTTGTGCATACAGAACTGGGGTACAGGCCAGAGGTGCGGAGGGTGAGAGGCTTCACCGGAGACAAAGTAGGGAGCAGAACAGGCAGATCGAGGAAGTACACTGCTGAGGGGAGCAGCGGGCGGGTCAGGAGAGGTCTGCCGC
>NW_004567105.1:1746852-1755500 GCF_000260355.1 Condylura cristata
CGCAGGCGGAGCTGTGGGGTCCGGGCCCGGGCGCGCCCAGCCTCTCCCCTTCTCCCTGCTGCCACCCTCCTCGTCCCGGACCTGGGGACTTCCCACCGCCCTGCGCCTCAAGGTCACTGGGCTGCACAGCCGGCTCACCTGTGGCTGTCCAGCCTCGCCCCATTTGTGCTGGGCCTGGTTTACAGTGTCGGGAGACGGCTTGCGGGGCGCCCCATCCCGGCTCCCAGGGCGCAGGTGTTCTGAGGAAACTGGGAGCGTGAGCACTTGAGCAGTGAGTCTCCCTGGGTGGTAATTTGGGGATCGGGAACCCCGAGCCCAGGAACGCCCGGGCTGTGCGTCGGCAGCCTCATCCTCAGGCACGCTTCGGCCACTGCAGGTGACTCGTGCGCACAGGTGTGTGCGTGGCCTGACCCCACTGCCCCGCGCCCTCACCAGGTGCCCCGAGCCCCGCGGCAGGCAGACGGACGACAGAGGCTTCCTGCTCTCGCGATCGAGAGGAAGCCGAACGTGAGAGCCACCTGGTCGCTGTCTGCAGGCCGCCCGCTGGCCGCCCCGCACAGCCTTGAACTGCGGTGGGGTGGACACGGACGGCCTCCGCCGGGGCCAGCGTGGGCTCACGGGCCGATGCCCGGCGAAGACAGTGCCGTTCCTCCAAGGAACTCTCTAGAAGCCGGAGCCGTTTAAGGGCGGGGACGTTACTCTGGTCTTTTCCTTCCCCCCGACGGTGTGCGGGTCGCCCGGGAGTGCGTTGTTCTCGGACTCAGCAGGAGCTACCCCGCCACGCCTGCTGGGACACGCGCAGGCCCGTGCTGAGTGCACCCTCTCGGCAGGGGGCTCCTGCCCCGAGACTGCAAAGTAAACTCAAGCCGAAGAAGCCAGGGCGGAGAGGCGGCCCGCGCCGCAGTTGAATAGACACGCGTTCGGGCCAAGCCAGATCCCCGTGTGACCGAAATAACCTAATCTCATGTGACTGTCAGGGGGATGGAGAGCAGGTCGCCCCTCCAGCAGACAATTCCAGGAATCCAGAGGGCCAGGGGAGGTGAGGTCCGCCCAGCAGCCCCGGGAGCCCCCGGCGACGGGCCGGGCCGCCCCGCAGCGGTCCCTGCCAGGAGCAGGCTCAGCCCCGGGTTATCGCTCAGCAAGGCAGCCCTGCGCGAGCAGGCAGGAAGGAGCCCCACACCTGCAGAATCTCTTTTCACCCAGAAATAACATCCCTCTGACAGCTGGCTTATCGGCGCGATAGCAGACTTCTGAACAATAAGCTCGCGCCCGCACTCGGCGAGGGTGGCTGGGGGGCCTTGGCGGCCGGGGTGCCCGGGGAGGGCCTGGCCTGGCGCCCCTGACCCACGCACCCCAGGAGTCAGGGCTGGCGACACTTCTCCCCGTGCCCTGCGCCCCCGCGGCCCCGCATTCTCTCCGGCTGACTGGCCTTTCCTCTTCACCTGCCTGGAAGCGTCCCAGCGGCTCTATGCTGTTCCCACTCAGGGGAGGGGGCTGGCGCCGTGCAGGCAAAGCGGGGTGTCCAAGGCTGGACCCCGCCTCTCATCTCGGCCCTCACGTTTGGTGTAACCACGTCCCGGACTCCCAGGAGGACACAGCATGGTTGGATTTTTTTTTCCATTCTGGAAATAATTTCTTTTTATTTAGACGTCTGCGGCGGACGGATCCTTCCCCGGACGCTGGCTTGCTGCGGTGCTCCGGGAGCAGCAAGTGGCCAGGAAGGAGAGCGGCCCCCAGGGGCGAGGGGCGCTGCAGGCCTCCGGCGGGAGCCCCCCGCGCTGGGTTCAGAGCAGCCTGCCTGTCAAGGCCTGCAGACGGGCTTCTTGCAGTCAGGCCAGCAGGCCCGGCGAAGCGCAGTGTGCCCCAGAGCAGAGGCGGGTGGGTGTGGCCTCCAGCAGCAGCAGCCCAGGGCCCAGGCTCAGCACGGGAGCAGCCCCCTGGGAACCCCCTGGGCAGCTGGGGAGGGGCCTGGGCGGGAGTGGGAGTGGGGAGCAGCTCTGGCTGGGTCAGGCCCGCCCACCTGCAGGAGACTGCCGCTCCCCGCTCCCCGGGGCAGGCCCACTGTCAGGGTGCTCACCTCCAGCCTGCAGCACCCCTTGGCATCTGCCCCGACCCATGGGACACTGGGAGCACCGGGGGGAGGGTAGGGTGGCTGGAGCCCCGCCCTTGGGGGGGCTCAGTGTCTTATGGGGAAGGTGGGGTGGGAGGCAGAGGGAAAATGGGGTCTCTGCTTCCCTCTGAGCTTAGCAGGTGGCGACCCCACTTCTGCCATCGTGGCCGCTCTCAGCTCCCCCCAGGCCATGGGGGCCCTAGGGTGTCTCTCATCTGTCCGTTCATCACCCCAGTTTCCCTCCCAGTGTCCTCGGTCCTGGGCAGCTGGCCGTGGTCCATCGGGGTGAGGCAGGAGGCCCAAGGGGTGCGGGGGGAGTTTGCTGGTGGGCCACTGTCGCCTCATCAGTGCTGCGTGGCCCTTCGTGGAGGCGGGCCGGGGGCCGGGGATCCTCCACGGCCCGAGCTGGCCCAGACGCTTGTTTCTGAGAGAAGAGCCTGGGCTGGCTGGGCCTGGGCAGCCGGTCTGCAGACCCCTGCCCCTGGCGTGGCCCTTCGCAGCCGTCGTGGGCGGCCCCCGGGCAGAGAGCAGCAGCCCATAGGTGGCAGGGGCCACGGGTCACTCGCCAGCCCCTCCGCGGGCTCCCTGCACCCCCACTCTCAGCCTCCAGTGTGTCCCCCTCTGCCGCTGCCCACTGGCCACCAGTGTGCTTGTCTCCACGGTGTCACGGGACGCGGCACCCACCGGCCCCTGGCCCGGCTCAGATCCCCGCCGCCCTGCCAGCCGCTCGCCCCAGCGGTGGGCAGTGAGGACGGGGCAGGAGGACGTGCGGCTGGCCCGGGGCCCTTGCCCGAGCCGCCCAGGGCTCGAGGGCCGCCAGCAGGCCCCTGCTTCTCGGGAAGACCTCCGGGCCCCCGCTGGCTGCCGGCCTGTGCGAGGGGCCTCAGCAGGGACAGAGCCAAGGCGATTTCCTGGGCCTGAGCTTTGTCTCCATGGCAACTCGCCAGCAGGCCCTCCCCGCCCACCCTGCACCTGGCCCCGGCCAAGGCCCACTTTGCCCCGTGCACACAGCACCTTCGTCGCATGAGTCACGACAACAACTGCGGCCGTGGACCCGTTCCTCTGGTCTGCCTCCTGCAGACGCTGCTCCCCGCCTCGCCTCACGGGCCCCTCAGTGCCTGGAGAAGCTGGCTCTGCCCGGCGGGAAGAAGCTAAGTATTCAAAGCCACAGCTCTCGGCGCCCCGATATAAATGGGGCCTTTTGTCTGGCCTCGCCCCCACCCCTGTCTGCACAGCTACTTGGCTTACCTGGTGGAGGGTCTGAATACCTGGGACCCCCCGCCATGGGGGCATGCTGGAGAGAGCAGCTGCCCAGCAAGAGGGGGTCCCGTGGGCACAGAAATGGGAAAGACGGGGAGGAAGGGCAGGAGGTGTGCCCCGCCTCTCACCGCCCCGGGGTTAACGACCCTTCCCAGACGGGGTGTCAGTGTCGGGCGTCCGCAAGGAGTCAGCTCTGGGTGGGGACCGGCAGGTGCTGCTCTTCCTGGCCCTCAGGAGCACCTGGCCCGGGCTCCACGGCCCCTGAGGTGTCCTGGCTGGCACCTGGACCCTGGGTGGGCAGACTCCGGCAGGACGAGTCCGGCTGGGCACTCGGGGCCCACCCGTTCAGCTGATGGCACGTGCCAGCTTTGTGGTTGCCAGTGCACTGCTCTTTTCCAGGCTCCGAGTGTGAAACACGGGGCGTCCTGCCCACTGGTTGCGGCCAAGGAATAGGAGAAGAGGTAACGGGGGGACGTGGAGAACTGAAGCCCGGTGGCCTTGGGGCGTGTGAAGGGCGAGCGAGGAGGCCCGCGGGCCGTTCCCAACAGCGGGACGTACAGATAAGTATCGTACAAGCCCGAAGCTTCTTTTTGGGGTTCACGCCCCAACTAACCGGAAGCAGGGTGTTGAGGCTGATGCCACACCCGAGTCCCAGCAGCCCAAAGGCGGAAGGAACCTCAATGGCCCTGACGGGCGAGCGGAGAACGCCGTGGCGTGGCCTGGTCGTGCCACGGGCTCAGGTCCCAGTAAATGTGGCCCGGTGGAATATCATAGTTGGAAAATGCCTACGGAGCATCGTGGCCTGGCTGAGCTACCTTAGGTGTGCTCAGACACGTGCACAACCCCACGCAGGCAGACTGGCCAATCACAAAACCTGGCCATCTCACCCGCTTGCTGAGTATGTGCTGGAAGCGAGAACAGAATGCTCTTGTTCAAAAACCAAACCATGGTTTCTGCGAACGAAGGTCACTTTTGTGCCATCGTAAAGTTGAGGAATCACAAGTCAGGGATCCCTATAAGTCAGGGAGAAGCCATGTAAACACGACGGAGTTTTACTCAGCCCCAAAAAAGGACCGCCTGTTACTGGTTATAGCCATAATATTAACTGAAATCAGCCTGACCCAAAAAGACAGATGCCATGTGCTTCACTTAACGGAGGCACTTGGCCTAGTCAAGCTGAGGGAGACAGAGGAGGACGTGGGTGCCAGGGACTTGACGGGGCGGGGCAGAGCCCTAGAGCTGAGCTGGCAGTTTCAGTTTTGCATGATCATTACATTCTGGGATTTGGCTGCATAACAATGCCAACAGAGCCAACACTGCTGAACATACACTTGAAAAAATGGCTACGAGAGTAAATTCTAGACTGTATTTTACCACTTCTTAAAATGCTGGCTCATACCCCTCACGGAGCCGGCTCTGGCGAGGGTTCAAGGAGAGGCAAGTGGCTTGGCCTACGCGCATGGGGGAGCTGCCGTCGTGAGCGGGTGACCTGACAGCCCGCTCCCTCCCCTGCTTGTGTCATCTCTGTCTCCGGATGAGAGCCTGCGGGGGAGCCCCGGCCTTGCTTTAAGGTGGCTGCGATAAAGTTCTTGATGACTTTTGAACAGGGAACCTGCGTTTTCCTTCTGCACCAGGACTTCAGCTGTGGGTCCTTAGTCAACGTGCTTTCGGTGAAGACAGCCCCGGAGGGCCTCTGTATCGACCTTGCAGGAGGGTGTGCGGCTGCCAGCGGAGAAGAGGACGTGGCCCCGGGAGCTGCCTGTCCCGGGAGGAGGCTGGGAGGGCGGCAGCCAGCCCGGGATGGCTTCGGGAAGGGCCTGGCCCCTGGGAGACCCCTGGAAGCCAATCCTGGCCTTGTCTCATCCCGGAGCTTTTCCTGAGCGCCCACTGCGGCCGGAGCTGCGCGCCTCCCCTGTGCCATCGCCCTGTTCCCGGTGAGCACACAGACTGGGTGAACGTGGCGGGTCGGGCCGCACCTGAGAGCTGGCTCCGCGAGATGATGCGGAACACAGGAACCAAGTTTGCACCTGCCACGGGGTCTTGGGGAGGACGGGAGGGTGGGGGCGAGGGAGGCTGGGAGCCAGCGGCATGGCTAGAACCTGCGCATCCTCCTGAAAGCGTGTCCTTTCAGGACCTTGGTCCCCGCCACGTGGCTTCAGTCTAGAAGCCCAGGAAATCAAAACACTCACTCTGGGGTAAGGCTGTTTCTGTAGCTTGTTTTAGCATCAAAAGCGAGTAACATCTTTGAAAAGAACCCAATTGCCAATATGCCCACAGCAATTCCATACTGTGTACAACTGTCATTCTTCAAAATATGAAACCGGGGCCTGCCGTAACCAGTGCTGTGATGTTACTGGGTGATCGCCATTGTACCCCAAGTTGTTCCACACCCAAGAGAAGGGATGACCCCAAGTGATCACTCCAGCTCGCCCTGCCCAAGGTCCAGTGGCACCACTGATAATGTGATATTATTTCAGTTATAATCGCTCTTCCATGACGACAGAATCATGGAGGAGAGAGAGAAGCTCTTAAAACCACCTAGAGCAGGCCCTCCCTGGTGGCGCAGCAGGTTAAAGTGCAGTGCTGAGAAGCTAAAGCCACTTCAGCATGAGTTCGATCCCCACCCAGAGGTGACCACAGGTCGCGGCAGACCTCTCCTGACCGCCCGCTGCTCCCCTCAGCATTGTACTTCCTCCATCTGCCTGTTCTGCTCCCCACTCTGACTCCGGTGAATCCTCTCAATGCTCCTGCACCTATGGCCTGTACCCCAGTTCTGTATGCATAGATAAATCAATCTTTAAAAAAAAAAAACAGCTAGAGTAATCCCTTTATTGGGATGCTTTTGGTACCTGCCTGGACAATACCTTTCCTACTGTATTTTTCCATTCCTTTTATCCTCTTTCAACGATTTTTCCAGTGTGAATGTATGTTCAGTCTCGCCATTTCAAAACTGAAATATTTTTTAACTTTATTGTCTCGAAGTGTTGAAAAATTACAGAATAATGCTTTGAGACTATTACAAATTCAGGGGGGGGAATTAGACTGTGAAAAGATCCAAATTATCAAACACTATGACTCTTGAAAAGTGGATACTTAGTTTCTTGAGTTATATTTAGTGCCTCTGTGGAGAAATCTTGCAAGCAAGTTGACACCATGCTAAGAGATGTGTGGCCTGCAAGTCTGGTGTGTGGCTTTCCAGATCAGCCCACTGGTCCAGACTTTCTCCCTTTGGCGAGGTAAATACTATTGCAGTAAATCGATGATGCTTTAGCCAGACTTGTTGATAGAGTCCGAGTTTTTTAAAGTTTTATTTATTTATGCATACAAGAGCTGAGGTACAGACCAGACGTGTGGAGGGGCTCACCAGAGACACAGCGGGAAGCAGAACATGCAGATGGACTGAAATGCACTGCTGAGGGGAGCAGCAGGGAGACAGGAGAGGTCTGCTGTGCCCTGGGGGTCACTCCCTGGCCAGCATCCAATGATGGCTTCACGGTGCTGAGACTGAACCCCTGCGCCCCCAGCGAGGCCCAGACAGTCCTGTGTTTATTAGAAATAATGCTGAGCAGCCTGGTCTGTGGAGGTCCCGGAGCGCAGGCCCTCGCCCAGGGAGAGCGCGTCTGTCTAGAGCACGCCTGGAGGGAGCTGGTCATCTGGTCATCGGGGCAGTGCAGCCTGGGGGCGGGCTGTCGGTGGTGGTTGGGGCGCAGGAGGCAGTCAGGGCCAGTCAGGTGGATGTGGGTGGGAAGGCGCCCCTAGAACAGTAACTACACAAGATGACTGACGACGTCAGAGAAACACAACCCCTCTGATACCGCGTCACTGGTTTCCAGTAGTCCCGTGTGCATCATTTTGCCCTTTCTTTTGGAATTTATGGCTCCATCTTTTCTGCCAAATGTTTGTGTTGATTTTTTCTTACTGATTTATGCAAACTCCTGGCGTATGTGGACATGAACTAAAGCTTTGCACGCATGATTTTCAGCTTATTACTTAGAGTAATTGATTGCGGTTTTGCCTCTGACTCACCTTCCTGGGACTACCTAGCTCACAGTTAATTCACACTCGCCAGACCTTTGCGTCCCATGGCCGATGCTTACCCTGGTGACTGTCCTTGAATGGCAGGAGAGCACGGCAGAACATGCTGAACACTTCTGTTCAAAAAAACAAGGACAGGTCCTCCCTGGTGGCGCAGGGGTTCAGTCTCAGCACCGTGAAGCTCTCCGCAGCCTCTGCGGCCTGAATCTGATCAGCAGCCAGGGAGAGACCCACAGGGCGCAACAGACCCCTCCTGTCTCCCCGCTGCTCCCCTCAGCAGTGTGTCTGCTCCGCACTCTGTCTCTGGGGAATCCTCTTACTTCCCCCCCACCTCTGGCCTGCACCCCAGCTCTTATATGCATTAAAAAAAAAAAAAAAGGACGGCCCCAAATGGAGGTGCTTGTGCTGAAGCCACCGGACTAACAGCAAACCTGGCTGAGGTTTCACCCCGTGTGGTTTCAGCCTCCTCCAGGAATGTGGTCCCAGCGGGTTGGCAGCCAGTTTCACAGTTTCGGGCCAGCACCAGTGAGGTCATCTTTTCCATTCCCCACGGGAAAATGAGGAACTGTCACAGCCCTGGCCATTCCCCACAGCCCCACAGGTGGGTTACCCAAGACTGGAATGAGCCTCTTTCCTTACCTGCCTCGGTCTGTAAAGACCTGAGCAGGTTTGGGAAGGAGCCTCCCTTCTACATGGGTGCCGTGACACTGGATCAATGGAGTCAACGGGGCCTTCGCAGTTAAAGCGGCTGGATTTTTGTGCTTTACGCCCTTCCTGGGAATTCTTCGCCAGGAATTTAAGTTCTTTTCCCAGTCTGGAGAGATGGTGGCCATGATCCCGCCTCCTGCTGAGAGACTGCAAGAAACGCAGGACAGCTAGGACCGGAGCGCCTGAGCGGGTGGAAGCTGCCCCCTTCCAGCTGCTGCAGGGCCTTTTAGCGGCTGACAGGTGCCTGCTGTCGGCTCTTTTATTATTAATTAACTCGAGTAGCTAATGGGTGCTGTCCCCTGCGCCGCAGCCGACAGCCCGGGGACTGGACTCAGGCTGGGCCGGCGGTCGCGGCTCGGGGCGTCTCCACGAGGCCAGGCTGCGTGCTCCCGAGCTCATATTCTGAGGAGCCGGAGCGCACAGCGAGGCGACCACAGGCCCCAGGCCCTGCGCCCGTCACCCTCGCGTGCTCCCATCGGTGGCGCGTCTCTACAGGAGAGGCGGCTGCCACGGCCGGGCTCCAGCCGGCGCCGCG
>NW_004567105.1:1755957-1759201 GCF_000260355.1 Condylura cristata
CAGCCGCGCTGACCGCCGCGCCCCTTCCTCCCGCGAGGCCCCGGGACTTGCCCTGGTCGGCCGGTCCGCGCGATTGCTTCCTCTTCTCGCCGCCTGCCGCAGCGCCCGGCCGCCCCCCGCTCTGCAGCCCATGTTGAGCCCGTAGCCCCTTGGGGAGGAGGGCGCTGGCCAGGCCCCGGGTGGGCAGCTCGCTCGCCCAGGTTCCCCATCATGGAAGCAAGCGGGTGTGCCCGCGGCCTTCGTCCACCTCATTGAGTAGCCGAGACTTCACAGGGTTCGTCGCGCTAGAAGTAAAAGCATCTTACCCCTGAGTCGTTTGGGGTTTTCAGTTCATACTTTTTGGGGGACACAGTTCAACCCCACGGACATCTCCAGAGGCAGCGCTTGAGCATTTCCCGCAGCGGAGCTGCCCTTGGTCTGCGCAGAGATCCCTGGGCGGGGCAGATGACCTGGGCGCTTTACTGGATTTTATGCCAGTCCAGAAAAGTGCGGTGGGATGAGCGGGAATCAGGGAAGCGCTGTCCTCCTACAGAAGGACTGTCCACGCAGAGCTGGGGTGTGGGGGAGGCAGGACAGGTGCAGGGAGTAGGGTGGCACGGGACAGCTCCCTGGGGAAAGGGGCCCGGGCCTTGCGGGTGGAGGGCTGCTGGGGAGTGGTGGGTCGGTCCTTTCTGGTGGACAGAACAGCCGCGGCCAGGCCGGGGCGCGGTCAGCCTGAGCGAGGGTGAGTGAGGTGAAGGGGTAGCATGGCAGGTCGTAAAGGCCAGCAGGAACCAGTAAGGAATTCATTTCCAGAGTGCCCGTGGACGCCCTGGCTGGTCTCGGCTTGGCTGTCACGAAGGCAGCATCGCCCGGGTGCTGATTTCACTCAGGCCGGCACCAGCGGCGGCAGCTGGCCGGCAGGAGCTGCCCCAGCCTGCTGCCCCATAAGTACCTATGGTAGGTGCAGCCCTGGCGTCTCAGGTGGCCCTCAGGGGTAGGCCCTCCCCACGCCAGCTGCGGGGCCCCTGCCCGGCGCGGCCGCCCCACCCTGCGCTCTCGGCCCCGGTGTGTCTCCCTTGGCCCCGGCCACGGTTGGGATGGAACATTCGTGATTGTTTAATGGCTGCCTGGGCCGCTCACTCCGGACATGTCTGGGTCTTCCTAGTGTTGCTGTTTCAGGCTGGGTAACCCCGTAATGGGGTCATGTTGTGCATCGGCGGCCTCACTCGCAACTGTGAGAACAAGACATAGCCAGACGGCCCCCGGCAGACAGACTGGGCGCCACCAGGCCACTGGGGGCGCAGGCTGGGGTCGAGGGTGTGTGCAGGGCCCCTCTGCGCCAGGCAGGCTGCTGGGCGAGGGTTCCGGGCTCTGAGGAACGGCTGTCTCACAGGATGATGGCAGGAAAGGTGAAGTGGGTCACTGACATTGAGAAGTCGGTGCTGATAAACAACTTTGAGAAGAGAGGATGGGTCCAGGTGACAGAGAACGAGGACTGGAACTTCTACTGGTGAGTGTTGCTGGTCGCGCACCGGCACACGGGCGCCTCTGCTCCCTGTCGGGAGGACCCGCTTCTGCGCCCTGCGTCCCGGTCAGGGCAGCACAGGGTGCGGCCTGGCAGAGCCGTCCCCGAGTGACCCTCCGAGCGACCGGGGCCCTGCCTGCTGTCGTGTCGGGCCCTGCTTCAGGGCCGGGGCCGCCTGCCTCGCGGATTCAGCTGCTGGCCGGGCTCTGCTCCGCACGGAGAGCGGCCTTCAGGGGCAGAATCGGAGCGGCCCCTGCGGCCAGCCTCCCGGCGCAGGCCCCCGGACGGGGCAGCGCCCCAGGATTGCCTCCTGGCCGGGACACCCAGGCCGCGAGGACACCTCCAGGCTCTCGCGCACCCCTGTCTCCAGGATGAGCGTGCAGACCATCCGGAATGTGTTCAGCGTGGAGACGGGCTATCGCCTCTCCGACGATCAGATCGTCAACCACTTCCCGAATCACTACGAGCTGACCCGGAAGGACCTGATGGTGAAGAACATCAAGCGATACAGGAAAGAGCTGGAGAAAGAAGGGAGTCCCCTGGCAGAGAAGGACGAAAACGGGAAATACCTCTACCTGGGTTCGTGCTCTCGCGGCTGCCGTCCTGCAGGCACCGACCACCTTTCCGTCTGCGCCGGGGGCTGGGGGGCCCCCACGGGCTCGGGCCGGCAGGGGGCGTGTCTCGCCAGGCGGGGGCGCCCCTCTTCCCACTGTCCACAGAATGCGCGCATCTGGGAACCTGAGCCCCAGCGGGCGCCTCGGCATGCTCTGCGGGTGCGGGGAGAAGGCCCGCCGTGCGCGGCGTGGGGGTGCGGGGCTGTGGGGCGCGTCGGTTCCGGTCCCCGTCCTGCCTGGCGTGAACGTCTGGCCTCAGAATCCCCTTACGTCTCCCGGAAGTGTGTAACTGACCTCTGTGTTCTTTCTGAAAAACGGGGGTGGTCTCGACGGCCCAGACGCTGTTGGGGGGCGCGGTGTGTGCAGTGCCTACAGGTGCTGGGCGGGGCGTTGAGCAGGCCAGGGAGGGCCGTGCGTGTCCCACCGTCCCCCTGCCTGGCCTTTCAGACTTTGTCCCGGTCACCTACATGCTGCCGGCCGACTACAACCTGTTCGTGGAGGAGTTCAGGAAGAGCCCGTCCAGCACCTGGATCATGAAGCCCTGCGGCAAGGCCCAGGGCAAGGGCATCTTCCTCATCAACAAGCTCTCGCAGATCAAAAAGTGGTCCCGGGACAGCAAGACGTCTACGTAAGTGGGGGGGCACCCGTGGTGCGCGTGTCCTGGGGCCTCAGGCTGCGGCGGGGTGTCGCTGTCCCAGGGTTTCGGGCCCGGCTCCATGCCGCCCCCCAGAATCATGGACGCCAGTCCCCAGCCGGCGTTGGGCCACAGCCGGGCTCCCCAGGCCGCCGGAGGCCGCAGGGCCGAGATGATTCCGAAGCTGCGTGGCCGTACCTGAACCCCCAGACCCGGTATCTGGGTTTGAATCCCTGTGTAGACCCTGTGATTCCTCCTCTGGGTAACCTGGGGTCACTCCAAGCGCCAGTCCGCAGGGATGCAGTGGGGTGTCGCGGTCCCTCTGCCTCGCGTACCGGTCAGTGGGTGCTCAGCGGTGGCGGCCCGAGGCAGCCGGCCATGTCGTCTCCCGGGACCTGCAGGCCGGCTCCCGGGTGGGGCTCACTCTGCCCCCTGCAGAACCTTCACAGTGGGGACAGCCCTCCTCCACCCCACCTTCAGATCTCACCC
>NW_004567105.1:1759748-1761695 GCF_000260355.1 Condylura cristata
GCCTGTGCGCCAGGTGGCCGGCTGCAGGGCGTGGGAACGCGTCTCAGGGAGGCTGTCAAGAAAAGCGGACCCTAAAAATGGGCCCCCCTTGAGCGTCAGCCGCAGACGGCAGTCCCCCCCGGGAACCGACGCCCGGGTCCCCTCTGCTGCTCCGAGCGCTGAGCGGCCCGCACCCCACCAGGTACAAGCTCGGCTTCTGCCGCTTCTGCACGGTCAAGTACACCCCCAGCACCAGCGAGCTGGACAACATGTTCGTCCATCTCACCAACGTGGCCATTCAGAAACACGGGGTACGTGCGCCCCCGGGCCTGACAGGTCCTGCCTCCTTCCTCTGGGCAGTGGGGTCGGCGGAGGGGTGTCCAGGGCCCCGCGGCCTGGTCCTGCCTCAGCTGACCCAGCCCGAGGGTGCGGCACCCGGACACGGAGGGCCCAGGGCCAGGCCCGGGAGGCTTTGGGCGAGTGACTTGGCTTCACTTTCTGCCCCTGTGACAGCTAGTCGCCCTCGTGCGTGCTGGGCGAAGCTGCAGGAGGCACGCCCAGTCGCTCTGCACTCCCGAGCGCTCGCTGGCCTGTGCGGTGGGTCCCTGCCGAGCACGGGGCTCCGGGATGGGCAGAACCCTCGCTGCTCCCCCCGGAGCCTTGGCCTGTCGGGGAGACCGACCAGGTGGCCACAGCCATGAGCGTCGGTCACAGCCAGAGACAGTGCTCAGGATAAGGCGCACAGGCCCGCGAGAGCGCGGGACGGCCAGTGCCCCCGTCCGGGCGGTCAGAGCGGCCTTCCAGGCAGAGGGCCTGGGCCAAGACTGAAGGGAGCGGGACTGGCCAGGGGAGGTGGGAGATGCGGCCAGGGGGAGGTGCGGCAGGACCAAAGCCCCGTGGGGGAAGGAGCTCGCGGGCGCTGGAAGGAGGTTGGCGGCCGGGGCCTGGTGTGAGGGCGTGGAGCGAGAGGCCGTAGAGGCCACCGCGGAGGACGCTGTCGTGTCGTGCAGGCCCGGACAGGCTCGAGCCGGCCCTGTCTTAAGTCCGAGGCTTCCTGAGTCCTGTCTGAGCGGAGGCCTGAGTGCTCCGGCTTGGCCGCCTTTGGGTGGAAAGAGGGGACGCGCTGGCACAGAACAGGCTTTCTGGGGGACTGCTGAAGAGCCCGGTCCCTCGCCTGGACGTGTCCCCCGTCACTCAGTCGCCTGTGACTGGGGCAGGTCTCCCTGGGCCGCTCGCCTGCAGCAAGCCCCAGGTTGACTCCGCTGTGTGTGAAATGCCGCCGGGTGGCTGGGGCCGCCCCACCTACATGGCGCCGCCGTTTGCCGGCCGTGAGGCGCGCGGGAAGGACGCGGCCAGGGTTGATGAGTGAGAACTGGGAAGTGACCTTGCAGGCGCCTGCATGAGACTCACCCCCTCTGCCGGCCGAGCCGTGGCCACGGGCCCTGCCGGGCCGAGGAACCGGTGGCGTCCGGGCGTGGGGCGGCCCGGGAGACCCCTCCCGCCCGTGCACTTGGCGCCCAGAGAGCCGTGCCCAGCTGCACCCCGGGGTGGCCGTCTGAGGTTGAGGGTTCGCATCACTGAGAAAGACACCGGGGGAGGAGAGCAGAGCGGGGTTGGTGGGGGGGGGTCGCGTCACGCCCACCTCTGCTCCCCCTCACCGCTGGCGTTTCTGTGGGGTCCGTGGCGACGGCAGAGGCCGTTTGCTGGGGGAACCGCGGACCGGGGCGGTGCTTGTGGGATGTGGGCGGGCAGGAGGTGTGGGCAGGGGCTCGGGGCTGCGAGGCCTGAGGCGCCCCCTTCCCCAGGAGGACTACAACCACATCCACGGGGGCAAGTGGACCGTGAGCAACCTGCGGCTCTACCTGGAGAGCACCCGCGGCAAGGAGGTGACCAGCAAGCTGTTCGACGAGATCCACTGGGTCATCGTGCAGTCGCTGAAGGCCGTGGCGGTGAGTCCGGCGGGCGGGC
>NW_004567105.1:1763895-1766057 GCF_000260355.1 Condylura cristata
GCCCCGGGCCGCCCTCCCTGCCCCGCCGGGTACAGCCCGCTCGGCCCACACCCCGCCTGCGGCTCTGACCCCGGTCCGTGCTTGGGGCACGGTCAGCACTGGTCAGTCCTTGAGGCCACCGCGAGGACGCGCAGTGACCTCTCGTTCGGATGTCCCGCCTGCAGATGAGGCAGTGTGACCCCCTCCGCTCCCCGCCTCGCCGCCCCCTCGGACGAGTGGGGGTCGCGCTGCCCCTCACGGGCGGCCCGGGCAGTGCACCCCACCTGCGGCGCCCCCCCCCGCCTCCCGTGCAGAAGCCTCGCTGAGCCGCTGGGCGGGGCGGGCCGGCATCACCGTACCCCTCGGCGACACCCCTCTTCCAGGTACGACGAGGAGCTGGCCCAGGGCGACGGGCCCGAGCGGGAGCTGAGGGGCCGGCCGGGCCAGCCGCCGGGGTCCAGGGGGTTCCGATCGCGGGACTCGAGCCGAGCCGTCCTCACCACCTGGAAGTGAGCGGAGTCGCCGCGCCCTGCCCGCCGCCCGCCGCACACCCGTTTTGGAACCTCCTTTTTCTAGTTATTTTTCTCTTCTAGGCCCTGTACATAAATAAAGCGTTTCTTTGGGAGGTCACGGGGTCCGGCCACTTGGTGGGTTCCCGGCGACCAGCCCCCTCCACCCGCCGGGTCTGCGCAGGAGGTGGGGCCGAGGGGCCCCTCGGTGACGCAGGTCGCCCACCTCGCTTCTGCTCAGAGCCGGCTCGGGACCCGGGGACACGACTCCTGCCCCGGAGACGGCCGGTCTGGGGCCGCGCTTGCAGGGAGCGCCGCGTGTCAGGGCGGGGTGACGAGCCAGCAGCCCTTGCCCATGGCGCCCCACTGGGAGGAGATCCCTGCCGGGGGGGAGATGAGCCGCAAGCGTTCAGACCCATCACAGACTCCCACCCCTGCCCGAGGGCGCCCGACCGGGCGCCCCAGGCCCCCCAGCACCCCTCGCCCTACTAGCTCTTGCCCGCACCCTCTCCCCGAGCACCCCTGCTGCCAGGGCCTGCCCCCTTGGCCCGCCCTGCGCCCCCCGTGGGGTGGGCCTGGCAGTCTTGGGGGAGCATGTGCGCATAGGCGGGGGTTCGGGCTGGCCGGGCTTCAGTGCCCAGGGCCACGCGGCCCTCACCGTGAGGTCGGGGCTCGGGCAGCACTGGACAGGCCAGGGCGCCGCGGGGTCAGCGTGCGGTTGTCACTATGAGTTAGGTTCCCCACGCGGCCCCAGGCCACTGAATAAACACTGAGGGCAGAATGAAGTCCAGCACCTAACTTGAGAGTCACGGGAGGCTGCTCTGTCCATGCGGACAGTGGGGACGGGGTGCCCCCAGGTCAGAGGCTGCGCTGGGACCTGCTCCCTTGGGGTGCTGCCTTGGAATAGCAGAGGTGGCGAGCGAGGCTGTGCCAGCAGGGAGATCCCAGCCCACACCCGCGGGCCTAGCTCAGGGACTGAGACTGGACACTTCAGCGTGGCTGGAGTCTGGTGTGGGGACACCTGAAGATGCCAGGAAGCCCGGGGGAGCGACACTGGCAACTGCCGGCGCCAGCCCCGACCCCGGCCCGCGGCAGTGCTTGCTGTGGGGCTGCGGCAAGTCCCTGAGGTAGCCCTCACCTGCCGGGGGAGAGTGTCACCTGTCTTGGAGGACGGGGGTGGGGGGGCCACAATCTAAAAGAGCTCAGGGCCAGGGAACACGGGCGGCTGGTGACCTGGGCCGGCTGGGCCATCTGGGCCGGCTTCCCGGAAGAGGAGCAGCTGCAGCCGTGTCCTAGAGGCGTGGAAACGAAATGGGCCATTCCAGAAAGGTGCTCCGGGGCCGGATGGTGATCTTGGACACAAGGTTCAAGAATTAGAGCCAATTCCCTAGGCGCTAGGGAGCGACTGAACGAGTTTGAGAATTGTTCTGAAGACAGATGGGGCGGGGCAGGAGGAGGGCTGGGGCCAGGAGAGGCCAAGCGAAGGCCAGCAGCCAGCAGCGAGGCGCTGGGGCCCCCGAGCAGCAGGGCAGGCCAGGCTTTGGGCAGGCGTGGGAGGGGCTGGGAGCGCCGGGCGGCTGGGTGGGCGCCTTCGGGGATTGGCTGGGTTGGCGCCTTCGGGGCCGGGCTGGGTGGGCGCCTTCGGGGATTGGCTGGGTGGGCGCCTTCGGGGCC
>NW_004567105.1:1766592-1774452 GCF_000260355.1 Condylura cristata
GGCTGGGTGGGCGCCTTCGGGGCCTGGCGCCATGCTCGGTTGCCCAGCAGGGGGCGTGTGCGCACCAGGGCTGGAGCGTTGAAAGCCGAGTTACGTAAACTGGCGAGTTTTATCAACTGCTTTTCAGGAGCTGTTCAGTTGGGTCTGTTATCTGTGGCTATGAAATCGTACTGTTTTTCTTCTGAAGATTTACCGTGCATACAAGAACTGGGGTACAGGCCAGAGATGGGGGTGAGAGGACTCCCCAGAGACAGTGTGGGGTGCAGAAGAGGCAGACTGACTGAAATCCACTACTGAGGGGAGTGGCGGGGAGACAGGAGCCGTCTGCTGCGCCCTGGGTCACTCCTGGCGGGGATCGGACAGCGGCTGCGGCTGCCCGTAGCCTCACGGTGCTGAGGCTCACCCCGTACCCCCAGGGAGGCCCTGAAACAATACTGTTTTGATGCAGCCACTGAACAGCGAGCAACTCGGTTTGCTTCTGTCCCTGAAGTTTGCACCACTTAGAATTAAACCAGAATCCTGAGGATCCTTAAGTGTGTAGGAAACAAGCCACAGACCTTGTGGCGGGCGCACAGAGGAAGGCCTCCCGGCTCCCGCGTCTGCTTCAAGGGCCTCCGGTGCCCCCAGTCCTGTGCCAGTCTCAGCGCAGAAGCCAGCGCCCTCTGTGCACGTGCCCGGTCTGCCCAGACCGTCCTCCCTCCACCTGGCCTCGGCCCTCCTCTCCAGGCCCCTCTTGGGTTCCTCGCTCAGCCCCACTCTTCTTGGGTGGGGTAGAGGATCTGGACCCCGCTTTCCCCGGGGCCACCCCGTTACACGCCACACTCTCCTTCCTGCCTGGGGTCACTCTGCAGGGGCCGCTGCTGTGGGGTGTCTCACCCCGCCTCCGGGCCTTGGCACGGCCATCTCCCCCCGTTCCCCCCCGCACGCCCCCCCGCCCCCCGCCTCCTCGGCCTTCTCCTGACTTCCATGCTCTGGTCATTACCTGAACTTACTCCAGTGGGCTTGTTTCTGCCCTCGCTAACCCACCTGGCTCTTGGACCATTTCTACTGGGGTCGGTGGGGCGTCACCTGGCACCCGCTTGGCATGAGAACAGGTAACTGAAGGCAACTGGAAGGGAGTGAAACCGGCCCCCCAGAATTCGTCTTTTGGCAAAAACGATTCAGGGAGGGGCTCTGAGGGGCTGGGGGGAGGTTGCTTTTGGGATTGATGTGCAGGCTACTGACGGCTGTCTCCGGACCTCACTGCTGTTCTCTTCGGCAGAGGAGACAGCTTCATCCGCATCCTCGCCGCCAAGCCTTGCAGGGTAGCCCCGAACTGGCCCTTCCTCTCTGCCCCACCCAGTCTTAGCTAAGACTGGGAACGGATCGGATCGGAAACCTTGGGGTGAGTCACTGGGGGCTGGGTCTCTCCCCAGTGTGAGTTGTTAAACTTTTCTGCTTTTTCTCTTATCAACCTGTGTGGTGCTTGTTTTTCACTGGCCTGTCTAGATGAACCCAGCAGGGTATGAGATAATTTCCTCTGCACCCTGAGGACCCCCAGTGGCCTCTCCTTTGTGCCAGGCCGCTGCCTGGGCCTGTGCGTCCACCCCAGGCTGAGCTGAGGGACCGTTTCCTGCACGCCCGGGAGTGCGTGGTGCTCCCAGGCAAAGGGGCTAAAACTGGCCCCAATGGTCACTCGGGGAGCGTTTCTGGACCTCACCAGTGCAGGCGACCCAGGGGTGCTGGTAAGCTAGAGTGAGACCAGACAGAGCCAAGAGCGAAGGTTCAGGGGCGACACAGTCTGAAGCACGGTGGGTGAAGACGAGGGCTGTGGGGTGCGGGTGGTCAGGGGACACGGGGCCAGAGGACGCGAGAGGCGGCTGGGGCTCGGCGGCAGGAGGCCCTCTCTGTGTGCCGCCTAGGCCGGCGTCTGCTGCACCCGCAGGAGAGAGACCGGCTGAGGAGGCCCTGGGGGGCGGGGGCGCCCGGGGGAGGTGGTCGGAAGTGGTCCCGCCTGAGCCGGGACTCCCCTCAGCTGAAGGCGTGAGCCTGCGTGGCTGGGTCCCCGGGGCCGGCCCTGCACCCCGCCCTGAGAGGGGCTGTCCTCTCCTGCAGCCCCTCTCCTGCGGTGGACCAGCCCCACAGTGGCAGGGGCCCACCCGACTCTGGCGGCACCCTGCACCCGCCAGCGAGGGCGCCCAACCTCCAAGCCCGACCTCCGAGCCCCCACTTCCCGGCCATGTCATTCACCTGTTTCACTTGTCTGTTTCCTGGTCCCCACGTGCGTGGGGTGGCAACACCCTAGCAGGTGGAGCTCAGCAGGGCCCACCCGGCCGCCCGGCCTGCTCGTCCCGATAACGCTCAGGGCCGGCAGGATCCCGGCAGGATCCCGCGCCCTTCAGCACCCCGCCCCTCCCTTCCAGCGGTCCCCGCAGGGCCTGCAGAAAAGAGCAGCTGGCTGGTGGCTGGGGGGCGGGGAGAGGGTGAGCGACGCCTCCTGGGGCTGGGTGACGGCTGAGTCACACCCTAGAAACCAGGGGGTGTGTCCCCGTGACTGGACACTCACTTCCGCCCGCCGGCCCAGAGGCTGCTGAGTTTCACACGCTGGCAAGTGAGCGCCCACAGAGCAGACGGAAAGAGGGGGCCGGAGGACGTGGCCCTGCCGGCGCCCCCGCCCCCAGCGTCTGGGCGCGCCCGCAGCGTGGGCCGCCCGTGGCTTACCCAGCGCCTGTCCCTTGGCAGACGGCCGACACCTCTCAGCCGTGCCCACCCTGCCGCTGCCCCAGGCTGCGGCCCGCAACGGGCGCCCCTCCTGCTCCGCCTGCAGCACCCCGGCCTTGCGGAGCCGCCAGGCTGTGACCCATCACTGCCCCCTCCTCGGCCCGGCCTGGGCCTCGCAGGCTGACCGCGCCCAGCATGGGTGCCCGGCCTCCTCCTCCCCTCCTGCCCCAGCCGGACTGGGCCTGGCCCCTGCGTTTCCACGCCGGTCCACGTGTTTCCCCTCATTTCTCGTAGGTGCTTTTCCTGTTCTCACTGTTCTGTGACTCAGAGTTTGCAAATACAGTGATTGCACCCGACTATTTACCCAACGCCTGAGAGCTTACGTCCGCACAGAAACCTGCTCACGCGTGTGTGCTCAGCTCTATGCAGAAGGGCCAAAACCTGACGCCTCCAAGATGCCCGTCAGCCTCCTCAGGCTCTACACCGGGAGACGAATGACGGCGGCTGCGGCTCCCCCACCCCTCTGGCCCTGGGTGAGGTGATGGGGTGCGGGGTCAGGCATGGGGCGGAGGAATTCACCCCCCCAGGGGCCGGGACGGCCGCTCCTGAGCCCCCCCCAGCGAGGTGCGTGACTCCTCGGGCCCCCGCTCTGAGCCGCACACGGACACCTGAGTGGGGAGCATGATTCCTGCTGGCACTAGGGCAGCTCCTGGCGGGGTCTGCGCCTCCACCGGTTTCTCCGCTCTGCGGGGGGCTGAGGGTCTTAAAATCATGCACAAGTATAACTAACTTTATCACTGCAGAGGTCTGGGGAGCGTTGCCCGGGGCAGCTTTCGCTTTCTTAGAAAGCTCCACTGTTTGCAAGAGGGAGGCCGGCTGGGGCTGCCGAAGGCTGCCCCTGCGGGAATGAAGGAGGCGCTTTCTCTCAGCGGGCATGTTGGCAGGATGGGCACACGCCAGCCCCGAGCGCGTGTCCGGAAGCTGCGTGGCGCCGCCAGCCCCCGTGGCCAGGGCTCGCGACCCGTGGCCAGGGACACGGTGACACTCCTCTGCTCCCCTCACCCACTCTGTGGGGCACTCGCCAGAGGTGGGCAGTCCGGGGGCCACGCTCAGATGTGTTGGGAGTGACCAAATGCGGAGATTTACTGAGGGGCTGGACAAGGGCAGTCATAAATCCGGCCTTGCATCCAAGGGAGATAAGGCGGTCACACACTGGGCCTCGCATCCAATTAACGGGGACCCTGCATCCGGGAGGGGGCCAGCTGAAGGTGATAACAACTGGGCCTCACATCCAAGTTTGATAACGGCCTGGGCCTCACATCAAAGGACACAGCGACGAGTCAGCCCCGTGGAGTCTGAGTTTAGAATCTATATAGGAGACGCTGCCCCCTTATTGGGTGGGCGGTAGCTGCGGACCCCACTTCAGGGGCTCCCTCTCAGCTGCCGACCCGGAGCAATAAACTCTGCTTGCTCCGCCTTTCTGCCTCCCGCCTTCCTTTCTTGCCGCTGGTCACAGAAGTTGGAACAAAATAAAACGGACAAGCTGTGACCTTGGACGTCATTTAAACTTCCTGGGCCTCATTTTCCCCAAGTACCAGTGGGGGGGCTTGTAAAGAAGCAGGAAACGCTGCGTTGAGAGCGCCACCTGGGGCCTGGGGCCACCACTGGGAGAAGACCCCGCGCGCCCCTGGGGTCATCCCCAGGCACCGGCCCAAATTCCATCCCCACACATGCTCAGGGGTGCAGGGAGCTTCGGTGTGGAGGAGAATGGCAGCCTCCCAGGCGTGGCCAGGGCGGGCAGCTCTCGGTGCCCACTCCGGGCACTGGCAAGCCTGTAATTAGCCGGCCGAGCAGGCAGGTAAACAGGCCCTCCCTGAACCTGCAGGACACTCCCACCCGCAGGCCTAGTGCTGCAATCTGAACCCGGCACTGCGGGAAGCAGCTGTGCGGAGAACTGAGCTCCCTGGGCAGGAAGGGGGTGTGCAGGGCCTGGGCCTGCCAGGCTGGTGCCCGCTTCCCGCACCCTGCTGCCCAGGAGCGGCCAGGACTATATCCAGGAGCCGAGCCTGGCTTCAAGCTGTGAAGGAGGTTGTTTGCGGAGGCCTCCAGGAAAGCGCTGTTTTGTCCGGCTTCTGTGACGGCCAAGGAAGAAAGGCGGGAGGCTGAAAGGCGGAGCAGGCAGAGTTTATTGGTCCTGGGCAGCAGCTGAGGGGGCCCCTAGGGCGGTCCGCAGCTACTGCCAGCCCTATGGGGGGAGGGTCTCTTATATAGGTTCTGGGGTGACTCATGGCTGTGCCCCTGATGTGAGGCCCAGTAGTTGTGTTATCGCAGCACCTGGTCACCCCCCACACGCGCCGCACACCCCGCGGCCAACAGCCTCAGCACCGCCCATCACCGGTCCGTTCCGTCCTCCAGTCCGCTTATCTTGAGGGTCCGCTGAGACCCCACTTTCCTCAGGGCCTCTCCCCCACCCCTGTGCTGGGTGCGGCCTGGGCCACCGGACGCTTCTGCAGCGGCCTCCTCTGTCCCTGGCACGAGACCCCTGAAAGTGGGGGCCGCCCAGCTTGGTCCCCGTGGAGTGTGTCAGAGGGAGAGACGCGAGCGTGGGGAAGGGGCCAGGGACGGAGTCGGGGGCGAGTCCCGGAGGCGGCTCAGGCCTAAGTCCCTCCTCTGCCCTGGCCCGCAGGGGGGTGCGCCTGGGGCCTGCCGCCTGCCGCCTGCCGCCTCCTCAGGGGCTCGGCTTCCATCGCGGGTGCCCCCACCGCGCCGGCCTCGCTGCCCGCCCACCGCTGCCCGTGGACATGAAGCCACCACCACTGCCGCTGCCCCACGCCTGGAAGAGCAAGGTACTCGCCACCCGTGCGAGCCTGGCCACCGGCCACCGGCCACGGGGCCTCCCACCCGCACATGCCCTGCTCAGAACCCCCCGTCTCTCCGCTCTTCCGTCTGTGGCTGGTGCGGAGGGGGTCACGGGGGCTCCCTCCACGCACGGGCTGCTTCTCCCTCGCTCCAGGGGGCTGTGAGGATGGGGCTGGGCTCCACGGACCCCCCGAGGTTGGAGGGTCCCCAGAGGGGGAAGCCAGGAGGGGGGCGGGACGAAGCCTGGAGGAGCGAGGCCGTGGAGTGGGAGTGCCCGCGCAGGGCGGGGTGGACCTGCAGGTGGGAGCCTGTGCCCGCATTCCTCCGTGGGTGATGGCGCCAGAGAGTGCGCCCCGACTCAGCCGGACGTCCACCTCCCCTGAAACTCTGCCCCGGGGTGGCACCCCTGGGCTCTGCTCCTCTTCGGGCGGGGAGTGTGGGTGAGGCGGGAGAGGGGCCCCCTTACAGACCAGGAGGTGGCGCACTGCACCCTGTCGAGCGTGTTGGGGGGCGGGGGGGCAGCATGCCACCGAGGCGCTGGAGGTCTGGGCGGTGCTGGGTCTCCCTCCTTCGCAGTTTGGCAGCACTTAGAGACACACTCCCTGGGGGCTCGCTGGCAGCGCAAGGCACTCAGTTGCAGCACTATGAAGCGATTGCAGTCCCTGCAGCGCGAGTTCGATACCCGGCCAGGGAGTGACCCACAGGGCGCAGCAGCCCGCTCCTGTCTCCCCACTGCTCCCCTCAGCAGTGTGCTTCATCAGTTGGCCTGTTCTGCTCCCCGCTCTGTCTCTGGTGGGTCCTCTCACCCCTGCACCTCTGGCCTGTACCCCAGTTCTGTGTGCATAAATAAATGAATCTTAACAACAATAGAATACATTCCCCTTCCCTGGCAAGCACACAAGGTCACTTGCCTACCTGTAGCCCTAAAACCACTCTAAGGAAAAAAGTCTAACAAGGGAGGAAGCCCCAAGCCTTAGACTGACTCCCAGATGAGCCTCATTCCAGGAAAAAGGTCTTTTTTTGAATTTTTAAAAGATTTTATTTATGCATACAGAACCCCAGAACAGACCGGAGGTGCAGGGGCGGTGAGAGGATTCACCAGAGACAGAGTGGGAGCAGAGCAGGCAGACTGACTGAAACTCCCTGCTGAGGGGAGCAGGGAGACAGGAGGGTCTGCTGCGGGTCACCTCTGGGGCAGGGATTGACGGGCACTGAGGCAGCCACGCCTGCTTCGCCTCCCTGCGCTCCCACCCGCTGACCACCAGGGAGGGCTCGGGAAAAGGGTCCTTTTTAGCAAAAGACAAAGCCGGCCTCAGTGTCCCGGGTCTCTCTCTTCTTTCCAACACCAGGAAGTGCCCAGGACTCAATTAAATGTTTAACTAGAGAGCCCCGGAGCCTGACCTCCAGGATGGCCTCTCCTGCTTCTGCCTTGACCTTGACGAGAGGACACTGGCTCCGGCCCTGGGGCAGGAGAGGGCCCAGGACCACACGCCCACAGGTGCTCCGGGGCCGAGACCCAGAGGCCCCCCAAGCAGATTCAGGTGGGGGAGCCTCGGCCCCCAAGCAGATTCAGGTGGGGGAGCCTCGGCCCCCAAGCAGATTCAGGTGGGGGAGCCTCCGCCGTCTCGTGCAGCGCCCTGCGGTCAGGCCCGCAGGAAGCTGTCCCGCACGGGCAGAGCTGCACCTTCTCCTGTGCTCCCCAAACTCCCACACACCTCGCATGCCCATTTCTGGTCACCCTGTTTTAGAATTCCATTACCTTGCATCCTATCAGGACTGCACTCAGCTGCTTTACACATTCAAGTTCATACACTTTTTATTCGCTATGACATTTATTGTTATGGAGGACAAGGTCATTGCATAGATGATGCCCGTTTGAAGAAGGCGGCAGCTTCAACCAATCTTAGCTTCAGTATCCGATTTTATTTTGTATCAGGGTATCTGGACTCACAGAAGTAGTTGCATGGGATCATGTTCTAAAAGGAAATCTGGTTTTACCATCCCAGGGTGACCTTCACTTTATCTGATCCAGGAGTTCTCCAAAGGTAAGATGACACTCTGGATTCAGAGTGGCTTACTGCCGCTCCTGCACCCGCCTCCCGAATTGCCCCCTGCAGGGGGCGGCGGCCAGGGAGTGGAGAAGCCAAGTGGTGGGGAGTATTTTACAATGTATCACAAAATGTCTGGGCCTTGTTAGGTCTTCATTCAAAGCTTTCAAACAGCTGATGAATCTGTTTCATTGTTGACACAGAGCCACTTGGTCCGGATGGCAACTCTGTAACCCAGCACCTCACCCCCCCC
>NW_004567105.1:1774552-1776831 GCF_000260355.1 Condylura cristata
CGGCTTTCTTGCTCAGTACAGGTGAGACCATCCTTCTCCAGCCTGCTTTTAAATAGGGTGAAGCACAAGAACCCACTGTGGAATTTGGGGGAAACAGGGTGACCTTGATGCAGTGTATCCAGGAGAGGAACCCCTGCCCGGGGGGCGTGTGAGCCCAGCCCACTGACTTGGGGGGAACAGGCTCCACGGCCCCCGGGTCTACTGAAGCTTGGCGCTGGTGAGCAGAGCTGTGGACTTGATGGTGCAACTTTACGTGAGCAGACGTGTGCAGGCCGGGATGGAACAAAACCAAACGGAGCGAGGAGCTGGGGTAGCGGCCTCCTAATCAATGACACATTTGCAAGGAATTCAGATCTTTATAGGACTTGGCAGGGGAGCCTCCTTCCAAGGTACATCCAGAAATGTCCTCTTCTGGCTTCGGGCTTATACCGAATGGTTGCCAAGCAGGCTCCTGGGTTTTTTGTTTTTTTTTTTTTTAATCATGAGAAATTTAAAAGTTAGTATGTCCTGGGGCACTGTTGCAAAATAGGTGGGGGTCCTTGCTAACCCAGAACCGTGCACCCCTTTCCTGCGAGCATTGCAGGTGTGAACTCAGAAAATCCTCCGTGTTCCTAGGCTCTTGAGCCTCTGATTATCTCCATTTTACAGTCAAGAACACTGAGCCCAGATGGCAAGCCCGGGAGACGCAGGGCTCAGGGCTTTCCGCACTGACACCCCTGTCCACTCTCACTTCCGGCCTGCAGGCCTCCAGCCAGGAACATCCCTCCCCTCTGAGAATTTCTTGCCCCTGGGCATCGGCTTTCTCTGCACCCTCCTGTTGGCAGGTTCTTGTCCCCCGAGGCTCACAGGAGCATCTAGGAGACCTGGCGGTGCAGAGCTAGAAGGTCTCACGGGCTGCGGGTCCCTGTACATGAAGTTGTGTCTGTGTGATGCTGTGTATGAGGGCCACAAGCACATTTGAGTTAAACATTACTGCACACGAATGTGACAACGTTACTGTGCCATGAGTGAGGCGGTTGGAACGTGGCACCCCCAGCCTGGCAGGGCGCAGGACGGCACAGACCCCCGGCGGGTTAGAGCCTCTGCAGGTGCACAAGGCCAGGCGCAAGGGCCGTGTGCGGAGGCCCTGGAGGCTCGGGCCCCAGTCCTGGTCCTCCCCTGGGGAGCGTCTCAGCTCCACCTTCTGTTCCACGGGGCTTGTGGCTTCGGCTGCGTCTTCACGGGAACTCCAGCAGACCTGGTCCCTCCCTGTCTAAGTAGTTCTGCACTGGAATTGAGTGAGTGCCGGCGACAGATCCCGATCTGATCCCTTTCTTCCATCCGCGCCCATCCGCACATCAGATGGCCCTCTCACCAGCAGTATGCATGCGCTCACCTGGTTGCCTGCGTTGTCGAGGTCAGTGTGGCTCTCACCAGTACATCTTTCCTTTCTCAAGGAGTGTCGGGAGGGTCACACCACGGGGCAGGTGGCTCAGAGAGTGACGACCCTTTTCCGTGAGGCCCTGCTAGTCTCTACCCTCCCGCCTAGACAAGGCAGCTTAGCACTCACTGGGGAGCATCCGGTCCTCACGGTCACTCAGGCGGTGATAGCAGTGGGCAGGCCTGGGACCAGGCTGACGGGGCTTCTGACCCGGCTCTGCCATTCACGGTCCATCCTCTGTGGTCCTCGTGTGCCCCACTGTCCAGCTCCTGTGGCTGGGCAGCGGTGCTCAGTGAGGACGTAACTAGCCCAGCAGCAAGTTACTGCACAAGTTAGAAATAATGTGTGTCCAGGGCTTGGCCCTGCCCTGGTCTATACACACTCCCTAGTGGACGCCCCTCCCCCCGCCTCGTTTACACTAGACTGGCTCAAGCGGAACCGATACTTGGGGCACGAAGGCCAGGGGCCCCCAGGACACTGGCTTCTCGGAGTGCCCAAGGAGAGGAAACTCTGGAAAGGACTTTCTCCTGCAGTCCCCTCAGGTGCGGCGCTGCCCCTCCCGGGCGCCCGCAAAACCCCCAAGCTCTGGCCTCCTGCCCCTCCCGACGACGCCTGACCACGCCTGACCACGGGCGGAGAGACCCAGGCCTCCAGGCACAGGAGAGGGGTGACCCCATCCGCCCTCATCGCCCATTAAGTAGCTCCCTCCCTGATGGACAAGGAGAGCGGCCAATAGCAGCCAGGGGAGGCGCCTTTAGCGCGGCCCCGAGGGTGCCGCCTCTTCTCCCTCTTGGCCCAATCAGAAGCGTCGGAGGGGCCGAGGGGCGGGTCCCGACGCCCCACAGCCAATGGGGCGGGC
>NW_004567105.1:1777533-1796948 GCF_000260355.1 Condylura cristata
CCCTCCATTTCCTCCCCGCCGCTGCTGGCGCTCCTGGGGTGCGGTGGGAGCCGGCCGGCCGGCGGCAGGGTCTGCTGGGAGTCTCCCCACACTGTCACTGCCCCTCCACTGGGGTGTCCCGGACTGCAGGCCGGGCCAGAGGTCCCTGCCTGGAGAGGTAGTGATTTGTGCCGCTGGATTTCTCTGGATTGCTGGGTATGGGCTCCATCCGGATGCTTTTCCCCAGCCCGCCACACAGCTGCCGCCCGGAGGCTGCTCCCCTCGGAGCCTGAGGAGGGCTGGCCCGGGTTGGGGAGTGTGCGCCAGTCCGGGTCCCCAGCGGTTGCGAGGGCTCCGCTACTGTCCGGGCAACACTGCCCGCCTGTCCTCCTGGAAACCAGCTCAGAGTGTGAGCCCGCTGGCCTGGCCGTGAGCGCACCTTCCCTGCCCGCCCCTCTACACCCCAGCCCTCTGTTTGAACCCTCCTGGGGTGCCAGGCTGGGCAAGGGGACCGAGCAGGCCGCCAGCCCCCGTCCTGCCTCAGCCCCCTCACTGCTCTTGACTGTGCCTGCAGCCTCCTCGGGGCCCTGGACGCAGCCGCGCGGCTTGGGTCTCTCGATGTCCGGGGAGCCATCCGCACGCCTTAAGCTGCACTCTGGAGGCTGGCGGGCCCCGCGGCGAGCCTGTGCTGCCTGAGATAGGAGCCCAGGCATCAGACACGTCCCGTTCTAAGATAATGGTCTTGAGGCGGTGAAGAAACCGGCCATGAGGCCGATGGTCCTGATTACTGGGACAGCGTGGTAGCACAGTGGATGTGTGACTGCTGTGTTCACTTTTGGGGAGAAGAATAAAAACTCATTTGCATGGAAATGGTACTCTTCGGCATACTGTTGAGAGTTGGAACTTCACTGCTTTTAGCCACCAGTGGCGAAGAGGTTGCAGTGCGTAAACGAGGGCGAAAGGACAGAAAGCGGTTCCAAGCAGCCGCCGCTGGGAGGGAAGCCCCGTGCTCAGTCCTCAGCCAGGTCACCTGGGCGGGTCAGCGGTCTTCTCTGCGCTTGCCAGTCTGGCGGACAGCTAAAGATGCAACGCGCAGGCGTCCTGCGCCCACAGGCTCCCGGGCTGACTCCAGGGCGCTGTGGAGCATCTGAAGGCCGAGCGGCTCCCGGAGAGCAGCAGCGGGCTCGGGCCTGCAGTGTTTATTCATCAAGTGCTGCTGGCCGCCCTCACCTGCACCGCCCCGACTCGGCTGCCTTATCTGCCATCAGGAGATTAGGGAGCAGTGACCACGGTCGCGCAGGTCACGCAGCGATAGTGCTGGCGCAGTTTTTTTCCAGGGAGGCTGCTCAGGACTGCAGCTGCATTCCTGAAGGCAGGCAGCGAGGGAAGCCAGTTTGCATTCCAGGCAGCGCTGTCCTTTTTAGGAGTCTCCGCATACCTGAGAGCCGCTTCCCAGGTCCCCGACTGGGCGTGTACCAGGCGCGCCCTCCGATTTTTAGCCTTCAGGTCAGTAGCCCCAGCTGCCCGTGAGAGGGTCTGCGAGGAGCGTTGTCAGGCTGTCTGCAGTGTGGCGTTTTTGGTACTGTGTAGGTCCAAAGGTGACTTTGCTTTTGAGTTACAAAAGCAGCCTCTTCCGAGAGACGATGACTTAGATGGAGCATGAGATTTGGTGTGTCGATTAAAAACATGCATCGGACAAAAGCAAAAATAGCCTTTGAGAGGGGTGTTTCACCTTGTCTTTACCCCATGACTGCATGATGGTGTTCATGCAAGCTTGTCTTGTGGAACAAGAGCTTTGCTTCTGCCCCTAAAACGAAATATATTTGACATATAAGTTTAATTTTGAAATATTCCTAATGCTAGGAGCCCGAGAATGTTCCCTGGCCCACACTGACCCCGCGGAGAGGAGCTGTGGCCTTACCCTCAGGCTCCTGGGCCGAGCCTTGTGGAGGGGGAGCCGGTGGAAGCCTCGCTGTGACTTCAGAAGCCACACGAGTGGTGGCTCGTCTGACAGGCTCTGTGATGACACGAGAGTGGCGTGACCGTCCTCTTCTCCAGAAACGGGGGTGGTGTGCATGTGCTCTGGGAGTCCGGGGTTCTCGGCCAGCCTTGCCTGAGCCCCTGCAGGCTAGGACAGTCTATTAGGGGTTCAGTTTTCATGTCCGTAGAGTGAGAGCCCAAGGTTCTGAATTTTCTGAGAACCTGCTAAGGCACGTGGCTCCTGCCCAGAAAGCACACGCGGACAGCTTCCGCCCGAGTCTCGCCGCTGGCCTTCAGGCATTCTTCTGGCCAGGCCTCTGCGCGGACAGTGGCGTGACTGGTGTACAGCGCGAGCCCCCTGCACCGGCCCCCTCATTGTCTGTCCTCAGGGTGCTTCTGAGTAGTGTGGGTGGCGGTGGACCCTCCTCCCATGTAAAGAAAGGGGCGCCGGGCCTGGGCCCCCCTTCGCTGGGGCACGCCATCGAGGCCTGTCCGGAGCCAGACCGGGATCCTGCTTGGGGTTTTTCCACTAGGGTTTGCTGCCTCCTTGGCGGTTGTCCTGCGAGTGGTGCTTGGCAGTGCAAACACCCCGTAGCTGTCACTTGAAGGGGAAACTGTTTGTTCACCTGCTGAAAGGACCGTTTCAGAGTCTGCTCTGGATGGCAAACACCTCTGCCAGACTGGCAGAGGCTCCCTGTGTGTGTGGCCTGCCTGCCCTCGCCTGTTTTTCATGGACACACCTTCGTAAGACCTGCGCCTTGAGCAGACCTGTGTGCTGTTATCGATCGGAGAGCGCTGAAAGGGTTTTCTCAGTTGCTTAGCGCTCGTGAAGTAAATACCAAGCGGAAGTTCCAGCTGCTTGGCTTGTTCCTCCCGAGCACGTAGTCACCAGCGCGTCGCCATTCCCTGGCCCGGCACCGGGCACGCTGGGAGTGGGGCGCGGGTCGTGCCACTCTTGAGACTGTCCAGCGGTGGCTTCTGGCCCGTGGCCTGGTGTGCACAGGCGCAATTACTCGGTTTGGAAGCGGAGTTTAGTCCCACACGAGCGCCGGTTGTAGAAGAACACTGCGGAGTCTCACCGGCGGCCAGTCTCGCTGGGAGAAAGCCCCGTGGGAGGTGCCGACCGCTCAGCTGCGGAGGGGACCGTGCGGTCAGCGTCCCTTTGCGCGTCCTGCCCGTGCTCTCGCCGCACTGCGTGTGTCAGCTGCAGGGGCCAGCCGCCCTCGCTCGCGTCCCGAGCGGGAAGGCGCTTGCTCTCGCATGTGCCTCCTGTCGCAGCCCGGCGGGAGGGCGGGCGCGCTGTGCTCCCGAAGCCGAGGTCCTGTTCGCTTCCTGAGTGGGTTGCCCACCAGAGGGGAGTTGTGGTGGCTCGAGACCGTCAGTGTGTTCTAGACATTAAAGAGTAGACAGTCTCAAGAGGGAAGTCTGGTCCGGAAGTGAGGTGCTGGGGGCAGGGCCCGCGCGGGGGGCAAGCTCCAGGCTGCTGCCGTCCCCTCCTCCGCCACAGGCCCCCTGTTGGCCTGCCGCTACTGACAAGCGCCGCTCTGCCCGGGGACCTGCATCTGTGCCTTGGCCCTGGTCGTCCAGCGGCCTCCCGCCCATGGCTAAACACCCTTAGGGTGGCGGTGCAGCCGTGGTGAGCTTGGGGAGTCTGTGGCTGTGCCCACGGCCCTCGCCGGGACGCTGCACCCTCCTCATACCGCGGGGGAGGGGCCTGGCCGGCACCACGCCTGGCCCCGCGCTGGCTCCGTAACTCTGACATCGTTTAAATTGCAGCGTCTAGGGCCTCCCTGGTGGAGCAGGGGTTAAAGCGCAGCACTGGGAAGCGACCGCAGCCGCTGCAGCACCAGTTCGATTCCCCCGCCAGGGAGTGACGCACAGGGCGCAGCGGACGTCTACTGTCTCCTCGCTGCTCCCCTCAGCCGTGTACCTTGTCCATCCGCCTGTTCTGCTCCCCACTCTGTCTCTGGGAACCCTCTCACCCCCTCACCTCTGGCCTGCTCCCCCGTTCATGCATGCATTAACGAGTAACTCTTTAAAATCGTAATGAAGGGCCACGCCGCTGATGGCGCTCGTGTGCCCTTAGCTGCGCGGCTGAGCCGTGGCCCGTGTGCGAGCAGCCCTGCGTCCCGGGCCTGAGGGGGAACCCGCATTCCTGCTCCTTCGCGCTTGAGCGGGGTGGCTTGAATGCCACTGCACACACGTGTCCTCCGATGCCCCGCGAGACCAAGTGACCTTCACACGTCAGCCCCAGAGCTGACCCTCAGGCGAAGCCAAGTTTGTTCCACTTTATCTTGCTGCCTTGAATGAGTGGATTCTGAGTCATCCACCCTCACATGCGAAATTAATCTTTACAAGTTAATCTTCCCACCTCCCAGAAGCGGTGGAAACCGGCAGCAGGCATGTGACCTGTTTGCAGGCAGCTCTGTGCCGCCACCGCACCGCGAAGGTGACTGGGGGCCGCAGGGTCACGCCGGGAGGGCCAGGAGGCTTCGCGTGCCGGGCCGGACGGGGGCGCCGTGCGAGGACCCCACTCCCAGCCGGGGTGTCTCCCTCCTCCCTGCCTCGCCTGCTCGGCCTCCTGAAAGGGGTCACCCGCTTCCAAGGAGCGCTTTGCGGGGTCCCCCTTCGGGCACGTGGTTTTGCACTGCACTTGGTGAGACAGACGGGTCTTCCGCCCCGTGGGCGCTGCGCCGGCGGGCGAGGGGCCCCTCGCTGCTGCACCGGGACGCGTTTTCTCTTCCTTTTTTGCTTTCTTGTCTTTTAAAAGTTGAAGGGACAGTGTAGAAATAGTCTTCCGAGCCGAGAACTCTGTGGCACCCGCCCCCGCTGCCCCCGCCATGCCCGCCCCCCGCTGTGCCCACCCCTCACTGTGCCTCCACCCCCGCTGCGCCCACCCCACAGAGGGCTTCGTGCGTCCGGCCGGCGGTGGCTGCCAAGTACTAGCGGCTGACCTTGCTTCGCGTGGGCCCGCCAGGCTGTGCACACGACCGGGGGACCTGAGTGGGGCGCCAGCTGGCAGAGCCTGCCCCGCCCACCTGCCGGCACCGCACCTGCCGGCAGGGTGGTCTGCAGCCACGCGAATCCTGCAGCAGGTACTTCTCATCGCTGTCTGTGAAGATGTGACCGGTTGCATAACCCTGCTGGTGTCATGGGATTAAGACACCCCTGGTGCTGGGCATTTCAGGCTGTTTCCAGTTTTTTGCTGTTGTAAATGCATTTGCTGTTTGCAGCTTCACTTTCCATCCGTGCTTGGCGCCGGGACCCATTCCCAGGAATAGAAACACTGGGCAGGACCAGCACAGCTGGGCGTGCTCCGCACTGGGTCTGTGGTATTCACGAGTGGAAATTCGAGGGTCTTTCCCTTTTGAGTGCCGTGGCCCGTCGGCCTCCCAAGCATCTGTGCGATAAGGAACTTTTTCTTACATGAGTCACGTTTCCTTCCTGAGTTTCTGGATATCACTTTACTTGAAGCGGGCTCTCCACTTTCATAAACAAGGAGCAGTCTGCGAGCGGGCTGGGCGCTGCCCGGCCTGAGCTGGGCTCTGGTGCCGCCTCGCCCACGGGCTCCCTCGAACCAGTTCTCGCTTTGGCTTCCGGTCAGCCGGGCGCATGCTGGGAAGGACCCGCCCACCTGGGTGTGGGGCCGGGGCTGTGCCGCTGCAGCCGGGCCACAGTGGGGCCGGACCTGGCCGGCAGCTTAGTCTGTTTTCCTGTTCTTTTATTTTTTTTTTTTGAAAGATTTATTTATTCATGCCTACAGAACTGGGTCCAGGCCAGAGGTGCAGGGGCTGAGAGGATCCACCAGAGACAGAGCGGGGAGCAGAACAGGCCGACTGACTAAGTCCACTGCTGAGGGAGCAGCAGGTGGGTCAGGACAGGCCTGTGGCGCCCTGTGGGTCAGCTCCAGGGCGGGGCTCGAACTCGCACTGAGGTGGCTGCGGCAGCTCGCGGTGCTGCATCCTGACCCCTGCTCCACCAGGGAGGCCTGTTTTCCTGTTCTGTGGTCTGTGGGTGTGGTGTCCCTGCCCAGGCCCAGCTGGCTTTTCACCTTCCACTGTCCCCTAGGTGTCCCCTGCAGACGGGTGGAGTCCTGTTTTCCTGGCTCAGTTTCCAGGGTGTGTGACGGGAAATGTGTGGGGCAGGGTGAGGAGGGGCCTGGGTAGGCACTGACCTCAGGGCCGCCCCCCGCCCTTGGGGGTGGCTTCCCCTTGAGCTGTCATGGGGACAGACCCTGTTCTTGGTTCCTCTTATCCTGGCTGGCTGACGTCTGGTCACCAGAGGTGGACGAGGCGCGGGGGAATGAGGCGGCGCTCGCCGGTAGCACAGCGCGGGAGAGAGGCTTGTTTCCAGGCCAGAGGGTCTGGTGCCAGCTCTGTGGGGCGAGTGACACCGCGGGCCCGGCCGGGCTTCCTGCCTCCCCTCCCCGCCAGTGTCTGTTCTGTCAGTAAAACCAAACCTTAGAGTAACGCGGCGCTCTGGGCTTGGCAGGTCGCACTTTGTCACCAGTGCGGAAATTGCACTTTGTACCAGTTTCCATAGATGCCTAAACACACCTGGGGCTCGCCAGGGTCACGGCTGAGCCGTGGGGTGCGGGTGGCCACGGCTCCGGCAGCGCAGGGTGGGACCGCGCCCTCCAGGCCTCCATTCGCGCTCAGCCTGGTTCTTCCCATGATCCCGGGCTGCTCCTGAGAGGTCCCCACCTGCACCCCGCTGGGTCCCGTGCCCGGCCTGGGCTGTTAAGTCTGTGCCTTTGGCGACAGCCACTAGTGTGGTGGCCGAGCAGCCGAGGCCTGAGTTCTATTCCCCAGGGGACAGGGGCACATTGCCCCCCAGTTTCTCTTGCTTAAAGCTGGGATGGTGACTGGGCCCCAAGCTGACCTTTGCAGAGAGGCCCAGAGACAGGGCCTTGGGGGTGGGCAGAGGGCACCGGAGAGCCCAGTTGAGACCGGCCGGGGCTGGGCCTGGCTCCTTGTGTGAAAGCGGAGTGGAGCGTTTGGCCTCAGGACGCTAGACGTCCGTCCTCTTATCTTTCCAGTCCTTACTTTCTTTAGGATTTTTTTCTTCTTGCTTTTCCAGGTGGCTCTGGAGTCGCTGGGCTGTTGGGGGGCTGTTTCATCCCCGCCCCCTGAAGCTCAGACCAGTTACCTTCCTTCAAGGTTTTCCCACCCAGCCGGTGCGCGCAGCCAGGGCGTGAGGGCCGTGGCCCTGTGCACCGGCACCAGTCTCTGGCCCTCGGCAGGGGACAGGGAGAGGACTGCAGTGAGGACGAGTGACTTGTTTTTCAACCCACACATTCCTGCTCCCTCCTTGAGCGGGGCTTCTAGTTGCAAAGTAGATTCCTGAGTCCAAGCTGTGGACGTCAAGGCGAGGCCTGCCCGTGGCTCATTGAACGCTGTGGTGGCCTCTGGGCACCTCGCTTCTAGGAAGGCCTGCTGCGTTGTCACGCTCTCTGTGACTCGTGCTCTGCACACAGCCCCGGGCACTCAGAACACGGGGAGAGCTTGGCAGCTCCCCGGTGCTGGAGGCGTGATTTCCTCTGGGGCTTGTGACAGTCGCCTGGCCTGCGGCGCCCAGTGTCACCGGCCCACTCATCTACACAAAGGGTGACTGTCCCATGCCTCGCATAGTCCTAGGGCTGGGGACGGATGAGGAGGCTCCGGGTGGAGGCTGGGTGGGGCACAGCCTGCTGGTGTGCCTAGGTGGAGGGAGGCTGGGGTGCAGGGGGGCCGGGTGGGCTGCAGAGGGCTGGCTCCATGGCCTGGGGCCTCAGCTCATTGCCCAGACTCCAGTTCCCTTCCAGCCTTGACTTTTCAGAGCTGGCTTTTTACTGCATCCACATCAGAATGATTTTTGCGGATTTAGTGTTTCTTAAGGCTTCTTTTGTGCAGGCTGTCCTTTCTTGTATGTCCCCACGGCCACCATTTTCGCAGGAGGAACTTCGGCTGGCCCAGGCCTGTGGCGGGTCTTGTAGCTTGAGCAGCGCAAGGCCAGGCCAGGCCTGGACACCAGGCAGAAGTGCCTTCGAGACGGGAAGTGGCCCTCTGGCCCTGACCTCTCGTTCTCTGCTGCAGGCCGAACATGAATCATGTGGAAACACGAGTGGAGCGTGCTTCCAGGCCCCCAGGTAGACGCCACGATGCCCAAGCTCCCCAGATGCCACCCCAACTGTAATGATGGCGCCACCCGCCCCGTCCGGGAGACGCAGGGGAGGGCGGCGTGGTGCTCACTGCGGCCTGGCCGGGAGGGTCCGTGCGCCCCGGCCTGAGGCAGCTGTGTTAACGTCCCAGGCACTGCTCGGTGACAGCGACTTCCGGCAGAGTTGCTTGGAAAACCGTTTGTGGGTCCTCTGTGGAGGTGCCGTGCGTTGGTCCTGACTCAGCCTCTGACGTGCCAGAGCCATTCCGACTGGAGTCTGCGAGCTTCCAGCCCCCGGCATCCACAGCCGCTAGCTGTTTAAATATTTACGTTTAATGACTTCATAGCGCTGCCTCCCTCCACGGCTTGCCGGAACTCGGCAAACACAGAACGGCATCTTTGGGATTATTTTGAGCCGTGACAGAAGCCAGGCGTGCCCCAAGGTGGGGGGGCAGCCCCTCTAAGCCTCCCTGTCCCGTCATCCCGGCCGCGGGTCCTGCCCCGGGCTCGGAGGGTGTCCCGTCGGACCCAAGGGCCTGAGGGTCCGGCCTAAGGGGTGGAGCAGAGATTAAGGGTCCGGGGGTAGTACGATAGCCATTGGGGGTGAAGCCGCGGGTGTCTGAGCAGGAGGGGTGGGAGGCCGAGGGCTGCTAGGGCCTGCAGTGGTGCCGGCTGACCTGTGTGAAGGGGGGGGGGTGTTTTCGAGCCCCGGGCCCTCCCGCAGGGGAGGAGCCTGAGGGGTGGATTGTGCCTACCTGCAACTCTGTCCCCTAGACGGGGAAGGACACACACAGGGCCGGGCCGGGTCCCTGTCCCTGTCGCCCCGCCGTTTGTGGGTCCCTGTGCGGCTCTTCCTGGCTGGGTTCTGCCTAGGGGCGCGTGCGTGCAGCGGGGCTCAGGCTGGGGCATTCCTGCCCGTGCCCATGGCAGGTGGCACAGGCCGCTCTGTTGTCAAAGTCCTGCCTATGCTTCTCCTCTGAGCGCGCTTGTCCCTCCTGCCTATGCTTCTCCTCTGAGCGCGCTTGTCTCTTTCCTTGCTGTTCAGGGCTTCGCAAGGCTTTGGAGGTGCCTCTCCCGCCGGACAGCTGGGGCTGTCCCCTGCTCAGTGCTCTGGGCATGAAGGCTACGCACTGCCCAGCCCGGCCGAGAGGGCAGGGCTGCCGGGCCGCTGGACTTTGTCAGCTTCCAGCTGCAACCTGGGCTTTTTGCGCCTTGTTCTTTCTGCTTCAGCTCTGAGGACTTTGGTCTGTGAAACTTCCCTGCAGCAAAGTGCATACTCTGGGGGCGGGAGGGGTACCTGGCCCTTCTAGAATGACCCTTCTAGAAAGATGCTGGTGCTAGAAGCAGCCTGCAGGGACCTCGGGCCGATGCCTGCATCTCCTGGGAGGGCTCTCTAGGTTGTGGGGTGCCCTTTCTTGGGCCTTTGGTGGTAGGAGCTGGTTAAGAATATCCTTACTGACAAAGGAAAACATAGACGTAGGCTCTCCCCCAAGTTTAACATTTTATTGAGCGTCTAGACAGCCGGGCACACTTATAGGGCACACGTCAGTGTTTTACCTGTGAATACATCTGAGACCAGCCGCACAGACAGCACCCCAAGTTTCCCTGAGTCACTTTGTCACCCCAGAGGGCAGCTGGCCTTTGTTCAGCCACTCATTAGCTTATATTGGTGGACATTGCATGTACGTGGAATTAGAGTATGGACTTTTCCCAGTCTGGCTTCTCCCCTGGGCACAGTTATTTTGAGGTTCAGCACAGCGCAGCGGCTGTCAGCACTGCATCCTTTCCCCCCCGGGGTGTGGCACTGCCACAGGCTTTCCCACTTGCCAGTAGACTTTCTGGCGGCTGCTGGGGTCTGCACAGAGCAGCTGTGGTGCGCATTGGTGCACAGGCCTGTGCCCTGCTCGTCCAGCGCTGCTGTCCGCTGGGCGCCCACCAGGGCGCTGCAGCCCCGCCCCTCCGCGCCGGCCGCTCTCGCCCTGCTCCGTCTCCCCGAGCCCAGCCCTGTCGTGCGCCTCTGGGCGGCGACCAGCCAGGCTCTCTGCGCCCGCCCTTCCAGTTGGCGAAGTCAGTTTGTTCCGGGGCCCGTGCTACTTGGCATGGCGTCACAGCTAAAGCGTTTGCTAATCCCAGTCCACAGTGTCTCACAGAAGTTTTATATGTAACTTTCAGGCTTGGCATCTAGGTCCACGATCCAGTTTGTGTTGTGTGTTAGGGGCTTCAGCCCCGCTGCTGTGCGGGAGCCCGACAGCCCTGCCCCCCACGGCTGCAGCCTGGCTCTGGACCCCCGTGTCCTGACCCTGCCACTGCCTGAGAAAGCGGTCGGGCAGTGCCCACTGGGTCCGACTGCCCTGCGCCTTCCAGAGCCCGCGCACGGAGCTGGCCTGTGTGTGGGTTTGGCCGGCGCCGGGCTCAGAGCGACCGTGGAGGCCGGCCAGGCACAGGGCTGAGGGGACAGTGAGCTTCCGTGCGGGGTGCGGCGGGAGAGGCCTTCCTCTGTGTGGGCTGACGGGGCCCTGCGGGCTCCTGGCCCCGGCCAGTTAGGACTGTGTGCCTGGGCGCGAGTGCCCACCCCTCTGCCCCGGGTGACAGCCTCCACCTTCCTGCCGCCACAGCGCTCGGCTGCCTGCCCCGGCCTTGCGTGCGGCAGGCCTTGGCTGCCCCAGCCGCAGGCCAGCGCTCCACCGTGGCCGCTGCCCCGCCCTCTCGGCCCCCGCGGGCCCCTCACCCTCACCACAGCCCTGTGGCCGAGCGCCCCGGGAGGAGGCGACGCGTGGAGGCCGTGCGGGTCCGCAGGAGGCCCTGAGCCTCCCCGGCTTCACTTCCTTATCAGCCGAGTGGAGCGGTTGGGCTGTGGGACTAGATTAGAGTGGGGGGCGGGGTTCAGCTTGCTTGGAACAGGCGTGGTGGGCGGAACAGGGGAGGCGCGAGTGACCGGGCTGCGTGCCCAGGCCCTGTCCCCCTTAGAGAGGTCGCCTCTGACTGCAGCCGCCGGGCCCCCGCGCAGGGAAAGACGGGTCTCTGGCCCCAGAAAGGAGGTGCTTTTAAGAAGCCTCTTCAGGCCCTCTCTGGTGGCGCAGTGGGTTAGGACGCAGCACTGCGAGGTCGATCCTGGCCCCTGAGGTGACCGCACGGCGCGGCAGACCTCTCCTGACCCGCCTGCTGCCCCCCACTCTGTCTCTGGCGAAGCCTCTCACTGCTCCTGCACCTCTGGCCTGTACCCCAGTTCTGTGTGTACAAATAAATAAGTCCTTTTTTTAAAAAAAGCTTCTTCCAGTGATTTCTTTAAGTCCTGAGCCAGGTTGAGGAAAACTTTTCTCTTGGAGGAGGAGTTTTCTGTTCTGTCAAGAAACGTGTCTCTGGCCATCCTTTGGCATCATCGACTTTCCAGCTCGTCCCCCAGAAGTTCCGGGACGCCGCTGTCACTGTCGCGGCCTGCTCAGTCCATTGCAGTCTCGGGGGCCTCTGGAGCCTGGGTGGGGGGACAGGCGCGGCTCGTGCTGCCAGGACGTGTGCTCCCAGCCGGTCGCTCAGGGTTAGACTTTGGCCCCGCGCGCCCTGGGCGGGCCTCTTAGGGGGTGTGGAGCTCTGAACCTTGGGTCAGCCTCCAGCGTGTTGCACAACTGCTGGCCCTGTGGTTGCTAGGAGGCAGGCACGACCCCAGGTGCGGCTTTGGGGGGGCTGCTGAATTACACCTTGATGGAATGAGCACCAGTTTCATCGGCCGAAGGTCCTGTGGTGCAGCTTCCCCCAGGGCGATCGCCCTAGGCGCAGAAGGGGCGGCTCGAGCTACCTGCCGGGAGGCCACCCGGGGCCCCGAGGGGCCGGTGGGCCCTCCGCGGGGCGACCAGCCCAGGTGACAGCAGCGAGAGGCCCCACGCCTGCCGGGAGGCCAGCGTGGTGTCACGCCGCCTCGCGCCCGCTCTTACCGACTTTCCACGCGAAGGGGGCAGGGGGCCATCAGGGAGAGTGATGCCGGGGCAGGCGCACAGCCGGCAGGGTACAGCCGGGACTCAAAGTGGGTGTGTCTGGGCTCTCCCCTAGCGGGTGCGGGGAGCCTGGCACGTCCCCACGCCTGGCCCCTTCGCTCGGTGCTGTGGGCCGGCTGGGCTGCGAGCCTGGGCCTGCGCTCACACACGCCTCCGCCTTGGGGTGGTGTCTGTCCTGTGTTCTGGGGTGCTGGTGCGCGGCTCCGTCGAGGTCCGTGTGGGGTGGAGACACAGCGGGCCGGGAGAGCGCCTCTGGGGGGCGCGCCCAGGGGCTGTCGGGTGGCTGAGGGAGGGCTCTGGGGCGCAGCAGGGAGACCTCACAGGGCAGTGAGAGGTCCGTGTGCGTCTGAGAGAGGGCGCGAGAGAGGCCTGTGGACGATGGAGTCCGCGTGTTTGCTTCTGGGCTGCTCACGCTGGCAGTGGAGGCCGAGAGTCTAACCTCGAAGGGTGCGGGCTTCAGGGAGCCTCTCTGGCGTGGACGGCGAAGGTTTGCTGCGGTGGCCACGGCCCTCCTTGTCTGGCCCCTGTGGTTCCTGCTTGCCCGCCCGGCCCGCCGCTGTCCTCCCGCAGGCCACGGTAGCAAAGCCTGCCCCTCTGTGGGCCTGGCCTGGTCAGCAGGCTCTGCTTGCTCCCTGCCCCTTGTCCGCTGAGTGTCTGAAGTCACTGCGTGTGTCGCCTCCGAGCCGTCAGCCTCTGGTGTGGCCGGCTGAGGGGGCACCAGGCTTTCTTTGGCAGCCAGACACACTGACCTGCTGCGCCGTGCGTTTTCAGCGGGTGGCCGCTGCCCTTTTCCGAGCAGCTGGTCGCTGGCCAGGCCGCTTTCCTTTCCCGTTGGGCAAGTTCTCGTTTTCCGCTTTTGAGCTGCCTGGTGCAGTGTACTGCACGCTTCTCCCTCGTCTGATGCTGCCTTTTCTGTACTTCTGGAAAAGAGGAATCACTTGGGGTTGCTTGAGAAAGACCACAGAGCCAGGGAACTGTCGACTGAAAATGGAAGCAGAAGCCTCCTGACTCGGTACATGTGAGCTGGGCCGGTGCTGAGGCCGCCGGGTGACTTTGGCACGTCCTTGGTGCTGGTGGGGGGTGAGGCCAGGGGTCAGCGGCTCGCACAGCCATCGGGAGCCAGTGCTGGCGGGCAGGCTCGTGGCAGCTGGCGAAGGGGCAGGAGTCTGGGCGAGAGCAGGCTGCGCTCGGGCGGGGCCCCGGCCGCGTCAGGGCTTTTCAGGCTCGTGCCTGGCCGAGTCCGTGGTGCTGGGGCTGCCCTGGTTACACTGGCCGCACGTGGCGACCGCTGTGTCTGTTTCCGAGTGTCTCAGAGCCCGTCCGGGAGGCTGGGGTGCTGGCTAATACAGGGGACAGTGTTGAGCCCTGGACCTGCGAAGCCAGGAGCTCCGCGGGGCCTCCAGGAGCGAGGCCCGGGGTCCAGTGGCTGGGGGTGGAGCCCCCGGAGCGGCCCAGGGCCAACGCCCGTCCTGAGGCCGTGCCGGGGCTGGAGGGTCTCAGGCCCCTGAATTCACCTTGACGGGGCAGTGGGCTGTCCTGACTTGGGTGACCCAGGGGAGACCAAGTCTCCCTCGCTAGGGTTTGATTTAGTCTAAGGAAAATGAGGTGTCAGCCCCGCCGTGCTTTTATTGGGCCAGACTTTGCCTCCTCTTTTTCTTGGTATGTATTAATTTTTTTAACAAAGTCCTTAAAAACTTCATAGCAGGAGTATAACGGACCAGGCGAGAAAATAATGAGAATAACGAACAGCCATATACGAGAGACATTTTGCGGGGGTGCAGTGGGGAATGGGATCAAAAACGGGGTGGGGGGAGGGAAGAGCACGGGACTATGGTGATGGCATAGGGTGACTCGGTGATGGGAAACCCGCGGGGATTACAATTGAGATGAAAAAAAAATGTACAAAGTGATATAAAAAGAAACTATTATATTTAAAAGAAAAAAGTCCTTAAAAACTTAAAATGGGTAAAATGGGTGTGGACCTGCTGGGAAGGAATGTTTTGGGGCTCAGTCCTGGAGAAATGGGGCTCCTGTGCCGTTCTGCCAGAGTAAGGCTGGTTTGGGGTGTGGCGTGAGGCCCAGAAGTGGGGCTTTACATGGGCCCCGGAGCGAGCCTGGGCGCTGCCGGCCCCCTGAGGGGGCGTTGGGTGGCGCGGGGAGGAATGGCGAGGCGGCAAGCTTCCAGCCCAGAGCCCGGAGCCGCTGGGCCCGCCTGGCCGCCCGGGAGGCCTGGCGAGGGGGGCCTGCGGAGGCACGCGCTGCGTTCAGTGACGGAGGCGGTCTGGCGGGCCCGGGCGAGCGCCGGAAACGGAGGCCTGGCGGCTCACCCGCAGAGGTGCTGCGGAGGCCCGGGGCTGGGCCCCACCAGGCCGTCTCTCAGCTCCTCTGTCTTAGGCCCTTGCGGCCCGCGGCGGGAGCACTTTCCGCGGGCCGGGCTTTGTGTCCGGTGCCGCGGCCGCGTCGGCCGGGCGGGGGCCCCGCTGTCTCCGTCCGGCCTGGGAGAAGGGTGAACACGGGGCGGGTGCCGTGTGGGGTGGACGTCCGGGTGATTCCCGGCCTGGAAACAGTAGCACAGGTTCGTCCACCTCGGCCTCGCCTCCCGCTGAGCACACTGCCTGTCCACTCCCGCCGACGCAGAGACGGGCTTCCAGGGCCTGGCCCGGCGTGCGCCAGCTCGCCCAGGGTTGGGCACGAGTTTCTTTTGCACGAGGCGGCCCAGTCCCCGTACCAGACGGGACACCGACCTGCAGCCCCTCAGCGCTGGCCTCGCGGCCAGCTAATGGAGGACATCGGCAGGAAGCCCCAGAGACATTATAGAGCGGCGGCGTTTACTTTTAATGTCCGGACGGATCAGTGTAGGTCACGCGGCTCCGCCAGGTCCGCAGCCGGCGGCCACCCCCACTCCGGCTCACCTCCGCCAACCTTCACTTTGACCTGCCGCTCAGAGTGGTCAGCGTCCTCCCGCGGACTCCTGCGTTTTCGGATTTTCACCCAGGCCTGTCACTGAGCTGGCTTTCCAAGCCGTGGGAGCTCTGGTGCGCACAGGCAGCCGCGCCCCGAGGTCCCACTCGCGCCCGCCCCCCTCCAGGCCGAGCGTGCCTCACAGCTGGGGTGCTGGTGTTCTGCGCGTCCCTCCGGGCCGCCCCCGCCCGGCTCGTTTTCTTTGCCAGTTTAGGAACTCTGCAGGCCGCTGTCGCCTCTGCTGTTTCTGCCGGCGCTCTGGCTCTGGCCGGACGGCGCGATGTCCTCGGCCCCCAGTCTCCTGTCTGTGTAATTAGCAGGGCCAGCATGGCGCCGCGGGGGAAGCTGCTGGCCGGACCCCACGGGGTGCCACGCAGGCGCTGGGAGCAGGCTGGTCATAGCACGCCAACTAACGCCCCGGCGTGGAGACCTGTCTTCTTGTACTGGGAGAGGCTGGGAGTCGTCTACTAGAACAGCAGCTAATCCCAGGGAGAAGCTGAGTAAAGTGGTCACGAGGGATCTCCACATTTACGGGAGACCGGCGGGGCCTGTGAGCAGCGCCCCGGGAACTCCCAGGTGGGCTCCGGGAGGGCCCGAGGAAGGGCTATGGACGCCTGTCCCCTGAGCAGGCCCCGTGTGCCTCCTCTGCTGTCGGGCCTGTGACCTTCTGTCCCTGCGGCCTGCACGTCCCACTGGCCTTTGGCCTTCCTGGAGGTGGCTTCTGGCCTCATCCTGCGGGAACCAGGATTGAATTCTTGGGGCAGGGTGAGGAAGTGTGTGGCTAGGTGACCCGTCACCTCAAAATGTCCAGGGGAGCGTTGGTTTGCAGTAGGAGTCTGGGGTCGAGAGTCAGAACGGTGGACCGCCTGGCAGGCGCGGTGGCTGGTGAGCCGGGCCCTGGCTTCTGACGGCCTTGTCCACACGCAGAGCTGGTGGCCAGCCCTCTGGTGGAGCGGGCGGAAGGCCGCAGGCTGAAGGGCCTGGCGCACCGAGCGCCGGACCCCTGCCTGTCCCAGGGCACGCTCCGGCCTACCCGTCTGACTGGGCAGCCTGGCATGCACATGAGACTCGAGGCCGTGGGTGTGGAGGTCTGGCGCCTAGAAACCTGGAAGCCGCTTCCTCGCTTGGCGAACTGGACTTCCCGTACGTGGGGCGCCCTGGTGGGCCCTCCCGCCAGGTGTGAAGGTGTGCCAGGACAGACAAGCCTTCAGTCCCTTCCGCAGACAGGTGAGGTTACACGTGTCCGTGAATAACTGCAGCAGTTTCCCTATTTCACAGTTTTGCTTTTAGTGGTTTCAGTCAACTGCAGCCTGCAAGTGTCCTGTGCCTGGAGCCATGGTGAGAGGGTGAGTGAGAGGGAGGCCACACTCACTGACCTCACTAGAGCATAGTGTCTGATTGTGTTAGTATTAGTGCTTTTGTTAACCTCCTGCTGGGCCTCGTTTAAAGTTTTTGTTTTTATTCTTATAATTTCTGCTTAGAAGAACTGGGGTGTAGGCCAGGGATGCCAGGAATGGGGGAATGGGTGAGAGGATTCCCCAGAGACAGAGTGGGGGACAGAGCAGGCGGATCCACTGAAATCCACTGCTGAGGGGGCCGCGGGGAGGCGGGAGAGGTCGGCTGCGCCCTGGGGGTCGCCCCCTGGCCCAGCCAACTTGGGCCTCTGTGGTGGACCTTAGCCCTGGGCCCCCGGGGAGCCCGGCCTCCTGTGGGTCACGCTTCATTGCACCAAACGGGGGACAGCTGAGTGTGCGCAGGGTTTGGTGCCCTCGGTGGCTTCCGCCACCTGCTGGGGGCCTCGGGCTCAGCCCCCACGGAGGGACTTCAGTATTCAGCTTTGTTTATGAGCTTTGCCAAAAGGGAACCATAAGCCATCGGCAGATTGCACTTTCCTTGAGTAACCTTCCGTCGCATACACTGGTTTGGGTTCTCTGGAGGGGAACTGACGGACCCGTAGGCTGCGAGCGGGCGAGGGCCAGCGTCTGCCGTGTGCCCGCAGACCAGCAGGTGGACGCCCCGGGGCTGTGTCTGTTCTCTCAGGCTTCCAGCTGGCCGCTGGCCGCGCGCCCCCCTGCCTCCGGCGGGGCCTCTCCTGGGTGCGGCTCGTGGCCCGGCCCCCCCCCCCGGCTCTGTCTGTCCTCGGCCTCGGCTCTGCCCCCCGCCCCCGGCCGCCCTGTGGCACCGACACGGGTCCCGCTGGGCCCTGCGGGGTGTGCGCGTCCTCCCTGAGACACGCTGGACTCGCGGGCCCCGGGGGGCCCTCGTGCCGGCCGACTCGCTGAGGACGCCCTTCCGGGCTCCAGCCCCGCCGCCGGCCACAGGTGCAGCGTGAGGGCTGGGTTCCGCGTCTGCGGGTGGGACGCAGTCGGTCCTGTGCTGCGGGCGGCCCGGCCAGCGTCGCCCCTGGAGGGCCTCTGCACAGGAAGTTGAGAAATAGGTGTGTGCGGTTCTGTTTCTTGTTCAGATCACACTTGTTTCCACTGCAGTAGGAATGTGCAGCGAGAGCCGCCGCCTTCCCCCGCGTCGTGCGACGCCCCAGCTCGGCGCGTGGACGCCTGTGGGCTCGGGGCCCGGGCAGCGCCGCCCTCCTGGCTGGCCAGTCTGGCGTGTGCAGGCCAGCACGCTCCAGGAGAGGCGCCCTCCCTCCCACCTGCCTTCAAGGGAAGGATTCTTGTTTCTCCGGCTCAGCGGCGGCCCGCGGGATGGGGACTTTGTCTTCATGGTCATCTAAAGGGATCTCTGCTCCCCTACAAGCACTGCCCACATGGCGGGCTTCGGGCCAGCGTCTCACGCTGACAGCTGCCGTCGGCTCTGGGCTCCAGAGCGCCAGTGGCCGGAGCAACTCAGGGCGAGCCTGCGGCAGCAGACTGAGCCGGGCGCAGTGGCCCCTCTGCTCGGCCACACCTCAGCCTCCTCTAAGGCCAGCTGGTCAGCAGAGTGGCCACACCTCCTCCAGATGGCTGCCTGGCGTGGTTCTGGGGGAGGGGCAAAAGGTGGTGGGAGGTGCTGGTCTTTTCTAGTACAGCTGAGAAAATGGGGCTCAGAGGGCGGACTGGAACCCCGCCAGGCCCCACTCTGCCTTGGAGCCGGAGCCGCTGTCTCTGCTCCTGGATCTCCTCCCTGAGCACCTGCGCTGCCTGAGGCAAGGAGGGAAGGGAAGTCAGCCCCTGGGGCCGGGCAGCCTGCACCCCTTGCACCGCCCCAGGGGAGAGGGCGGGACTGCGCAGGCCCCGCCAGGGTGGAGCTGGGCAGCAGGAATGCGAGGCAGCCGGGTTTGAGGGTGTTTCTTGCCGTCAGCATGGCTGTGGTCAGGTGGGGACAGCGCTGCCCGTGGCCTGTGGCTTGCACTGCAGGACACTCACTTCCTGGAGGATTTCAACAAGGTGTTTCTTTGGGCTTCACCTGCCCTGGCTGAGCGTCGCATGGAGACTAGGAGGTGGCTGGCTCCTTGGGGCGGCGGCGGGTGCTCGTGGCCGTTCTCATACACTTCTGTAAGAGGCCGTGCACTTTGGGGGCGGCGTAGGTGCACCAAGACTTTGCAAGGGCGGTGGGGCCCCAGGCCTTTCCCCGTCCCCAGGGTTGGCGCGGCGTTCGGCCAAGCCACCCCCCGGCCGTCGCCTGTCTTCGCGGGGACTCTCTGCTCCGGGGGCCGGGCCGGCGCCTTTCGTGAGGTGCCGCGGCAGGTGTGTGCCTCAGCCAGACGCGCCTCGGGGGACGGCCCGATGCCCCCCGCACAGCCGTCTCGCGCGGCTCCCCAGCCCCTGACCTTGCAGGCGGGAGCCCGAAAGCCACTCGGGACTGGCCGGCGTGTGCCCAGACAGCCCCTTGGCAGCGTCCCCTCCGAGGCTGCTAGCGCCGCCTGGTGCCCCCCTGGCTCTGCCCTCATCGCCCGCCCCCACCATGTTGACCCTGCGCCAGCGTTGGGCCCCCGGGGCCCGACTTCCTGCCGCTCCTGCGCCTCAGCCCCTGGTCAGCAGTGTGGGGGAGCTGCCCAGGGGAGGATGGCAGAGGCCCCATTTAAGAGTGCAGGCTGGGCCTCCCTGCTGCTGCGGGCCGGACGTGGGGGGCCCGGGGAGGCCCAGGGTGCCGCCCCGCCACCCACTCCGTGTTTGGCTCTGCTCGGCTCTTCCTGCCACGGGCGTCTGAGGAGGGCCCCCAGGGGACCAGCGTGTAGGGCCACCCGGCCTGCGGCCTCTGCCCATCCTGTGCCCGAGGGTGCCTGGGAACTTGATGCTAAAAGTCGTTAAGTCCAGTGGGCTTCACTTTCACATGTAGGAGCAGCAGAGAAGTACGAGCTTCGGAAAACATATCCGTTTGCCGTTGCTCTTCTCTGCAGTCTCGGTCTTTCAGATCGAAACTCCCAGTGCC
>NW_004567105.1:1797723-1805920 GCF_000260355.1 Condylura cristata
ACGTCCACAGGTGAGCAGCTCGGCCGTGCCGGGCGAGCCCGCAGACTGGTCCAACGCTGACTGCCCGCTGGTTCGCCCAGCTGAGCGGCTCCTGCAGGGACGCGGCCCGGCGCGGCCCGGCCCCCTCGTGCTGTCTGCTGCAGCCTCCGACGTCCCGGGCAGGACGGGGCTCTGCGGCCCCGGGGACAGGCGGTCTCCTCCCAGCCGTCCCCAGCGCTGCAGGGGGGCTGAGAGAGGACAAAGCGGTCACCCGAGATCGGTGTCCCTTTCCACCAGAGCCCCTGGCCTCGCCGGTCCGTGAGTGCCGGGCTTCTCAAACAGCTCCGTCTGCGGTCCCCAGCCGAGCCAGCTGGCAGCATGCTGGCACGTGTCTGTCTGGACCTGGGCTCAGGAGCCCCGTCCCGCAGAGCCTCTCTGGTGCGCCCCATGCTGGCTGGTGGTCCGTGTCCCTCGGGACGGAAGGTCCAGTACGTGTCAGCCCCTGCCCCGCCTTACGCTGTGAGTGGTCCGGGCCAGCGCCCGGCTGTTTGGCCATGGCGCCCCAGGTCCTAAGCTTTGTGCCTGGTACTGAGGTTTGTTGAATGAACGCCCACATTTGTTTTAAGCCTGTTGACAGCCAGATTGGAACTGGAAATACCAGTTTAGGGACCAACCAGAAGTTTTCCCGGAGCTGTTTCTGCCCCACCCCCAGCCTGCAGCCTGTGCCCTGCCCCGGGACAGGAGGCCCTGAGCCTCTGCTAGGGGAGGCCGCAGCCTCCATGTGTCCTCTGGAGGGCGCGGAGTCACAGGGCGGCCTGGCTCCCTGGGCGCTTATCTCATTTCTTTACAGTCCTGCTGCTTCCTGCATTCTTTTTCCTTTTCTTCTTTCACGCTAAAAGACGTCTGCCAGGACAGGGAGAGGAAGCAGGCCCCTGCGTGGCCAGGCACCGGGCCTGCCCTTGCAGTGCGACGGGTCCCCGCTTCCTAATTCCGCCGGGCCTCTCCTCCCTCGCTCCTGTCCACCCGCACGGCCCCTCGCAGGCCTTGCGAGGAGACCAAGGGCCCGCCCTGGCCTGGCCCCCGAGGAGGGGGCACCCGTGTCCCCCGGGGGCTGGAGCTCTGGGAAGCTGTTTCTGCTGTGCTCGCGGTGAGATCCTGCTCTTGCCCGTGCGCAGCTGTGCCAAGCCCTGCCCGAGGCGACTTGCCCGAGGCTCTGCTGCCCGGCCTCCCGCCAGGGTCTGGGCCAGCAGCTCATGCCCCAGCTCAAGGAGATGAGCCAGCGTGGTCTTGTGGGTGCGGCTTCATTGGGGGGAGGGTCCCTTCCTGCTTGCTTCGCCTCCCACTCTCTGGAGCACTCTGGCAGGCCTGGCCTTTTGGTGTCTGGCTTTCACTGCCAGATGCCCGGGCTTGCTCGCTTGACCGCCCCGATTGCCACCCAGACCGTCTGTCCCCGCCGTGAGCCGGTGTGGGCACCTAGCGTCTCCCCAGGGTCACACTGCTTCGCTCCCCGCTCCGGGCAGCCGTGTGTCCACGCAGGGACGGGGCGATGGCCCGGCCGTGAGCCCTGTGTGCCTGGCCCTCTGGTGCAGGGCCTCCCTGTTTGCTCCTGAGATTTCCCTCAGAATACCAAGGTCTTCTGTGTGGCCACTCCGGGGAGAAAGCCCCTCAGCGAGGTTCCGGCAGGCTTCTTTGGCTGCGGGAACAGGTGCCTGGCGGGCGAGGCGGGTGAGGCGTGGCCTGGCTCTCTGTGCATGGGCGGGCAGCGGACATGGGGCAGGTGCGGGGAGGGGTGAGGACAGGTGAGGGAAGGCCGGGGGGCTGGCAGGTGGGCGCTGCCCCAGAGTCGGGCCAGCAGCGGGGCCGAGGCCCCCCACCTGTGCTACTTTTAAGGGGAGACCTTTTGGAAAATAGAATTCCCGTTGTTTTCCTGAGCGACTGACTTGACAGAATTCTTTCCCTTTCAAGCGCCCCAGTCTGAGCTTCTTCCCAGAACGCTCTGCCGGCGCGGCGTTAGCCGACCGGTGTGAGCGCTCGTCCGACGTGCCTTGGGAGACGGAGCAGGTCTCGGCCTCAGCAAGCGAGGCTCGTGCCTGGAGGCCCCCTCTCAGCGGGGCAGCCTGGTGCCTTGCTGCGTCCTTAGGGAAACAGGCACAGCCCGGTGGGCGCTGCAGAGCAGGGGAGGCCCCCCGGGGCGGGTGATCCGGCCCCCCTCAGCGCAGGCCACCCACGCCAGGATGAGAGCAGCCGTCCTCAGAGTGCCGCCCTGGGTGGGGGCGGAAAGGGCGTCAAGTTCGGTCAGAGCAGGCCCCGGCGGAATGGCCCAGGACCGCGGAGGCTGCTCGGTTACTGCAACAGCAACACTTCTGCGATCCGCTATCCAGTAAAACAAAGTGTCCAGTGGCCCGCTGGCGCCGGGTCCAGAAAAGAGCCGTGTGCGCAGGACGCAGGGAGCGGGCCAGGGCCGGCGGCTGATCTCGGGGTCCCGCGCGGCAGCCCCGAAACGGCAGCCTCGCCCAGCCGGGAAAGTCACTCGCCGCCTTCTCACTGTTCTGGGCCTGACCGGCCGTGGCCGTGAGCCAGTTGACAGTGCGGGACATGAACACGGTGCCCAAAGGCCACGCCACCACAGGGCCAGCTCGGCCTCCCCGGCCCGCGGCCAGAAGGGGCAGCGGAAATACGGATTTGCCCGCAGGAAGACACTCCACACGCAGAGGGCGTGAGCTGGCCGCGTTTATCCAAGGACATGCGCGCAGCTCTCCCCAGGAACACACCGGCTGACGCCCCCGACCGCCACTGGCCCGGCTCTGGCCCCGGCCCTTGGCGCGCTGGGCACTGCGCGGGGTGAGGGCCACATGATGGCTGTTCCTCCTGGACTTTTCCTGGGGAGCCTGAGCAGGAAACATAAACAAGTCAGTGTCCAGCCTCCGAGACCTCTGCGTCTGCTGTGGGTGTCTGTGGGGTGGGGCGTCTCCTGCCCCCCCAGCCTCTGGCGCTGGACCTGCCGGGCAGCGGCTGCAGGCCCCTCCCTGGCCCGCCCTCCCCCTGTCTCGGGCCCTCCCCCTCCCCGCCCTCATGCCTCAGCCTGTTCAGGTGTGGTCAGTTGTGACCTGCCGTATCCTTCCGCCCTGCCGTCGGCTCCTGGACTGCGACTGCCGGCCGGGGCCGCCGTACCCGGCCCTTTCCCCAACTCTCAGCAACGGTTTTGACCTTCAGAAGGTAAAAGTTAGAAAACCAATGATTCGGTGAGATTAAAACGTCATTGTTTTGGCCTAACGTTTTACTGAGCTTATTAGACTACATTATTTATTGAGAGTTTGAGTCCAAATCATTTCTTGAACCACACTGGCTAATGTTTTATCGACTGGAATAGGCTGTTGCCCCACTGTGTGTGTTTGATGAGGTCGCTGAAGTCAGGATGCGAGTTTCTCTGACGGATTCTGTGGTAACTGGCATTTGCCACGCATGGCAGTGCCATTGCCACTCCTTCCTGGGAGCTGGCGGCTGCGAGTGTGTACAGGGCAGCCGCCTCTTGGCGGGCTTCTGGGGAGGCCGGCCTGGGGCTGGGGGCAGTGCCGCCCCTCTGCTGGCCGCGGCGTCTCCGCGCGTTTGCCCAGCTCTTTGCCCAGCCCACAGCGCGTGGCTCAAGGTCAAGGCCGGAGCGCCCGCGCCCCCGTCTCTGTCTGCCCACCCCGGTTCCGGGACTCCCCAGAGGCGCGTGCTCGGCCTCAGCCGCCAGGCGCAGGCTGCTGGCCAAGCTGCCTGCTGGCTTCTTAGCTGAGCGAGCAGTCCTCGAGTCGAGTAAACTCTAAAAGAAGACAGAGTCGCCGCCGTGGCAGCCCCGCCAGTCTGTCCTGCCAGGCAGCAGGAGCCCGCCTCCCCTCCCGCCCCTCCCTTTGCAGGGCGCAGGTGTGCTGAAGCGCCTGGCCAAGGGCGGCCTCTCCCTGGCGGCTGCCCCGACCTCCAAGGCGCCGGCCCAGCGGGGTGGCATCTGGCGGCCCCTCGCCCAGAACGGTGGCTGCTACCGGTGGCCACTTGTACAGAGCGGAAGCCACTGCGCCTGCAGTGTGAGGAGTGGCTCAGACCGGCCTCCAGAAGGCCCAGGGCTCCCTGCCTCAGGCCACGCCGCCCAGGCACCCTGAGCTGGCTGTCCTCCTGCCCTTGGCTCTGCAGACTCCTCCGCCCTGGGCACCTCCCTGCGCACCCCGGGCCCTCTAGGGCTTCCGTATGCACCTGGCGCTGCCTGTGCTACTGGAGCGGGCATGCCAGTCAGGCCCCAGCAAGGGGGCGCCCCGGCCCCGACTTCCTAGGCCCAGGCCGCCTCTGTCGGCGAAGGAGGCCACCGCCCGGGGCCCAGACCCACCTTTCCCGCCCTCAGGTTAGCAGGTGGGTGGCTCTGGGGCTCGTGTCTGCCTGCGCCTGCGGCTGGGCCGAGGTCCCGGCCCCTCAGCCCTCCCTGCACGCCCACCCTGCTTGCCTTGTTCCTCGGCGTCTTTCTCTCTGAACCGCTCTGGTTGTGAGATGAGGGACGTCCACCCCTCCGCTGGGGCTGCGGCCCCTTCAGGGGGCGGGGAGCCCGGGGAGAGGCGCCAAGTGTTCTGCGCGGGAAAGAGCGGGCTGCCACAGAGGCGCATTGTGTGGCAGGAGGTCTGTGCCAGCCCGCCTCCCAGTGGGGGCCCTGAGGGCGCTGACCAGGCTCCCCGTTAGTGCGCCCTTTGTCGGATCTTGGGAACCGGCTGCAGCGGGCGGGGAGGGCGGCCTCCTCGCCAGCCCCCCACTGTTGAGCGCCGCTTCTTGCCTGAAGAGCACGACCTCCCGCCCCGCTCTGCAGCATCCTCCTGCTCCAGCCGGAAGGGGCCAGGGGGACTTGTCTTTTGGGGGGCTGAAGTCTGTTTCTTGAGCTGGAAAACTTGCAGCTCAAGGAAGCCGTGGCCACGGGCAAGTGCTTCTGCTGAGCGGAGGAATGTTGGGGAGTGTGGGGGGGCCAGAGCCCCAGGGAGCAAGGGCACAGCCCACAGCGCCCTGCAGCTGGCCCCACGCCTCCGGGCTGGGCCTGGCGCCTGAGGGCCGCGAGGACGCCCTGAAGGGACGGTGCGGCCTGCGCTGCGGGGTGCGGCCACGTCGGATCCCCGTATTTCCACCTGGCTGTAGCCGGGCCGGCGTGCCGGCGAGTCGGCGTCCCTGAGTGGCATCAGCGGCCCTCGGCGGGTGGCTGCGGGGCCGTCAGGCCGAGCGTGGGGGCCGAAGAAGCCTCACGGTGCCCTCACGGCCGGTGGCCGCCTCCGCGGGTGTGCTGACCCTCAGCCCGAATCCCTTCCACGCTCGGGTGGCCGAAGGTCGGGACAGCGCGGCCCCTCCCTGCCCGGGGCAGCCGGGACAGACCCCGGCACTGCACCACGCCAGTTCCTCGGGCGGCTCGGCGATGCCGGCAGCACCGGTCTGAAGACCTCTCTCCGCCCTTCCCCTTAGCGGCGCGGACTCGGGCACACGGGCCCCACGCGGGTCACGTGGCACACAGGACGCTGCGCCCGCTCAGCCTGACCTTCTCAGGCTGTGAAGCTGGTCAGAAGGGCTTTATTTCCTTGCTTTTGAAACCAGGAGACACGGGTGACTCCCTCACTCCCGTGTGCGTCTGGGAAGGGGCGTCGTGAGCGGTGGGCTCCCACCCCCTGGGAAGATGGGCCTGAGGTGCCGCTGCGGTGAGGGCGGGGCTGAGGTTGGAGAGCTGTCCAGTGAGAAGCTTGGCTCTGAAGGAGAGGGTCGCGCTGGCCCCCGGGGGTTGGGGGCCCAGGGAGAAGATACAGATGGCGTCGATGTTGGGGGTGGTGGGGTGTGGCCGGCCTGTGTGTGAGTGGGGCAGGAGGGGCTGCGGACTGCCCCGGGCCCCCTCTGAGGCCTGTCTGCTGAGAGTGGCCGGAGGAGGTGTGCGGGGCTGTCGTGGCGGGACTTGGCGAGGAGGCCCTGGCCCGGGCCAGCTGAGTGGGAGGTCCAGGCTGCAGGCCGAGACTCCCGGGCTCTGATGAAAGGCGAGTCTGTGTTACTGCGTCTCGGCCTCCTGGGGCATGTCCCCCCGAGGGTAAATATTAGCCCAAAGGAGAGGCCTGGCTGTTACAGTCACAGAAGGCGGCTTGTGGCAGCGGGCTGGGGGAGAGCCCGGCCTCCTGGACAGTGCCCACCACTCCCAGGCTCGCTGGCACCTGCAGGCCAGGCGAGGCCACGGGCCACCTGGGGCCCTGATCCCGCACACGGCAGCCGCCGCTGGCGCTCTGGGCCCGCGCCCTGCCACGCTGTGGGGGCCACGCCCAGCTCTGCTGGGTGGTGTCTGCACGATGCCCGCACACCTGAAGCCATTTCGCAGACGCGACGCCCGGCCCGGCCCCGCGCGCAGCCCGGCGACCCACCGACGGGCTCCTCGTGGGCGCAGGGCGCCCGCTGCAGGCTGCCGTCTCGCTGGGCGGCGGATGCGCCGGCGAGGCCGCCCTCCTCGCCTCAGGCTTCCGCCGACGGTGCGGTTCTGCCGTGTTGTCTGCTTGCTTTGGCCCAGGTGGGCAGGGGGCTCGCCTCGTCCGGCGCTGGCCGGTGGTCTCCCGCTGCCCGCTCGCCAGCGTTCCTCGGCTTGGGAGTGTTTGACTTGTGTCCAGCGTGGGCGGCTGTGAATACGACGGCGACGGACAGTGTCTGAGCTGTTTCTCCTGAGCTCGCTTGCTGCGGTGTCTTGCCCGGAGTGGCGTGACTGGCCGGGGGCTCTGGACGGCGAGCTGCCTGCTCTGGTCACGGCTCTTTCTCCTAAGTTGTGGCTTTTTTATTTTAAGAAAGTCGTGCTTTGTGTGCGTGATGGGATGACTCGGCTGTGTGGCAGGACCAGGCAGGCCCGTCCTGGAGGCGTACCCCGGCGCCTTTCTCCTCCGGCTGCGCGCCCGCCCACGGCTCACGGCCGGCCGGCTCTGCGGCGGGCTCCGGGCCGAGGATGCGGCTGGCCCCTGCGGGCATCCAGCCTCTGCCCTGTTTGCTTGCCGCTGGGGCTGGGTCCTCCGTCTCCATGGCAGGCCCTGCTTGCTGTAGGGCGTAAGGCTTTCACCAGCTGTGGCACGTTTACTTTTCTTCCTTTGCTTTCCACGTGGCGTTTTATTGTGCCGAGGCTGAAATTATGACGTGTCTGGACCCCTCATTTTCCCTCCGACCCCTTATTGCTCTGTCACCATTCTGTCTTTCTCAAAGCCAGGGAATCAGCTGCATCTTTACTGGGCTCCTTATGCACATCAGACTCATCAACGTACACAGTGTGAGTGAGTAATCTGGGTTGACTTTGACCTTGGAGGTTCCTGCCCGCTGTGCCACCTTGGACGAGCCGGAGCGTGCAGGTGTGACGATGCCCTCATCATGAAATGGCTCCGTGAAGCAGGACGGAGGGACCTCGGGATTCAGCGCCTGTGGGCCCGTCACGCTGGCAGGCGCGGGGCGGGTGTCACTCGGCTGGGAGGCTCTTGCCAGGAGATCAGGCCACAACAGGGAAGGAAAGGACCAGCGGGGAAGGAAGAAGCACAGGGCATGCCTTGCTGTGGGCGACCGGGCCTTCCAGAGAGGGGCCCAGCGGGACCGGCCGGCCTGCAGATGCCGCCGCTTCCAGGGACTGGCAGTGGTGATGGGACACCAAGTGAAGGAAACAATTCCATTAAGTAGCACCAAAGAGAACAGGGATTTTAGGAGTAAATCTAACCCGGGAGTCTAGACAGGTGGGCGGAGACAACCTGTGATTGTCACCAGACACTGAAGGTGACGAGCCGGACGTCGTGGGTCGCGGGACTGAGCGCCGCGAGGGCGGCACGCCCGGGCGACCGGCAGCCCAGCCGGCGCCAGCGACGTCAGCAGGGGCACAGGGGCCCAGACTGGCCCGGAGGGTCTTGAAGAGGCCAAAGGTGGGGCTCTCGCCATTCCCAGTTCCGAAAGTTCCCATAAATCTGCAGTCTTTGGGACGGTGCCTGATGGTCATCTCAATGCCGACGTTACACGCGCCACAGCGGGCGAGGAGCTGTCGGCCCCTTCTCGCCCGCGGCCGACTCCCAGAGCCAGAGGCTCCTTCCGGGCCTCCCTGCACCCTGATTTCAAGCGTGGCGGCTCGCTGGGTCCGAGCCGCGGGATTCGGTGCAGCCCGGTCCTGCCTTCCCCGCTAGCGCCTCGGTCTGGACGTGCCAGCGCGAGCCTGCCCTGGGCCGTGCCCGGG
>NW_004567105.1:1806503-1808756 GCF_000260355.1 Condylura cristata
GGCGCCCGCAGGGGGAGCGAGTGGCCAAGCCAGGGCCCAGCCAGGGCTCGCCCGGCGTGTGTGAGCACCGTGGAGGCCGGAGCGGAGGCTGGCGGTCGAACGGGCGCGGCCTGGGCAGGCACTTCTCCAGGACGACCCACAGCGGTCGAGCACAGCAGAAGGCTGGACATCGCGAGCCTGGGGCGAGGCGGGGGGCCACGGCGGGAAAGGCGGCGGCCGTGAGGGGAGCCCCCGACGCGCGGCTGGGGGTGTGAGGCGGTCGGGATCCTCGCAGGTCCGAAGCGTCCGGCCTCTCGGAGCGGTTCCCCTCCTGGGACCCCCCAAGGAGAGGAAGAGGCCCCATGAAGGCCTGCGGGCATAGGCCCGCCGCCCCTCAGCCGGGAGCACGGTGGGGTCTGCCCAGTGGCACAGGAAGTGGCAGTAGACGGAACAGAGCGCAGAGCCGGCGGCGTGGGCACACCCAGCGCCTGGCCGGTGACAGAAGCCCGGTGGCCCTGCGTCTGGGGCAGGACGCCCCAGAGCAGGCAGCTCCGGGCCGAAAAGATTAGTGCTGGGAGGGGCGGAGGGGGCGCTGGGGTCGCGGGGGCTATTGAGCACAGGGCTGCTTTTGGGGGCCATTTGGGGCCCCCGCAGCCTGTTTTGCATTTTCACACTCGGGTCAGGTTTGAAGACAGGTCATTTTTTGTTCTTTTTAAAGTAACTTTGCTATTTATAAACCCGCGGGGCAGCAGATCAGCGTTCAGGCTGGGAGTTCGCTGAGCCTCCGTTCCCAGGGCGTGTGCCAAGCAGAGGTCTGCAGAACCGAGCCGAGGCCCTGACCCGCCAGCCACACGCGTCGCTGCGTCCGAAGTGTGGGTTCGGGGGCACGTCGGCCTAGCGCTGATCCAGCTCCTGGTCAAATCGTGCAGCCAGCAGGCACCCCGTGGCTCACCCCCAGGTCCTGCCTTGCGCCCGCTCTTTATACCCGGAGGCGAGGCTGGTCAGAGCAGGAAAAGCCTCCATCGCCGCCTTTGCCGTGAGTCGACAGCAGGTGAAGCAGCCCCGGGAGGGTCCCGGCCCCAGACCCAGCATATTCAGTCCTGGCTTTGCCCATGCAAAATCCACCACCTTCTCTAACCCCCACCTCGGAGGCGCCCGCCCCCTCCCTCCGCCTTCCCACGCCTGTCCTGAGTGCGGCTTCTGCTACCCACGGGTAGGACAGGCTCCCTGGGGGGTTCCGGGTGGGTGGGCGAGGCTTCTGTAGGGTTCTCTCCTGACCCAGAGCGGCGCTGACTGGGCAGGCGGGGGGAGCCAGCGCCCTGCACCCCCGGCCAGGCTGCGGCCACAAGCTGCAGGGCGAGCGAGGACCCTCGCCTTGCTGCAGCCCGCCTGTGAGCTGACCGCGGTGGTCAGGGGCCAGGCCCCCTCCCTACGGATAATCGCAAAGGTCAGCTGTCACCTCCTGGCCTGCTCAGGGCTTTCTGATTCGGGGCCTTTTCCTTCCTTCTTGAGGCCGATTTTAAGAAGAGGAGAGATGGCCCCGTTCTCAGGGGTGGCAGCCCCTCAGCCCCTCTCTCAGCCGAGCCCCCCGCTGGGCGGTCTCTTTGTGTCCCCGCTTCCTCATCAGCCCAGTGCGGAGGGGCCGAGACCTCCCCACCCTGCCTGAAGCGACTGCGTGTTGGTCTGAACACGCACATTGGCTCGCTGTCCCTGCTGCCCATTCTTAGGGCTGCGGGCATGGGTCCAGCCAGGTGGGCGAGGGCGGGCATGGCCGCAAGGGAGTGAGCAGAGCAGAGCCGCAACCGCCGTCTCCCGGGAAGCCGCAGAGGGGCACCGTGTCCGGCCGCTGGCCCCCAAAAGTGTGGCCCTAGGTCGTGACCAGTGTGGTGTCTGAGGAAGGGCCTGGGGGCGGGTCTCCTGCTCCTTACAGTGGCCTGGGGCAAGTCTGGGTGTCCTGGGGGGACGCCGACTAAAGGCTTAGCACGCGCTGGTGGTCAGCTGGAGCAGGGGAACTGGGCGCTCTCGGGAGGCCCGGCTGGGGGGGACGCTGGAGGTGGAGGCCGCTGTGTCCATCTGCAGGCCTCCTCCAGGTCTCTCCTCAGCCTCTGCCACCGAGGGCCCAGCCTCGCCCTGGGGCTCCGCTGACTTGGCCCAGCGGCCTGCCTTGCCCCGCGCCCGCCTCTGGTCCCTTCCTTCCGGATGCTCGCCCAGGCCCCGGCTCCTCCGTGGCGTCTGGGCCAGGTGGGCGAGGGCGGCCCGGCCGGGAGCGGGAGC
>NW_004567105.1:1808974-1809494 GCF_000260355.1 Condylura cristata
GAGACAAGGTGCGGTGACTGCAGGGTGAACTACGGTTCGGGCGCATTTTCACTAACCCGGACCCAGGGCTTGGCACAGCCAGCGCTGCCTATCTTTGCCATCGGTGCCGCGGACGCGGCCCCGGGAAGCCCGGAGCCTGGCTCCATCTCCCTAGGCCAGGCCGGTTCTGCAGAGACGCCGTGGGGTCGGCCCAGGGGAGCGACCGGACTCTGGTGGACACCAGGCAGCCCTGTGGGAGACAGAATCCCTCAGCGTGCAGGGGTCTGGCGGGAGCTGCCCGGAGCCCTGCGGGCCCCGCACCCCACTCAAGGTCCCTTGGCCTCCACGGGGACCCTTCGGGCCCCCGAGTGTGGCTGGGCGGTTCTGCTGGGCTCTGGTAACCGCCAAATAGGGATCTCAGTGACTTTAAACTCGATGAACAGTGTGTGTCGGAGAGCGTGAGACAAAGGCCACGCGCAGAGAAGTCTCCGGCGACTGCCGAGTGTCCGCCGGCCGGCGGCGGAGCGCGGCCCCACGGCGC
>NW_004567105.1:1810281-1811772 GCF_000260355.1 Condylura cristata
GGCCGGCCCGCGGCGTCCCCAGGCGCCCGCCCTCCTCCTGCATGCCACTGCGCTGAGGTTTCTGTCACGGCTGCTCAGGGCTTCCGGAAAGCCCCGCAGCGCCTCAGCCCCCGTCTCGGCCTCCGGCTTCCCCGGCGGCGGCGTCAGACCGGGCTCCGGGCTGCCGTGCGGGGCGCCGTGGCCGTTACCCCGAGGGCTGCGAGCAGAAGAGCCGCCTCGAGGAATCACCGAGGAGCTAGAAGTGGCTCTGAGCGCGGAACGCTTGTGGTTACTCATGCCAGAAACGAGTCTTTCTCCCTCTGTGAAGTTCAGGAAATGTCAGTATTTCTTGAATGACTGAAAAGGCTAACAACGGTCCGTCGCCAAGACCCACGTGCTTGTCTTTGGCAGAGTCACTGCTCTCCTTGCTTAGGCAAAGGTCCGGGTACGCGCCAGTCACGGGGGCGAAAGCGAGGGGCCCTGGGAGCGCGCCCCCTGGGAGCCAGGCCCAGAAGAGAAAGGGCGGGGAGGAGGAGGTGGAGGGGGCTCCCCGGGCAAGGGCCCCAAGTGAGCGAGCCCGTGGGCGCGCCCCCCGGGGAGGCCTTCCAGAGAGGCAGCGAGCTCGGGCTGGGGCGGCGCCAGCCTGGGGTGCCTGCAGTGTCCCGGGCGCGGGGAGGGCGTGGCCTGGGCAAGAGACCGAGGACACCTGAGGGCCTGGACCGGGCCGGGGCTCTCGGACTGAGCCTTCTGGGCCTTGGAGACACCCGCCTCTGGCGGAGCTCTAGCTGCTTGCCCGCCGCCTGCGCGCCGGCCGTCTGGGCGCCTGTGAGGACAGCTGAGGGTGCGGCCCCTGGTGTGAACCGCAGCTGCTTCGCCGGGCCTCCAGTGACCGCTCCGGAGGTGGCGGGACTTAGGCTAGTACGTGAAGTGACCTCTGCCCGGCCAGCGAAGCGTGAAGCTCCGAGGGACTCGCCTGGTGCGGCCGCCGGGCTTTGTCGCTGTGAGCCCCGCCTGCGCGAGGTGGGCCTAGGGCCTGCTGTCCCGAGACGCGGCGCCAGCCAGAGACAAGGTGCGGTGACTGCAGGGTGAACTACGCCCAGGGCTCCTCACACGTCTCGAACGCTCCTGGTGACTCGGCCAGATGCGATCACAGGGCCCGGACCACAGCTGGGCCCGCTGAGGGCCGGGCCGGGCTTCCGGGGCGCAGGCCGCCCTCCGTTGTTGGAGTAAACACTACCAGTGTCCGGGCTCAGGCACGCTGGACACTGACCTCTGTCTTTCCTTTGAGCAGTGTTCGCGTTTCCACACGGGGTCACCGGGAACCCAGTCCCCGCTCCCGCCTCGTGGGCTCTAGAGCCAAACCCCGCCCAGGCCCTCCCCGGACCCCGCTGTGCAGGAGCCCCAGAGGCCAGAGAGTAGCAGGAGAGCCCCGCTTCCTCACAGGGGCGAGGGGACAGGCCAGACAGACGGAGTGGAAGCCAGGAGCTGGGTGCGCAGGGCTGTTCTGGCTTA
>NW_004567105.1:1812856-1814223 GCF_000260355.1 Condylura cristata
GGCCGAGGGTCTGGGCTGAGCCCGCGCCGCTTTCTCAGCTCTCGGCTGGCGGCTCCTGCGCTGAAGGCTCACAGCCGCCTGTGCTTTGGGCGTGACTCTCAGCCCCGCCCCTCCCTTTCCCGAGAGCCCTCTGCCGCCCACGCAGTGCAGGCCGTGCGTGGGGTCCAGGCTTCCGTGCCTCTGTGCCCCCCACAGCCCCCACCGCACCGTGCAGGCCGGGCCGGCTCCCTGCCGGAACCACGCTCTGCTGGCGCGGCTGCTGTCTCGGGAATCAGCGCAACCACCCGCTCTCCCTACAGGCCGGCCTGCGCGTCTCACGCCCGGAGCTGACCCTGCCCCCGCGCGTCCCCGCCGCCCTTTGTGGCCGCGATGGCCGTCACCTACGATGACTCGGTGGGCGTGGAGGTGTCCAGCGACAGCTTCTGGGAGGTAAGGCTCGCCCGCGCCTGTGAGTGCGCCAGGGTGGCCAGGCCTGTGCGGCCCGGAAGGCTTTCGTTCTGGGGAGCAGGGGCAGGATCGCAGGCTGAGAAGCGTGTACCCCGACGCAGGCAGGTGGGGGGGGCGGCAGCCCGAGGAGCGCTCGCCTGGCGGGGAGGTGAGTTTCTTGGGGCAGGTTGTCCTGTCCATGCTGGGCCCCGGCCTGGCCAGAGGCTCCGTGACTTTCCCAGGGCGTGAAGTGACCTGTCAGCGCAGGCAAGCGGCCCAGGGCTAAGGGGCGGCTGGCAGCGGCCTCCCTCCGTCCACTGGTCGGGGACACACGCCCGCCCCTTTAAGTGGCATTGTGAGTTCTGAAACTTTTTCGGAAGTCGCTTTCCCTGCACCCCACTTATTTCTTCTGCCTGCTGCTGGCCCATTTTCAAACAAGCTTTGTTCTTGTAGCAAAAGCCTGCAGCTTGCTCGGCAGTTGCGGGCTTCGGGCACTGGCTTCGCAGGTGGGGAGCCCCGGCTCCCGCCTGGCCCCCCTTTGCTAGAGGGTGGCCCCCCCTGAGCTGCTTGCCTGCCCTGAGCCTCAGGGTCTCCGTCTGTAAAGGGGGTGGCCGGCCTCTGAGGCCTCTTCCAGAATCGGGCCGGCGACGGCCAGGGCCTGGCCCGAGGCCCCTGTCAGCGCCGGCCGGTGGGGCAGCCGCCAGCGACCGCCTGGGGTACCGTCCCGTAAAGACAGGCCATCACGGCCCGTCATGTTTTCTGTCCTCCGTTCCGGGAGAAAGGGCACTGGCCTCAGCTCGCCCCGTTTCATGAGGCGCTGGGGGCCGGCGGCTTGTGGCAGCCGGGGCCCCGCCCCGAGGCGCCGGCTTCCTGGCGAGCAGAGACACCGGCTGGCGCCAGCACGCGGGCTCCTGGGCCGCCGGCAGTCCTCTGGGGCGTCC
>NW_004567105.1:1814387-1814928 GCF_000260355.1 Condylura cristata
CAGGCAGCTCCCGCCGCCTCCACGTCGTGGGAACTGGCGGCGCCCGGTGTGGGGCGCGCCTAGGTCTGGGGGCGGGGGGCGGTCAGGGGCCTTGGGCAGGCTGCTCATTTTTCTCTGCCTCAGTTTCCCAGTCTTAGAGGTGGAGGCAGCAAAGGCCTTGGAGGCTGCGGCTGCATCTGCACATGCCCTGGGGCCAGCAGGCAGCCTACCACCCGGCGGGGAGGGAGCCGCTGGGTACCGGGTCAGGGGTGAGTGTTCAAGGGCATGAGTCCAGCTGTCTGTCACGTAGCCCTCGGGGCCTGCAGGCTTGGGGGTGTGAGACCACAGCAGGCCTGAGCCCCCACTCTCTTGAGCCCTGACCTCCCCGGGCCCGGGGGGCTGTGGCTGGAAGGCACGACTGGCCGCCAGTCACTGGGTCAGGACGCTAGCCCTGAGGCAGCTTCTGGAAGGTGGCGCCATGCCGCAGTGACTTTGCCCCCTCAGGCCTGAGTTTCTTGCTAGTAAACTGGGACACTGACAAGCCATGTCGGGGCCCCAGGAG
>NW_004567105.1:1815423-1816433 GCF_000260355.1 Condylura cristata
GCAGGAGGACAGGGCGCCCCGCGCCGGGAACAGGGGCCCCAGCCCCTGTCCTGCCGTGTCCCTGGTGCACCCTCCTGCCCACACATTCCCGAGCAGCCTTGCCAGGCCTCGGCTCAGCACTGGAACTGCCGGCCCGGGGGTGCGGGCACAGACCCGCCTGTCTCCTCGGGCTCAGGGCGGTGCCGCCCTCCAGCTCGCCAGGGCGGCCAGCCTTCGGGTCTGCGGGGCGGCCTGGGTGTGCCTGCCTCCGGCTTGAGCTCTGAAGTCCGGCTGCAGGCGGCCCGCCCGCCCAGGGCAGAGACGCTCCTGTCTCCTCCCGCCTCTTGCTGGCTGGTTTTGCCTCTGTTGAGTCCTGCCGCGCGGCAGCAGGCCCCTGGAAGGCTGCCGAGGGCTTGGCCCAGGCCTCCTGGGGCAGTGTTGGAGCTGACGTGCCGTCAGGCCGGGCGGCAGGAAGTAAGGCCACCGCAGGCCTGGGCCTGCTGGCCTGTGGAGCCAGAGTCAGCGTCAAGACGGCCGGGGCCTCGCTGGGGACCCCGGGTGGGGTTCCGTAGTCTTCTGGGGCTCCTCGGCCCAGAGGAACCCCGGGCAGGGAGAGGTCCAACCCCCAGTGCGTGGGGCGGCCTGCGGGTCCAGCCAGGGACCTGGGTTGCCACTGTCAACTGGCTGCTTCCAAGATGGCCTGCTGCCCACCTGCTGTCCATGACTAAAGAGGGGGAAAGCTGAAGGGAAGCGCATGGAGTCAGGGGGTGTGGCTTCCTGGACCTGCCGCACCTGCCTGGGCTGTGGCAGAGCCAGGTCCCGCCCCTCCCGCCTGGGGGAAGGCTCCAGCCCTCCAGCCCACCGGTGGCCGAGCAGCCCAGGCAGGAGCATAAAGCCCTGGACATTCCCGCCCTCCCGCAGGCGGTGCTGCGCTGCTCAGGGCGCAGCTGCAGTAGGAACCGCTGTGGCTGCCAGAACAAGAACAGGCCTCCCGGCACCCGGAGCCACTGACCGCAGCGCCGCACGGCCCC
>NW_004567105.1:1816643-1817252 GCF_000260355.1 Condylura cristata
CGGGGCGGGGCGGAGGTAGGCTGGGCCCGAGCTCGCGGCGCCCTCTGTCGCCTAGGTCGGGAACTACAAGCGGACGGTGCGGCGCATCGACGACGGCCACCGGCTGTGCAGCGACCTCATGAGCTGCCTGCACGAGCGGGCGCGCATCGAGAAGGCCTACGCCCAGCAGCTCACCGAGTGGGCGCGGCGCTGGAGGCAGCTGGTGGAGAAAGGTAGGGTGCCCCCCTCCTCGCCCCGCCTTTCCCTGCCCGCCTCGCGCTGGCCACACGCGCTGGGTGCCCGGAGCGCGGCCGGCCCAGGCCACGTGCTCAGCTCTGCCTGCCCGTCTGCCCGCTCCTTGAGGGCCCAGACGCGGGGGCCCGCCGGCAGAGGCCGCAGGACGGCAGCAGCCTTCTGGCCACGTCTGTGACAGGGCCCCCCTCCCCTCCCCCACGGTGCTCAGGAGGCGCCGGAGCACCCCAGGGCCCCCCAGCAGGAGCGGGAGTCCATGGGTTAGGGGTCCCTGGGTGGCGGGTTAGTGGGGCTTCTCGGGGCCCTTCAGGACAGAGCTTCTGCCCTGGCCGCTCTGCCAGCAGGTCCAGCGGGGGAGCCGGCTGCAGGGAGGACGGG
>NW_004567105.1:1819532-1822218 GCF_000260355.1 Condylura cristata
CCAGGGCCTGGGCCCACCTGACCGGCGCTCTCCCTCAGACCAAGGAGAAATACGAGAAGTCCCTGAAGGAGCTAGACCAGGGCACCCCCCAGTACATGGAGAACATGGAGCAGGTGTTCGAGCAGTGCCAGCAGTTCGAGGAGAAGCGGCTGCGCTTCTTCCGGGAGGTCCTGCTGGAGGTGCAGAAGCACCTGGACCTGTCGAACGTGGCCAGGTGAGCGGCGCTGGGGCTGCCCCGCGTGGGGAGAGTTGCCGAGCTCCGGGCCGGGGCCGGCAGCGGTGGGGTCTCCCGGTGCGCCCTGTGCTGCGGTGACCGTGGGGCCAGGCCTCTGGGTGTCTGCGCCCGGCGGTCAGCCTGCAGGAGCTGGCGCCGCCGGCACGCCCCGCCCCCGCACGCGCTCTGGCCTGCAGGGAGGGCGCCTCGGGCGGCCCCGGGTCTGGCCCTGGCCGCCACTCGCCCCCAGGGTCCGGCAGCAGGACTGGCCTCGTGAGTTGAGACCCAGAAGCCAGGATCCCCCCTCACCCTCCCGCCGCGCTCCTGGGGGCCGTGTCAGGGCAGAGACCGCCCTCACTGCACCTCGCTGCCCTCCAGCGGGGCGTCTGGAGGTGGTCAGGGCCAGGGCTGGCCACGGGCAGTTGCCCGGCCTCCTGCACAGAGAATGAGGAGCGGCGGGGCCTGAGACGCGGGCCGGCCCCCGCTGCGTGTGTCTGGGCCCGTTCTGCCTGGCGCTGCTCCACCCTGGCGCAGCGGCCGCGCAGTGGCGGGGATGGAATGGGCAAGACGCGCCCTCCACCACGCTCCGGGGGCCGGGAGTTGGGGTCCGGTGGTGCAGCCCCCGGGCGGTCCTGCCTGTCCCGGCCCTGCCGTCTGCCGTCCTTCGTGGCCGGGCGGCCCCCCAGGCTTGTGGCGCCTTGGGGCGCACTGGCCCGTTCCCCGGCGCCAGTCCCCAGCACGGTCCCATCCGAGGGCCTGGGCGTCGGGCACCCCACACACTCCAGGAGGGCGGCCGAGGCCCGCGGGGCGGCTGTGTGCCGGGCGCACGGTCAGAGCTGGCCGCACCACACCCAGGGACGCCCCTGCCCACTGGCCACTTCCTGTGGGTGGGTGGCCTGGCCGCCTGACAGACAGCGCCCCCGTAGGGCCCCTCTGAGCTCACAGTGTGCAGCTTCCGGGGCGGTTCTGGTCCTGACTGAACGGGACAGATGGCGCCACGCTCGGGCAAGTGCTGTGCCACCGGCCCTGATTATAGCTGACGCGTCGGAGCCAAAGCGTGGCCTCCGCGGTGCGTCGCCGCGGCCGGCCCCGGCCCCTGGAGCAGGGCAGGGCTCGAGGCGCCCCCGGGGAGGCCGCCGGCCCGCCAGCCTCTCGCTTCTCTCTCCGCCTAGCTACAAGCACGTCTACCGCGAGCTGGAGCAGAGCATCAAGGCCGCCGACGCGGTGGAGGACCTGCGCTGGTTCCGCGCCAACCACGGGCCGGGCATGTCCATGAACTGGCCGCAGTTTGAGGTGAGGCCGGCTGCGGTGACCCTGCGGCCGGGGGGAGTCCAGGGGCCTGACCCAGGGCCTCAGAGTACTCAAGCTCGTGTCACCCGTTGGCCGCTGGCGTGCCCTCAGGGCAGGGGACACCCGGAGCCCCCGACTCCTCCGCCAGACGGCACATTCAGCCCCGTGGGTCAGGTTAATGCTCCTCTTTTCCCGTGTTCACGGTCTGAGCCCGCAGCATCTTGACACTGCAAAACATGAAAGCCGGCCATGGGGTCCCTCACACCTGGGCTGGTCACCAGGTGCCCCGTGGCCGCCAAGGGCAGCAGCAGCTACCAGTACTACCCCTTGTCCTCTCAGGGACACATTCTCCCGCCCGGTGGGAGGCCCGGGGGAGTCCCCGAGGGACGTGCCTCGAGCCAGCCCTGTGCCCAGTGTGGGGTGGGGTGGCATTGAGTGGCTGGGCCTGCTGGGGGCCCTGCCTGGTGCGGCTGTCCCCTGGCGCCCCCTGCTGGGGGCCCTGCCCGGCGCTGCTCCCCCAAGGCCCAGGGCCTTCCTGGGGGTTGGGGCCTGGGGTCGGAGTGCGGACCCTGCGCCCCAGCTGCGGCGCGGGGCAAGCACACCCCTGTGACGGCGCACCCTGGGCCTCGGGCTCCGGGAGTCACCTGCCAAGTGCTCCTGGGCCCAGGGTCACCCCGAGAGCCCAGAGGACAGAGTGACCTGAGGGGAAAGTTTGAGGCTGACCGCCGTGGGGGAGGCCGGAGCGCGGGCCTGGACCAGCCTGCGTGTGGCCGCGCGGGTGGCCGTGAGGGTCACGCTTGGCCTTCTCTGACGACTCTGTTTGTTTTCATTTTTCATGCCACGAGGATGAAGTAAGTTTCTCTCTGATGGCTTCCCGCGGAGTGGCGCGGGCCGGCCTCGAGGACTGTGACCTTGGCCACAGCCTGGTTCTGGCTGGGGGCCGCGGTGTCCGGCCGCAGCCGCGCCCGGCTGTCGCCTGCTGGCCTTGCTGTCCTCCGCTGGTCTCAGAGCCACTTGCTTGGGACTGACCGGCCTTTACTCCGCTGTGGGGCCGAGCTCTCCGTCAGCTATTTCAGCTGGCCCTCAGGGGTGGCCTGGACCCGGGCCCGCCTTGCCTCGCTGTCGCCTTCCTCCCGGGGCCTCGGTTTCCTCGCCGGCCGGGTGACAGCGGAGGCTGCTGTG
>NW_004567105.1:1824156-1825465 GCF_000260355.1 Condylura cristata
GTCCGGGGGCCCTGCCTCAGCCGGTGCCTCTGCTGTGGGCACCTGCCACGGGCTCTGCGTGGCCGGGCTGCAGCCCGCCTGTGCCTGGCCGCGGGCGGCCCTGTGCAGAGGCCGCTAGTCCTTGCTTTGCTTGGCTGACCTGGGCAACTCAGGGTGCCCACCCTCTGGGGGCCTCTGGAGTGCGGGGCTGCTCCCTCCCTGAAGCCCCCAGCACCCACCCCAGGGGGCTGCGCCACCAGGCGGCATAGCGGCTGGCTCTGGAGCCTCCGTGGCGCAGGCAGTGTGCCTTCCCCCGTGTTCGCTGTGAAGGAACTCGCAGCCGGGCGCTCGTGATTCAGCCTTAACCCCGCTGCACCCCACCCACTCGTGGAAACCAGGTCCCCGGGGTGGCAGTGGGCCAGCCGCCCCGCCCCGCCCGTGCCCCCATGACTGGACTCGGGCGTGGCTGCCGCTGCGCAGAGCAGAGTCGGGGTGCGACCCTGGGCGGGCGGCTGGGGGCAGAGCGGCCCCCGGAGCCGCACAGCTGCGGGCTGAGCCAGACAGAGGCGCTGTGCGGTGGGCCCGCCGCGCCCCCGGCCCCCGCGAGGCCTGAGCGGGGCTCAGCCCGGCCCTCTCCTGCCAGCTCCTCTGCCACCGGGCCCTGGCCCGAAGGGGGGCTTCCTTCACGCTGCACAAGCCCGAGTCGCCGACACCCCTCTGTCTGAGTCTGGGAGGGTTGGCGGAGGCTCCGAGCTGGGTGCAGGGGAGGGAGTGGGTGCCAGCCACCTGCACGCCGGCAGTGGTGCCCGGGCAGGCGCTGAGGCGGGAGGGAGGAAGGACGAAGGCGCAGGGGCTGGGGGCGGCTCCTGAGCCGGGGCCTGGCCTGGGGCAGCCAGGAGGGCGCCGGCCTGAGGCTGAATCCTGCTGCGGCCTCTGGGAGCTTTCCGCTGCGGTCGCACGAGGGCTGCGGTCGCACGAGGGACGGGGCTTCGCGGCACTCAGAGGCCGTGACTGGCAGCTAAGTGCAGTCTAGGGAGACGAGCGGGGCCGGCCCGGGGTGTGCCCGCCTCCCTGCCACGGGCCAGGACGGGGCCGCGGGGGGCGGCGCTCTGGCCCCTAGAGGCCGGTGCCCGCCTGCTCGCCAAGATCGCTGCCTTTTTGTCCTGCAGGGGACGAGCTGACCAAGATCGAGGACGAGGATGAGCAGGGCTGGTGCAAAGGACGCTTGGACAACGGGCAGGTGGGCCTGTACCCAGCGAACTACGTGGAGGCCATCCAGTGACGGCCCCTGGCCGCCGCGGGGCGAGGCCACGGCCCAGGCGCTGCCCCG
>NW_004567105.1:1826872-1831439 GCF_000260355.1 Condylura cristata
GCAAGGCACTGCCCCAGGGGTGGCTCTGCCCGACTGGGGGCCGGGGCGGCTCTTTGTGTGGGGCCACCCCTGTCAGGTGGGGGTCAGAGCCGCCTGCTGGGGGGGGCTTCTGCCAAGCAGGGAGGTCAGGGCCGGCCGGGCAGGCAGCGGGGCCCCAGGCACCTGGCCAGGGTCGGCACGAGGACGCTCGGGCAGGGAAAGAGCTGCCGGGGGTCCCGACACCCGGGACTGACTCGCGTCGCAGGCGGCCCAGCACTCACAAGTGGGGCGCAGCAGCCTCCCAGCCTGTCACCCTCACGGCTCTGAGGACGCCGGCCGCTCCCGGCCAGGGGTGAGTACGCTCTGGCTGGGCGGCGGCAGGGTCTTGCCCTGCGGAGCCCCCGCAGACGGGCGGGCCAGGGCTGTCCCCCGTCCTTACCTACCCGGAGGCAGCCAGGCCCTGCCTGCCAAGCCAGCCTCAGGTGAGCGGGCGGGGCCGCCTGGGGGCAGCTGCCACCAGCCAGAAAGGCCTGAGGGGCCTGTGGCCGCCTGGACAACACCACCCTGTCCCTGGAGAAATGGGCACGTGGGGGCACAGCGAGGCGGCGGTGCCCTGCCCGGCCCGGGGGGTTGGTTCAGCGGCCGCTTCTCCGCCCCCAGGCACCCGAGGCGAGGTGGTGCCAGAGCAGCTGTGAAGACGCCCAGGTTTGCCTTCCTCTTGTTACGGGGCACCCCTGAAGCCCCAAACCTGCCTGCTCTAAGTGGGCTCTGCCATCCGCCGCAACAAGACAAAACACACAAAACTTCAATGAAAAGGGACTTTGATACAGTGAATGTACAATACGGAACACAAAGAATAGAACTTCTAAGTCAAACACCTGAAGTGACCCGTCCCCTCGTGGGCAAAGTCCACCCAAAAGGGACTGGCCCAGAGCAAGGCCTGAAAGCTGCCACTAGACTAAAGCACCTTCTAGACTAAAGCACCCATGGCAAAGGGTCAGAAATGGCCAGACAAATCTGGGAGGAAAAGAGCAACATCAAAATCAGGATAAACACGGCCACAGTCACCTCCCCGCAGGTCTCTCACCCACATCTGCCTTCACCAGTCCAGGGTCAGGAAATAAGCCCAGCTTCTTCCTCACATGCTGGCTGCTCCACATGGCCTCCTCAGGGCTCCTCCTTCTCCATCTGGCCTCCTTCTCTCTTCTTCTCTCTTTTTCTCTGCTCAGTTCCACCCTCCTTCTGGGTGGGGCAGGGAACCTGGAACTTCCCCTTCTCCTAGGGACCCCCGTTACAACATCAGCATATGGACTGGACATTGATTGGCCTATGAATCACCTTTTTTCTAAGAAAAGTCTGGAGTCATTTTGACCTTTAGTAGAGATTATAACAGTTTTAAAATCCATCTATCAAGGTTAAAAGAGGCACATAGATACATAAAATTTAAGACTAATATTACTGTATTTACCACAGTGGAGATTTAACCAAAATAAAGTCCCTGAAACCTTATCTGTTACTTAAGGGCTTTCATTCTCAGAGAGGCGTCCTAGGGGGTAAAGTGAGGCAGGAAGAGGAAATGTAAGTCAAACCACAAAAGGAAATACGGTGAAGTTCTTTGAAGACGAGTTAGAAAGTTTAAGTGAATTTCCTTAAACTCTAGTCGAAAACTTAATTAACTCTGAATAGGAGACATGGGTGTATTTTTTATTTAAAGGCTAGATAGTAGAATCCTGAAAAACTAGTTAGAAAGCTTAGGTGAATTTCCTTGAAGTCTAGACAGTAGAAAACCTGATTCGCTCTGAATAGGCGGCTTGGGTGAATTTCCATATCTAAAGCCTAGATAGTGGAAAGCTTAAGCAGTTCTTTAGAAACTGAATAGAAGGCTTTGTGCGGTAGTAGGGGGACGAGATTTGGGATTTTGTCCGTCAGGGCAGTGAAAAGTATGTTCCAGTACTGCCTCAGTATTGACTTTGCTGTAGCACAGCCAATTGCTCTTATCAATCAGCCAATCGTAAGATCACTTTTGACTTCAAGGGGAATTTTTCGCCCTGCTGCAGCGCCTGACGCTGGGGCAGTCCAGTTGTCAACTGAAGGTTGCCGAGAATATTGTGATATTACGATTATACAAACAAGGGAGGTCGTCACATAAATTAGCGTGGAAAGTCTGATTTTTCAGACCATTTCCCCTCCATCCGGAACCGTGTCCGACGACAGAAGCTGCATGGCTTGTGTCAGGCCGCCTCCGGGCGTGTGGTCACTGAAGAGGAAACTAACCCGAGAGGTTGGGTGAGCTGGGCCAGGGCCCAGAGCCAGTCCACCAGAGCTGGGGCGTGAACTCGCGTGAACTCCGGTGTGCACGGCGCTGTGTCTAAACCACGGGCTCTCAAACAGCTGGAGGGCTCGTTACCCCAGGCACTGGGCCCTCCCAGAGTTTCTGAGCCCCAGGTTGGGGGGGTGGGGCCTGAGTTCTGATACCAAGTCCCATCAGCCACCGTCCAGCCCCAGGGGTGGGCGAAGGGTCCTGAGAGGAACGAGAGGAACGCGGTAACGAGGCCCCGCCCTGGGCTAGTCCGCGGGTTCCTGCAAAGGCTGGGTGGGGGAGGGTGGCAGCCAGGTCTTGGGGGAGAGGTGCCCCCTCCCCCTGCGTCCCCAAGGAGCTGCGTGTCCTTACCCGGTCCCTTCACCTCCTGACCGGTGTCCTCATGGGAAATGGAGAAATGGTTTTGGTTGAGCCTTTTCCATAATCATGATGTCAAGGCTGTGAAAAGACTTGGGGAGAAACCGGGAGACGGCGTGCCCGTTTGGAGGGCCGTGCCCACCCCAATCATCACGCCGCTGCTCCCAGCTCCCTTCTGTGGCTCAGGAGGGGCCAGTGCGGCATGCCAGTGCCTTTACGCACCTAGTCGGTGTTTCAGTTTATGGCTGTGTTTTGTGTTTCTCATCAGAGGGACGGGCCTACCCAAGGGCACAGAGCCGATCTCCTGTCTTATTCTCGGTGTTTCCCTAGCTAGGTGTCCGGCCCGTGAAAGTTAAATCTGTACGCAGTGGGAGCTGCGAGTTTCTGTGCTGCACACGGGAGGCTCCACTGGTGACTTCTGCTCCCGCCCGAGCCCACGGCTCATGGCCTGGCCTCCGACTCCCTTTCCATCCTGCTGGGCCCCCTCGGTGCCACCGTCCCAGTACCGCGGCCTGCTAGGCAGCGTGGAGCCCCACGGCAGTGACGCCTGCCGCTCCCAGGGAAGGGGGAGCCTCCCCTGGCAGCAGAGCTTTGCCTGTGCCCGCGGGGGAGCTCGCCTGCCACCTTTGCTTCCTGGGAAGACGCGAGGCTTTGTGCCCCTCAGGCTGGGCTCCTGTCCAATCTCAGGCTCTCTGCTGGGGGAGCCCTCTGGTGGTTTAGGAAAGCAGCTGGTGGGCATAAGCCCTCTTCACTTGTGAGGGTTTATTCCCACCCGATGCCAGTCCACACTCGCTCTTTAACCCGGGACAGCTGGATCCGATTTCCTCTTGCCCACTGAGTAGCTCCTGTTCTCTCCCGCGCGTGCCAAGAGCCAAACGGGCTATGTCCACCTCCCCGGCAGAGGAGGGAGTCCGCCACGCGGCTCTGCGAGCTCAGCTCTCAGCGCCTGCTGTCGGAGAGACGGTCTTGGCGGGCTCATATGCTAAGCCCCGTCCGCGTCTTACTGGACACTCGGGCCAGGCGCTGTGCTGGGGCTGGGCGTGGGTGGCCCTCGGAGCAGATGATCTCCAGAAGCTTCTGTCCACGCCAGCGTGACTGCCAGTGTCAGGTGCTGCCAACTTCCATAAGGAACACCAGGCAGATGAGAGAAAGGATGGGGTACAGTGTTCCTCCCCCACATGCACACGGGAGTGCCCTCCTCCCGCCACGGCGGCTGCCAGCCCCCTCCCTCCGCAGCAGCAGTGCTGGGGGGTCGGGGAGCTGCGTGGACCGCGGAGTCGCGCGAAACTGCAAGTCGCGTCAGCTCCGCGGAGTCAACGCCCGCGCCGTTGTCCACGCGGGAGGCGACTGCGCGCCAGGCGTCCGGTGAAGCGGCCCGGCCAGGGCACGCGCGCTGACGCAACATAAGGACCTTCTCCCGTGCGCTCTGAGCACGACGGGCAGCGGCCCGGCCGTCGGCGCACACCGCAGAGCGGCTCGGGGAGCGGCCCGCGCCCACTGGCGGAAGGGGCGCCTCGGGGTCCGCACCCTGGGGGGAGCTGACCGGCCACAGCCTGGCCACGCGCGCCCCTCCTGCCCGCGCCTCCGCGCTGACCCAGGCTCAGGTCCTCGAGACACGCTCCGTATCGTGGACATGGGCCCAAGCGGCTCCCACCAGGCTCGGCCTTGGCCGGGGGGGCCACGAGAGGGCGGGCGGCCAGCGAGAACCAGCCTTCCCCCCACGAGGCCCCTCTTTCGCCGCCCGGCGTGCCCGCCGCCCCTGCCGGGAGGGGTGAAAAGGCCTCGGCAAGGGCGCAGTCCGTCCTGGGAGCGGACCGCCAGGAGCCGAAACCACGGCGGCGCCAGAGGGATCGCGCGCCGGCCGCCCGCCCGTCCTCGCCGCGCTCCGGGAGGGGGACAGCCCGCGACAGC
>NW_004567105.1:1831994-1834971 GCF_000260355.1 Condylura cristata
CGCGGGAGCAGCTGGGGGCCCGGGTGACCCTTGGGGCTGCTGACACCTGGCGTGAGCACACACAGGGAGGCCTTGGGCGGTGACCAGGGCGCAGAGTCGGGGAGAGATGGGGGAGCTGGGGCCCAGGGGAAGAGCTGGGGAGCACACCCCGCCCCAGGGCAGGGGGTCTGGCGGGCCACCTGCGCCTGATGCCGGCACCCGCGGGAAGCCCAGCTGGCGGCGCTCGCGGCCCGACCGGCCCCCCATATCCGCAGATCTGCTGGGGCCGTGGGGTGGCCCGAGGGCAGCTGCAGTGGGTGTCCCTGTGGGGCTTCCAGCTCCTTCCTCTTGCTGAGAAAGCGCAGCCCCTTCCTCCGCCCTCCCCTGGGCCCCTGGAGGTTGGGGGCCTTCCCGCTCACCCCCCCCCCAGGGCGTTTACAACCTTGTGGGAGGTGATGACACATCTGGCTAAGGGGCACCCTCGGCCGGCCGAGGGTCACAGGTTGCGTGGAGCCTGCCAGTGCAAAGGGCTGGCTGGTCAGCGGGGACTGTCCCTCCCAGCCTGCTGGCCCGGCCCCGCCCCCCAGGGTCAGCTGTGACAGCTCACGCTGTGCAGTCCCCGAAAGCCACCCAGCAGGACTGTCTTTGTTTTAAGACTCGAGGCAGCTGGGGGGCCGTGGGGAGCCCCTGGCTGTGCTGCTCAGGAGTGAGCAGGAAACGGAGCGCAGGCCGCGGGCAGAGGGAGCCCTGGCCGCCCCTGCGCGTCCCCTGGGTTCCCCAGCACGGCGCGAGGCGGCCCGGTGAGCCCCGCCAGGGCCTGGGCGAGAGAGAGCAGAGCTTCGCCGTCGTGTCGCTTTGTCCCCTTGGCGAGCCGGCACGGAGAAGCTGCCGTGTGAGACACGGGCGTGCCTTTATGCCGAGAGACGCGGGGGGCAGGCGTGGGCCTCTCTTAGACTTACCCCGCGGCCACCTTGAACCCGTCCGGGCGGTTACGTCCAAGCTGCAGGCCTCACTGTGCTCCGAGGCGGACGCCAGAGACCTGGGGAGCGGGGGCAGCGCCACCCCGCTGGTCTCCTGCGAGCAGACCCCCAGCTTTTCGTTACTGTTACTTTTATTATGAGCGGACACCCGTGGGAAGCTGTAGGACCCCGACGGGCGCAGGCGGGCTCTGGGCACCGGGATGTGCCATGTTTCTGGGATCTGGGATGTTTCTGACAGCGAAAAGCCGTCACCAGACGCGGGAAGCCAGTCTGGCCGTGCGGGAGGCCGGGTCACAAGACGTCCAGTGGGCGCCACCATGGAGGCGGAAGGCACCGCCCGCGGGGCTCCCGCCTGCTCAGGAGGGGGGGGTCCGGTGCTGTCCCCGTGAGCCCGGCGCTCGCTCTGCGACAAGGGCTAGAAACATGACGGTCCGCTCTCTCGCTTGCAGCATTCTCGAAGCTCCGCTCTGCTGTTTACCGGCTGCTTGTCATTCGCCCAACAAGTACATGCAGAGTGGGGAGACCGGCGCCCCTGCCTCCCTGTAGTCGGGGAGGCCCGTGCCCACGTGCACCTGCGGGGAGGCGCCGGCGGCACAGGGCGAGCAGCGAGGCCCGTGGAAGGCGAGGCCGGGCGGAGGGCGCACAGGGGCGGGGGGGTGCAGCAGCAGCAGCGCTGGGGCGCTGGCGGAGGCCGTTTCCGTCCTCAAGGATGGCCTTTAGTCACCGGAGAGCGGGGACTGAGAGCCGAGGAGTCGCCCGCAGGCCCCGCCTGCCCGGAGGCGCGTGGGTGTCGCCTGTCGGACTCAGGGCCCAGCTCCGCCGCCCTCCAGCCCTGCAGCCCTCAGCGCCTGGCCTGTGTTTGCACTGAGTGTCCGTTCGGGGCCAGTCTCGGGGCTCAGCTCAGGAGCAAGAGAGAAGGCCCTGCCCCTGGGGCTGCAGCAGGAGCCCGGGCTCGCCCGCTCCGGGCCGCGCCCCCGTCACCTCCTCCCCGGGCCACGCCCTGCGCCCCACGTGGCTGTGGGTACCTGCCCAGCCGTCTCGCCTCCACCCTTGCCAAGTAGGACCTGACCTCGGACTCGCTGACCCGCTGGACTGCGGCCCTGGGCCCGCGCACCCCGCCTTCGGGGCCCCCTCAGAGCACGCACATGGCGCATGCCGGCCAGGCGCGATGGCGAGGTGGGGGCCTCCGCACCGTCTGGGGGGCCACGTGCCCCACCAGCGCTCTGCGGGCAGGGAGCGAGTGACAGGCGCACGGCGGCGCCCCACGCGCCTCCCCGAGCCTGGCGGGCGGGGTCCCCAGCACTCATGCCGCGTCACCCTCCAAAGACGCAGCCAGGCCTTTCTCGACGGCGGCCCAGCAGCTCTTCTCTGAACCAGTGGAAGTGGAAGCTTTCCCGAGAGCCCCTTCACCGCCGGCTGCTCTGGCTGCCTCGGGGAACACTGACGTCCGGCCGCACGCCGTGCTTTCGTTTTCCATGCACCGAGGTGCCCCTCGCTTGCGTAACGACGTGGCCGCTGCGTGGCCAGGCCCGGCCGGCCGGCCGGCGCTGCCGCCCTCCGGAGACGGCCTGCGTTCGGTGTTATTTCTGCCAGCAGAGGAAGGGTCTTGGCCTCGCCGGGTCACGGCCTGTGATCGCCGCGCTCGAGGCTTTCCTTCCTGGTGGCTCATCCCGGCAGCCGTGCGCCAAGAGTCCAGCGTGAGGGCTGTGTCCGGGCCCGTGGGCGACCTGGCCGCCTCTGCGCCCTGGTGGCTGGAGGCCCCTCAGGGCAGCAGGGTGGCCGGGGCAGTGGTCCAGCCGTGGGCAGGCCAGGCCGGGAGCCAGGGAGCGGTGAGCCGCGGTAACTGAGCGTCGGAAACGACCATCTTCCCGCAGGTTCTGAGGCTCAGGAACCTGGGGGGTGTTGGGGGGGCTTCGCTCACTCCACTTTTCTTCTGGGAAATAAAATTAAAACCGCCTCTCGCGACGGGGATGTTGCCGCTGTGTTCTGACTGATGAGCCGTCGGCATCAGGGTCCGG
>NW_004567105.1:1836242-1839654 GCF_000260355.1 Condylura cristata
GGCCGCCGGCCGCTCTGCATGCGCCGTCCTCTCCTTGACCTTACGCACGTCGAAGCACCCAGTTGCCAGGCTTCTGCCCCGGGGTGGGCCCGCTGTCCAGGGCCACCCCGACCTGTCCACACTCCGGCCGCGCCTCACGCCGGCCTCCCTCCCCCAGGAGAGCCGCGGCGGCGCGAGTCATTCCAGGAAATCGGGTTGGGGGCGCGTCGGCCGCTCGAGGGTCTGGCTGGAGCCCGAAGCACTGGCTGGAGGCAGCGGGCGGGCGGCAGGGCCACATGCAGGCGGCCCAGCGTCTCAGGGAACACTGAGGCCGGCGGCGTCTGGGCTCCGGCCAGAGAAAGTCCAGAAGTCCAAGAGACAGTCAGCTGGTTTGCATGTTTTAGGAGGTGGGGGTTGGGGGCTCTTCCTCAGTATCTCTTTTTATTGAGAGCATTACAAGCACGAGCTCGTTGGGGGAAATCCGAGTAGCCCCCAAACCCAAAGAAGCCAGGGTGCCTCCGCTCGCGCCCCTCCCCCCGCCACCCACACCCACACGCACCTGCACACACACACACAGGTGAGCACACGCCCAGCCCCGGCCTGATCACGCCAGCATTTGGCACAGGGTTTGGGGGCGGGGAGAGTGTTTATCTCAGCCGGGTTTTTCTAAAAATAGAAATCCATGTTAGCAGGTGGGCAAGGGAACTTTTCCCAAGCGGAAGGAGCCGGCGGGCCAGGAGCGGGCCAGGAGCCGGCGGCCAGGGAGCTGTTGCTGCAGGAGGGCGCCCTCCTGCAGGCCCCTCGCGGTCGCGCCCGGGCGAGCTGGCGCTCCGGGCTGTCACGGCCCACGTGGGACGGTTTGCAGAGTGCGTTTCCTCCTCGTCTCCTGAGTCTGGACTCCATGGAGATGCCCACTGGCCAGAGAGGACTGTGCCCTGGCAGCAGGCACACACTTGTCAGGGGTCTGTCCTGTCGGGTGCGGGGCTTCGGGGTCAGCGCCAGCCCCCTGCTGGCCACCGGCGATGTCCTGTCACGGCGGCACCTGCTCTGCGGCTCGTCTTCCTCTCTCTTCCCTTCTCTGGCGCTGCCAGGGGCGCCCCTCGCACCCCTGGGCGCCCCTCGCACCGTGCGGCCAGGGCCCCTGTGGACGGCCAGGGCCAGGTCGGGTCCCTGGGTTGACGGCGCTCGGGGCTCGGCCCTGAGGACTCCGTCTGGGATCCGGCGTCTCAGAGAATTCCCGTCAGCTCAGTGCAACGGCGACTCGTTTTTACGCTCATTTCAGAGAAATCTGTCTGGAAATGTTTGACTTTATTTTTTTAAGCCAGTTTAGGGCCAAATTTGTGGGGCTCTCAGGTATGCGTCTGGCAGCCTCGGCTTAGGGCACACTGGTGTCGGCCCCCCCGGCCCGTCGTGGGGGGGCCCTGCCCGAGCGTGCTGCTTGCACCCGGGGACTGGCTGCCGCGGGGCTGCAGGGGAACCTCGGCCACGCGGTTTGTACCAGGAGCCACGGACGTCTCGGACGTCGGTATTTTTAATTTCTACAAGTCCGATACAGGGGTGCGGCACTTTACGGGTGAGGGAACGTGAGGGCTCCCCAAGGCCACCACGCTCACGCGAGCCGGGCGGGGGGTTCCCGGGAGTCAGTCGGGGGCCGGGAGTGAGCAGGGCCTGTCACGGGATAGGGCGAGAACAGAGGCCAGGTGACCGCCCCGTGGCCGCGTGCTCGGGGCTCGCGCCGGCCTGGAAGTGTGATGCAGCTGCCTTCCCTGAGCCGCCGCGTGTCCACGCGCGAGTGTCCACGCCGCCCAGGCCCAGCAGGAGGCTGGCCGCCGAGGCCCCTTCCTGCCCTTCCCGTAACTCCCCGGAGCTGCCCACGCACTGGGCCTGCGCTGCTGTGGGGTGCGTGGCTCCTGGCCCCCGCCCCGGGCTGGCAGAAAGGCCCCGCCGCCGCGCCCCTCACGCTTCCTGGCTCTTCGCTCGGGGATTTACACGCGGGGCCACGTGCCGCCTGCCCTGCTCTGCGGGACCTTGCCAGGTACGCAGGGCCGGGGCGGCCGCGGCACTTTCACCGGGGAGCTCGGCTGCGAGCCCCCTCGCTGGTGGTGGGGAGGTGCCTCCTGCCGGCCCCCTCGGGGGTCAGCCAGGCCGGCGGACACCGGCCCCCAGCTCCCCCTCTCCCGCGGAGGCGCATCTCCGCAGTCCAGGCCCTGACGCCGTGAGGTGCGAGGCAGAGGCCCAGCTGCCCCACAGCCTGGCGCTCACAGGCCCCCACGCCCCCAGGAGGCGCCGGCCGGCCTCAGAGCTGCTGGCTGGCAGGCCTGGCCCGGGCGGGGTGCAGGCCCGGGGTGCCGGCCGCTGGCTCCCAGGGAGATGGCTGGGGCCCGGGGCTGCTCCCCCACTGTTCTCAAGTCCTAGCACCTGGACGCTGTCCAGCGGACACCAACTTGGACCCTTCCGGATCCTGAGAGCCAGGAAACCCTGTTCTCAGAAGTTCCGTTTTGTTCTGGGAAGCAATCACTAACTCTTGTGCGTGTTCTTTCCTTTGAGGTCCACGGAGCTGGACTCCAACTGGTCCTGGTTCCAGCTGCGCTGCATGCAGGTCGGGGGAAACGCCAGCGCCGTAAGTTCAGCCCGGACAGGCCGCTGTCCCACGCCCCGTGTCTGGCACAGCCCCTCGGGTGGCCGGAAGACGTGCGGGCCCCTGGGCTGGGCCGCCCACTGGCCTCGTCCACGCGAGGGTCCGCAAGCCCCTGTAAGCAGGGAGCCTGGGCTCAGGGTAGTGACCACAAGGCAGAGGCCGAGAGCGACCCAAGAGGGGCCGGTGCTGACCGGGCCGCGGGGCCTCGGACGCGGCTTTAATGCGGAGGGCGACTCCGTCTCACAGCTGCCTGTATCTGAGGGTCATTTACTAAATGCAAACTGAAAACCTGTCCTCCAGACCTTGGGGTAGCCACAGAATAGGAAGAATACTAATCTACACGTGACCCTAGCGGGAGGCCGAGAGCAGCCTCACTCGTCTGCCGCGTGCTGCAGGGCCGGCTCCCTGGCATCTTAGGAGAGCAGGCCCCCTCCGCCCACCGCAGACCTAGCGGAAGACCCCAGGCCCTCAGTGCCGCGCACGAGTCCCGGGGTCCGATTTCTCAGCCCACCGGACGGGCAGCCTCAGTCAGGCCAGCAGCGTCCCCCCAGCCCTGATGTCCACCCGAGGGGGCCGCGGAGCGCCTCGGTGCCGCCGGGCGTCAGAGCAGAGCGTGCGTCGCATAATCCGTGCCCAGCATCAGCGAGGCCTCGCAGTTCAGACGGCGGGTCTCTGGGCTTCCGAAGCCCCTGACCCGGCCAGCTCGCGGCAGACACGGTCGGCGGCTTCTTTAGTGCGTCAGGCTGGTTCAGACTCAGGCTGGGCTTAGCTCTCCGAAGGTGACAGTCGGGCCGC
>NW_004567105.1:1840982-1842522 GCF_000260355.1 Condylura cristata
CGGCCGCCCGCGAGGGAAGCCCGGTCCTGGGCGGGCCTCGCGCTGGGGCGCTAAGCCGCGTTCTCCCTTCCAGCTGTGGCTCGACAGCTGCGGGGCTCCCGCCTCGTCACCTCCACCCAAGGAAGAAGATTTCTTTGCCGCGCATGCGTCTCCTGAGGTGTGTATGATGCGTGGTGAGTCCGCACTGCGGCCACGTAAGGGAGACGGGTGAAATCCCACGGGCAGTGGGTTTCTAAATGCCCCTCGGGCGTCTCCCGGCGCGCCACGAGGGGGGGTGCGGAAGGCAGGCGAGCAGTGCCAGCTGCTGACCCCGCAGCTCTCGAAGGTCGCCGCTGGTGGAGCAAAGTCAGAGTGACGGTATCAGCCGAAGCACAGAAAACCCGGAGTCCGGCCGGTGTGAAGAGACGCGCGCGTCCGTGGCTCGGAGGGGAGCACCGAGCAGGCGCCTGAGTGGGCGCACTAGAGCCTGGAGGGGCCCCGGCAGCTCCCGGGGAGGGGCGGGCGCCACCGCGTGGCCCAGCGGTCACGCAGCGCCCCAGGCTTCCGGCCGCCGAGCGGGCAGCTCCCCTCCCACGCCACGTCTCTGCGAGTCAGCACAGCCCCCACGGAGGGACACGCTGCTCGGCGCCCTCCCGAGGAGTCAGCGCCCCAGAGGGCAGGGTCTGGGGGGCTGTCACAAACCAGGGGGTCCTGGGGCTGGGACAAGGACGGGGGCCCGCTGCGCCCAGCACCGCGAGGGGACGCCGGCTGGCCGCGGGGCGGTTCTGGCCTTCAGCTCATGGCGTTGTACCAGGGCAGGCTTAGTTTGGAAAGAAGTGTCACTTCGGGGGTACTGGGCGCTAGTTTTTTAAAGATTTTATTTAGTTATGCGTAAAGAGCTGGGGTGCAGGCCAGAGATGGGGGGAACGAGAGGCTTCACCAGAGACAGTGGGGAGCAGAACAGCGGGCTGACTGAAACACACTGCTGCGGGGGGCAGCGAGGAGGCAGGAGGGGTCTGCCGTCCCCTGGGGCCCCCCGCCCCCGCCGAGTCCCACTCCGGCGGCGGTGACAGCGATGGCCGCACCCCCCGGGGCGGCTCGCTTAGCAGAAGCTGGGGAACACGTGCGAGGGAGCCCCGGACTCTCCGTGCCGCTCCGTGAAGCTGTGGCGTTGTTGTGAAAGCGCTTTTTTGAAGGAGGGAGACAGAGACACGGGGCATAGAGGACCAGGCGAGGAGATCGTAAGAATAATGAACAGCCACATACCAGAGACATTTTGTGGGGGGGGAGTGGGGGGGAGGGAAGTGCACAGGACTACGGTGATGGGAAACCCGCAGGGATTACAACTGAGATGAAAAAAAAATGTACAAAATGATGTAAAAATAAACTATCATAAGAAAAGAAAAAGAAACGGGCACAGAAAGCCTCGCGAACACGGGTGTCTGCCCGCGGCCGCCTCCCACTGGCCGCCACGGCGCGAGCGGGTGTCAGGCTTCCCCATGCGCCTCTCACCGCCTTCTGCCCTCGCAGGGGAGCCGCGCAGGCTGGGACGCGGCGCGGA
>NW_004567105.1:1843770-1844370 GCF_000260355.1 Condylura cristata
GCGCCGCGCATCCCCGCAGAGAAAGGCGTCTGGTCTCCTGCCTGACCCGGCCTGCGGAGCCTGGTGTCGGGCCGCCTGTGGGCACTGACCAGGGCAGGCACCGCCGGGCCTCGCTGGGGACGGCGGGACGGTCTCTGAGGGGGTTTCCGCTGGTCTGACTTCTGATTTTTTTTCCAGAGGTTTCCTCGATCATAAAAAAGAAACCAAATCAAGCCAAGAAGGGGGTACGTACCTCGCGGTCGGCCTGGTGCTGGCGGCTCAGAGAGGCCGCCCCGCCCGTTTGTACTGAGTCGGGCTGTGGCACGTCGGCCTTGGGAAGGCCGCGTGCCGCTCGCTGGGGTGCGTGTCACCCCGAGGGAAGGTTCTCTGGAACGAGTGTTGACATTTCTCCATCTGTGACAAGATTCCGGAGTCTGGCCTGTGGTCACGCCGTGGGTGCGGCCTGCAGGGTCTGCGGCCCCCTCTGAGCGCTGCCCTGGCCGCCCGCCCTGGCCGCCCTGGGGGACGCTGGTGGGACTGGGTGTGAGGAGGACCCTGCCCTCCGCAGCCAGCCGGCCGGGGCCACCTCCTGAGCCACGGGGCCACCAGGGGCTCCCAGCA
>NW_004567105.1:1845105-1845659 GCF_000260355.1 Condylura cristata
GACGAAAAGATGAACCCGGCCGGCAGAAAGAAGGCCGAGTCGGAGAGGCTGGGCATGGGGCTCGGCAGCTGCCGCAGGTGCGTGGGCGCCGGCTCAGCCGGGGCGCAGGCCAGAGGCGCGGGGTGAGAGCACCCCAGAGACCGCGGGGAGCAGGACAGGCGGATCCGCTGGAACAGGCCGATCTGCGGAGGGGGCAGCGGCGCGAGAGGCCTGCTGCGCCCCGGGGGCCCCGGCCGGGTCGGGGATCCCACCCAGGCCGCAGCTTTCAGCCTGAGACGCCCCGGCCTGGACCCCGGGCGGCGGGCGGCTTGCTAGCCCCAGTGGCCGCTCCCATCACGTTCCAGCTCGGAGGTGCTGTCCCCCTTCCTCGGCCGTCTTCAGCTTTACTAGCCAGAAAACTCCAGACGTGGCTCCTGGAGCGAGGGAGGTGGGCGCCCCGCCGCCTGCTGGCCTCCCGGCGGCCCAGGACTGCCGGGGGCTTACCCCACCCCCCACCCCGTCGCTGCTCCCCACCGGGTGTATCCATTAACTTACGCACTGGCGGCGGGGGATCC
>NW_004567105.1:1847354-1848480 GCF_000260355.1 Condylura cristata
GGGCCCCGAGCTGGTCCGCCCGTCGCCCGCGGCCCGGCCCGGAGTCCGCCCCAGTGGGTTGCTTCGCCTCTCACAGACGAGGCCCTCGCGCACTCACAGCGCTCGCCCCGGGCCAGCACGCGTCTGGGGGCCCTCGCTGCCCTGGTCTCCGCCCTGGACAAGGATCGCTGCCCCTGCCCTGCCGAGCTGAGCCGGGGCCCCTCCGTGGCGGCCTCCTGCCGCGGGGAGAGCCTCACTGTCCAGCTGAAACCCGGCCCTTGGAGGGGCTGGACGCGCCGTCCGCACGTGGCCGTCGGTCAGGCCTCCGGAGTGACCGCGCTGCCCTTTCCGCAGGTACTTTGAGGAGCCAGTGGAGTTCAGGGCCAGTTCTTTCTCCAGCTGGGATGACAGTTCAGACTCCTACTGGAAAAAAGAGACCAGCAAGGACAGGGACCCAGCTCTGAAGACCACGGGCCACTCGGACAGGTGTGGCCGCGGCCGGGGGCTCCCTCCAGCCCCTGAGCCGCACAGATCACCCCAGTGCTCCGTGCGCCCCCGGGCCAATGTCTCCCGCCCTGGGGACACCAGGCCCCCACTTCTCACCCTCCCCTGTGGGAGAGGTTTCAGGCCAAGAGAATCGGGGTACTGAGCCGCCCCGCCCTGGGGAAGGGTGACTGGGCAGCTCCTCCCCCCTCCCGTGAGCCCCGCCTCCTCGGAGGGGTGGGGGGACTGAGGGGTGGATGCTTGGGGGGCGGTGAAGGGGGCCGGGGGTGGGTGCATTTGCTCCGGCAGGGTGCAGGGACCCGACAGCGCCCCCTGGGCGCCCACAAGCGCAGCCTCACCTGTGGGGGATGTCAGGACGGGCGACCCGCGCCGTGGGCGGGCAGAAGCTGGGCCCCGGCCTTGCTGACGCCGCCTCGGTTCGGCCGCGCCCCCAGGCCCGCTGCTCGCCGCAAGCCAGACTACGAGGCCGCTGCGAGCACCGACGAGGCCCAGAAGAAGTTCGGCAACGTCAAAGCCATCTCGTCAGACATGTACTTCGGAAGACAGGCCCAAGCCGACGTAAGTGTTCGCAGAGCTCCCTGGGGGCCCGCCGGTGCCCCTGGCTGCTTCCCGCGTGCCGCGGTCCCCACCTGGCGCACCCGGG
>NW_004567105.1:1849285-1849819 GCF_000260355.1 Condylura cristata
GGCTCACCCCATCCAGGGGAACCTTTGGGGCGCGCAGAGCCCTGCCGGCACAGCCGGGCGCCTCCCCACGGCCCCCCAGCGCCTGGGCGGGCCTCTGCCCGAGCGGAGAGGCCTCTGCTCCGTTGTCAGTGGTCAGCGGGCTGACCCGTGGAGGCCCCGCCAGCACGCCTGCCGGCACCGTGGGGCTGACCTCGTCCTGCAGAAGGGGGCTCGCGCCTTGGGCGCGCGCCGGGGGGTAGTGGCGGGTCCCGGAGGGCTGCTGGCTCACTCGCGCCCCGCTTCTTAATGCGGGTGCACGTGACGGAAGCCAACCTCAGGCCCCGCTCGCCAGCTCTGGGGGCCCCGTAGGCGTGATGGCGCGAAGGCCCCCAGGCTGGGGTAAGTGTGCTGATGGTTCCGTTGGGTCACCGAGATGTCAGCCACGGGCTCGGGGGTTGGGGGGCTTTGAGTGAAGGGGGGTGAGCGAGCCAGGGCCAGGAGCGCCATTTCTGGGCTTCTTTTCCCCTCCACGCGACGGGAGCGGCAGCGGCAGGC